>NC_133653.1:109424229-109741602 GCF_009905375.1 Apium graveolens
TAGTTTTTATAGATGATATTCTGATCTACTCAAAGACAAAGCAAGAACATGCAGAACATTTGAGGATAGTCTTGGAAATCTTGAGGAACGAGAAATTATATGCCAAGTTCTCGAAGTGCGAGTTTTGGTTAAGAGAAGTTCAGTTTTTAGGACATGTGGTGAGTAGCAAATGAGTTTTAGTTGACCCTGCCAAAATAGAGGCGGTATCCAACTGGGAAAGACCAACTACCCCAACAGAGGTTAGGAGTTTTGTGGGTTTAGCAGGATATTACCGAAGATTCGTGCAAGACTTTGCTAAGATAGCTGGTCCACTAATTAGACTTGCCCGGAAGACGGAAAAATTTGTATGGACAGATAAATGTGAGGAAAGCTTTCAGGAACTGAAAAGGAGGTTGGTGTCAGCACCAGTGCTCGCTCTTCCCGATGGAAAGGGAGAGTTTGTGATATACAGCGACACATCGCTTAAAGGATTAGGATGTGTACTGATGCAGCACGGAAAAGTTATAGCATATGCCTCTCGGCAATTGAAGGAGTATGAGAGAAGATACCCGACTCATGATCTAGAACTAGCAGCCATAGTCTTTACTCTGAAAATTTGGAGACACTACCTATACGGTGAGAAATGCGAGATCTACACAGACCATAAAAGCCTCAAATATATTTTCACTCAAAAGGAACTGAACATGAGACAAAGGAGATGGTTAGAGTTGATAAAGGACTACGACTGTGAAATTTTGTATTACCCGGGTAAAGCCAATGTGGTGGCTGACGCATTTAGTAGGAAGAAAAGACTCAAGATGATAATGACATCGGAGGAGCTAATTAAAGAATTTGAGAAGATGGAAATTGACGTGAGAATGATCGATAAAGGAACGGAAGGATTATTTGAGATTAAGCTAGTGTCGGAACTGACTGAAAAGATACGGGTATGTCAGGAAAAGAAGGCGGATGAAGAAAGAGAAACATTGACCGGTGAAGAAGTGAGATGCCAGAAGGACGAGAAAGGGATCATGAGGTATGTGTCTCGAATCTGGATTCCAAATGTGCAAGAGTTAAAGGATGAGCTGCTGCACAAAGGGCACAGCTCCAGATATTCAATCCACCCAGGAAGTACGAAAACATACCGTGACCTTAAGGAATATTATTGATGGCCTAACATGAAGAGAGAAGTAGCAGAGTGGGTCAGCAAGTGCTTGACATGCCAGAGAGTGAAGGCGGAACATCAGCGACCTAGTGGACTATTACGGCCCCTGGAAATTTCAGAATGGAAATGGGAGCATATAGCCATGGATTTTATGACAGGCCTACCAAGGACAAAGACCAATCACAACGCCATATAGGTTATCATAGATAGATTGACCAAGTCCGTACACTTCCTACCAATCAACGAAAGGTACACCGTAGACAAGTTGATGGATATTTACTTGAAGGAAATTGTAGTGAGACACGGCATTCCTGTAGCCATAGTATCAGATAGAGACCCAAGGTTTAATTCCCAATTTTGGAGAAGCTTCTAGGAATGCGTAGGCACCAGACTAAACATGAGTACCACTTACCACCCCCAGACTGATGGACAAAGCGAAAGGACTATTCAGACCCTAGAAGATATGCTACGAGTATGTGCCATTGATTTCAAAGGAAATTGGGATGACCACTTACCCTTGATCGAATTTGCTTACAACAATAGCTATCACGCTAGCATAGGGATTGCCACCGTATGAAGCTCTTTATGGACGAAGATGTCGCTCTCCCCTATGTTAGGATGAAGTTGGAGAACACAAGATATTAGGACCAGAGTTAGTCCAACAGACCAGGGAAATGGTGAGACTCATCAGGAAAAGACTAGTAGCAGCTCAGGACAGACAAAAGAAGTATGCCGACCAGACCAGGAAGGATAGGGAATATGAAGTAGGAGATTCTGTGCTATTGAAGGTATATCCATGGAAAGGAGTGATGAGATTTGGGAATAATGGGAAGCTGAGTCCCAGATTCATGGGACCCTTTGAAATTTTGAGGAGAATAGGACCTCTAGCTTACGAGCTTGCATTGCCTCCTAATTTACAATAAGTGCACAACGTGTTCCACGTGTCCATGTTAAGGAAGTACCATGCAGATGCACGACATGTAATAGAATACGAGCAGGTAGATTTACAACTAGACCTGACCTACATCGAACAACCAGTAAGGATAATGGACCAAAAAGAACAAGTGTTGAGGAACAAGACTGTGAAGCTGGTTAGAATCTTGTGGAGGAATCAAAATGTCGAAGAGTCAACTTGGGAACTTGAAGACGCAATGAGGAATAGATACCCCCACTTATTTTCCAATTGATTCCGGGACGGAATCCTTGTTAGAGGGGAAGACTGTAATAACTCAAATTTTTGAGACCTTGTAAAACATTTAATGAATAGTAACTCTGACGGACGGGAAAAAAATTTGATCCCACAATATGTAGTGCATGAGAAAATGAGTTTCGGAGTTGATATTATGATTATACGTACCAAATGAGTGTATGTAAACGCTATTAGTTTTCGAAGAAAATGAACTTTGAAAAGCGACCATATTTATGACTCATCGAGGATTACAGGAATCACAATATAATTACAAGATTAAAACCCTACGGATTTATATCCAAGCATGATAATTCAAAACATAAGGAATAAATACGAAAGGAATTACGTCGCGAACCATTTACGAGTAAGTATTACGAAAACGTTTAAGCGACCGACCGAACGCGTAAACGATTAAATAAACGTAACGCACTAACTAACCATGGTAAGAAAGTAACCATGGTTACTTTATCAAATAGTGAGCTAGATATAGGATGATCAACCAAGGCTAATCAAATAGTGTGCTAAGGAAGCTAAAACAAGTAGCTTAGCTTGTAAACTAGGAAGCTACTTAGATTTGTCCATGGATTTGGCAACAAGAATAAAACCTAGGATTCTAAACTAGGGAATATCAAATCAATATAAGATATCACCAATCCCATTTCCTAGAAGCAACCAAGGAAGCAAGCATAAAACACTCATTCTCTCCCCATTTCTTCCATTCGGCCCTTCACCTTCAAGCCAAGAAATCAAATTCAATTCTTCAAGTACTAGCCATGGATAAATCCTCCCATTAATTCTCAAGCTTTATAACAACCAAACTAAGGTAATATAATTCTTTGATCTCTTTTTATCAAGGTTTGATGGGTGAAATAAAATAGAGAAAGTTGCTAGTGAATAGTATGAATAATAACTCTTCTTTGGTTTCTTGATTTCAATGGTTGTTTTAGGTTCCAAAAACCATACCAAGCACTCCCAAGACTCCACCATCCTCAAGAACACATCTCAAGCTTTCAATAAAGGTAAAGATCTTTCACCCAACTTTATTTAAGGATTCAATTTCAAGATCCTTTTAGTATGTAGTTATAAACCTAGTTTTAGAGGTGATATTGTTGAAATCTTGATGTTTAGTTAAGTAGATTTAAGGTTGATTGTTGTTGCCTCAAGAACATGATGTTATTGAGAGGATTTAGTGTGTTGATGATGATATGGTGATTGTTGGAGGTAGTATAAAGATTTAAGGCGTAAACAAAACTCCGATCATAAACGTAATCCCGTTAAAACGAACAAAACGTAACTTTATGTTTCTGCAGAAAGTCCCGAAGATGTAAACTGTAGTTTCTTGAAAAATAACCCTTGATTATGATAGACAATGTTATAAGGATCGTTTAGGCCTTGAATCTCTTGATTCCGATTCACGGATCAAAAGTTATGGCCATTTTACTAAAAGTGATTCACGCGATAAAAACTGCTACGAAGTACGAACTTTGAAAATATAAAGGATAAACTTAAGAATGTTCATAAATCATGAAATTTTTACAGAGAGTATTATTTTGAGTTTCCTAACTGTCATAAAAATATCAAGTGGAAATATTGATTTTTCAATTTTATAAAAATATGGGAGCCGAGACCGCGCGATTAAAAACCGTAAAATCCATAAGCGGAGCCGACGGCGAAAATGAAAATGAACCTAAGATACTTAGAAAAATGAAGCGACCATGATGTGAATAAGGAACTAAAGGAATAATAAGGGTAATATAAGTTGAGGGGGTGCATTGTAAGTAGCGCATGAGTGCGAGTCGCCGTAAATTAGAACGGGACCTAACAAAACAAATTGTGTTTATGATTATAGATTTCCGAGCGGAACCTAGAGCATCCTCCACCTCAAGATACCTAGGCAAGTTTACGAACCCAACTCCATTTACTGTTGTGTTGTTAAAGGAATGTTTTATTATCATTGCATAAATACCATGCTTGCCATGATCCGTAATAATTGAACTTTTCGCATAATGTAGCGATGTTGTACGATAAGTATATGTCTTAAAATATTTAATTCCGCTTTAAGCGTGACGTATGATTATAAGACCGAGAGTCGGTCGGGATTTTAAGATGAAAACCCAGGAATCATTCCGGTGATATTATAGGACGATTACAAGTCCATAATAGTACGTTTTAAAGGGACTCAACATCCACTTACGAAACATTAAAATACCTCGAACTTTTATGAAAACGATTTCCCAACGATCATATTCCCTCAACTATATTTTATTGTTCGAGTAATAAATATTATATACCTATTCCTTTATTATGGGAGAAGTATACTCCAACGATTATTTATTTCAAACCCGATTAAATATTAAAGATTATTAATTGCGTAGACATAAACTAGTTGAGGAATATTATTTTAAATATTCTTTTAAAGAGTAAACTCATTCGAGGTTTAATTATTTATCGATTATCATTTAATTAACTATTATTCATTAAAGGGTTTATTTATGATTTAAAAATCATAGGACCTGATTTAAAATACCTTCTGATTTTTAGAAAATCATTCGAATAATTTCAGATCGTCGGAGAATATTATCTCGACTTATTTTTGAATATAGTTTCAAAGAGAAACTCCCCCCTTATTTAAATATCTGTTGACAATGGTCAACACACATCCCTAGTACTTCCTCCGAAAACTTTTGGAAGTACATATATATATGAAGTAAAGCTATACCTATCAACAAGCAAAACGCTTGGGGGAACTTCGATGTGATTCGAGTTCTCGGAATATGATAGGATCTCCTAAAGGACAAGGGAGGGGTAGGATCCAAGTACTTCATTTATTGGATAGACTACTGGTACCGTAGGAGACGGTACAACCTGTACCTAAGGACCTGTGAAGTGTGTATATACCCGAAATGAGGACACATAGCCCGTATGCGGCAAGGGTGATAACCGCGATACGAAGGTGTCGTCCTTCTACTAGTAGAAAAGGTTACTTTATCGCAGTACGACTGATCATCATATGCGGTGGCTCCAACGAATGTCCTATTCTTCCAATTGGAATTGTGATGCAATACCGTAACCCAAGCCTAGGTGCTGGGTTTACTATTAAGGTATTCGCAGGATAATAAAATCCACTAAAGAATTGTTTTTATAAGAAGGTGTGTGTCACCAAAGGAAAAACTAAATTCGAATAAAACATAATTATCATATATGATGTTTTACGTAAGTTATCATACAGTCATTTTCATACTGTACATTATTATGCTGGGCATTATAGCTCACACTTATTTTCTTAAATTGACACAACACAACAGTGAATCAAGATACCTACCATGAGAACCACAACCAGGAAACGGGTAGGAAATGGCCAGCTATTCCGTAGATTGTTTGGTGTTGTACCACAGGTAGTCCGAATAAGCTGGATTGGTTTTCAGTTGTTTTTAGTTCGGCTTATTTATAAGTATGACTTATGTAAGGTAATAAACAAGAAATGTATATTTGACCGACGGACTAGCCTTACTTAAAGGTTACTCCCCGGTAAGACTTAACTACTTTTGGGTTGTAATAATTATCACTTTATGGTTGAATTACTCTAGCTATGAATGGTTTGTTTCCAAGATAATAACCTGTAAGTGTGTGTGTGTGTATGATAAGTGTGGGGTCGTAAAGTGTGAGTATTTATATATTATAGTGTGAGGTATGTGGTTGTAGTAGTTTAGATGGCATGGCCTCCGAGAATCCTGACCTCGGATTTTGGGGCGCCACAATCTTGTTTCTGAATACCCATTTGGTGTCAATTGGATTCTTTCCTTTAGGCTTGGGTACCAGCTTCCATACCTTATTCCTTTCAAATTGGTTTAGCTCCTCCTGCATAGCTAAAATCCAATCAGGATCCAACAAAGCTTCTTCTACCTTCTTTGGTTCTTCCTTAGATAAGAAACTGCTATATAGACATTCTTCTTGAGTTGCTCTCCTTGTTTGAACTCTAGAAGATACATCACCAATGATGAGCTCAAAGGGGTGATCCTTTGTCCATTTCCTTTGTTGAGGTAGATTAGCTCTAGATGAAGAGGCCTCATTGTTGTCTTGATGTGTGATTGAGTTTTGATTATTAGAAACTCCCCCTGAGTTTATGGATCTTTGATTTGAGAAAGGGGAACTTTCTGTAAGTGATCTATTCTGACTTTTAGCTTCTTTTGATGAGCCGACGGATGGTGAATTTTGAGTACCGACGGATGAAGCTGGTTGTCTCCCGATGGATAAAGCAGATTGTCTCCCGACGGATGAAGCATTTTACAACTCGACAGATGTTGAATTTTGTGCTTCAATTGTAATAGATTTTTCTGCATTATCCTTTGATACTATTTCTTGATCACTTTCATCATCACTGTCATCACTAACCATCTCCACATTGTCAAATTTGAGGCTCTCATGGTAATCTCCATCTTGTAGTCCTTCAATCTTTTTATCATCAAAGACAACATGTATTGATTCCACAACAATGTTGGTTCTCAGATTGTAGACTCTGTATGCTTTACCAACAGCATATCCAACAAAAATTCCTTCATCTACTTTAGCATCAAACTTCCCATTCTGATCAGTTTAATTTATCAAGATATAACATTTGCAGCCAAAGACATGAATAAAGTTTAGAGTTGGCTTCTTGTTCTTGAACAATTGGTAGGGAGTCATGTATTTTGCTTGATTAACCAAAGAAATATTATGAGTATAGCATGCAGTATTTACAGCTTCGGCCTAGAAATATGTTGGTAACTTAGATTCTTCAAGCATTGTCCTTGCAGCTTCAATAAGTGATCTGTTCTTTCTTTCTACTACTCCATTTTGTTGTGGAGTTCTTGCTGCTGAAAACTCATGCAAAATCCCATTTTCTTCACAAAATGCTCTCATGACAGAATTCTTGAACTCAGTTCCATTGTCACTCCTGATTCTTCTAACTTTGAAATCAGGATGATTGTTGACTTGCCTTATATGATTGATGATGATTTCACTAGCCTCATCTTTAGACTTAAGGAAATATGTCCAAGAGAACTTTGAGAAATCATCTACAATTACTAGGAAAAATCTTTTCCTTGAGATGGACAACACATTGACTTGTCTAAAAAAAATCCATGTGTAGCAGTTGCAAAGGTTCTTCAATTGTTGAATCAAGCTTCTTTCTGAATGATGCTTTAATTTGCTTTCCCTTTTGGCAAGCATCACACGTTCCATCCTTAGAAAACTCCACTTGAGGAATGCCTCTAACCAGTTCTTTCTTTACAAGTTCATTCATGGTCTTGAAGTTTAGATGGGATAGCTTCTTATGCCATAGCCAACTTTCATCTTGACTTGCTTTACTGAAAAGACAAGTAACAGATTCTGCATTTGATGAGTTGAAGTCAGCTAGGTACATATTTCCTTTTCTCACTCCAGTGAGAACCACTTTGTTGCTCCTCTTGTTTGTCACAACACAGGCTTCTGAGTTGAAGGTTACTGAATTTCCTTTATCACAAAGCTGGATGATACTCAAAAAATTGTGCTTGAGACCATCCACTAAGGCAACCTCCTCAATGATGACATTGTCTTTTGAAATCAAGCCATATCCCACAATATAACCCTTGCTGTCATCTCCAAAAGTAATACTTGGGCCAACTCTCTCCTTGAACTCTGTGAGCAGGGTAGAATCACCAATCATGTGTCTTGAACAACCACTATCCAAGTACCACATATTCTTTCTGTTTCCCTGCACACATTAAAATCAATCAAGATGATTTTGGTACCCAAGTTTGCTTGGGTCCTGCCTTGTTAGCTTTCTTCTTCTGTTTCTTAGGTTTGATCTCATTTGACTTGGGGATATTAGATTCATCCTTAGTCATTTGAGTTGGACCTTTGAAACCATTCATTAAAATAGAATCATCATGCACATTTTGATTAACAGGAAATGGCATGCTATTAGTAAACATATTATTCCAATAGGGCATGCTAAATGGCATTTGAGGCATACTAAATGCATCATAATAAGGATTAGGTGCAAATAGCATATTAGCAAATTGTGCATTCATATTCTGTGTAGACATAGCATTCATAGGCATAGAAGGCATGGCATTCATGTTGGGAAAAGGAGGTGGCACATATAGGGAAGTAGGCTTGGCAGTTTTGCAATTAACAGACAGATGATTTACACTACCACACTTAACACAGATTTTTCTTGGAGCATACTTATCAGGTGTGTAGTTGTTATGTTTGTTAATCCCTACTTTACCATTTCTATTGTTTTTCTTTTTAGCCTCTGTTTTAACCTCAATCTTTTCTAGTCTGTCATTCAATTGCTTGATAGACAGATGACCAACATTCACTTTCTTCTCCTTCCTCACATGACTAGATTCTCCTGAAATGAAGTTTTTGGAAACTGATCCATATTTTTCATTTAACTTGGCAAGTTTGGCTTTACTCACAGGTTTGCTCACAGCCGACGGATGAGGATTTATGTCACTCGACGGATAATCCTTTTGGTTATCCAACGGATGACTCTCATCATCCGCCGAGTCCATATCTGTTAGCAATCCTTCGACTAAATTGGATTCCAGCTTCTCCTTATTCTTCTTCCAGGCTGCATCACAAAAGGACTCAATACTATGAACTTTGGTGATTTTAGCATGAACATCTCTAGATGTTTTCCATGCCTTAATCACCCCATGTTCTCGTTCAAGCTGCTTCTTCAAGATCTCTTCTTTCTTCAAGGACTCAGTTAATTCATTCTTAGCAATCTTACACTCAATTCTCAGTTTTTTCAAATTCAATAAACTGAGACTCCAGCACATTATTTCTGTCACTTAAAAACAAATTGTTTTATTTGATTTTAGCATTTTCTTTAGTGAGGGACTTAAGTGTAACACGCAAATGATATAATTCTGTAGACATGTCATTTATTGTATCATTACACTCAGCTTTAGATAAATGTGCAAGGTTAGTGGTGATTACCTGATTACCTAAAGAACTTGTCTCTGTTTCATCAGACTTGGCCATTAGGGCTAGATTGATATAGCTGACATCCTCATCCTCATCCAGACCATCTGCTGCCCAATCATTTTCTTGTGTAATGAAAGCCCTTTCCTTTTGTTTGAGCAACTCAAAATATTTCTATTTATAATCCACAGGCTCAAACTTCTTCTTGCTGGAATCTGACTTTCTACATTCACTGGAAAAGTGCCCTACCAAGCCATATTTGAAACATTTGAATTTTGATTTATCCACCATGTTTCTATTTGGCTTAGCTGCTCCAAAGTTCTTCTTGAACTTGAGCTTGGAAAATCTTCTGGAAAGAAATGATAGATGTTCATTAATGTCATCCATATAATCTTGGCTCAAAGAATCTTCATTTTCTGCTACCAGCCCCTTGCCCTTGTTTTCACAGACCTTTGAAGTAGACTCAACAGCTTCTATCTTCATCTCCTTCTCTTTCTCTAACTCAGCAACCAGTACAATGGACCCTCCTTTCTTTCTTCCTTTCTCCATTCTTTCATCTTGCTCTATTTTAAGCTCATAAGTCTTTAGAATGCCATATAGTCTCTCTAATGTAAACTCCTTGTATTCTTATAAATTTCTCAAGGAGACTGTCATTGGTTTCCATTTTTTTGGTAGGGATCTCAAAAATTTGAGGTTAGAATCTTTGGTTTGGTAGACTCTTCCATGCAACTTTAGAGCATTTAGTAGCTTTTGAAATCTATTAAAGATATTAGTAAGAGTTTTACCTTCTTCAAAGTGGAAATGCTCATATTGCTGAATTAGTAACTGCATCTTGTTTTCTCTAACTTGTTCAGTGCCATCACAGATAATCTGAATTGTATCCCAAACTTCCTTGGCAGTTTTGTAATTTATGATGTTTTTAAACATGTCACCATCAACTCCATTGAACAGAATATTCATGGCCTTCTTGTCTTTCCTGACTTGTTCAATATCAGGATCTTTCCAGTTGCAGCTCTTATTGGTACATGAAGGCCTCTCTCTATGCAATTCACATAGGCCTCATCTTGAGAAAGTCAATAAAGATGCATTTTTACCTTCCAGTGATGGTAATTATCTTTGTCTAGAAAAGGAATCTTGACTCCAACATCCTTCTTGTTCATCTTGTTGTTTGTTGTGATCTTTAAACTCTTTGTTCTTCAAGAGCTTGCTCTGATACCAATTGTTAGTCCCTAACAATGCAACAAAAATTACAGAAGGGGGGTTGAATGGAATTCTTGAAACTTTTTCCGAATTATAAAATGTTCTAACTCAAAATATATATGTGAGTGTTTTGATTTGCAAAGTGCGGAATGATAAATTAAAATGAATCAAAACACAAAGTAATAAAAACACAAGTCTTTAAAACTTTCTGGTGGATTTGAATGTATCCACTAGATATATATATATATATTATATATATATATATATATATCGAGAGAACCTTGTGAAACTTGAATAGCTCACAGCTGCTTACAAATAAGAACAACTAAACTTACAGAGAAATAATAAAGGATACAGCTTACAATTATTTATATGAGAAGATGTATTGCTTAGTCTTGTTGTTGTTCTACTTGCTACTCTTGGTTTATATATCACTAAGACTACACAGTAATAAGACAAGATAATAAAACAAAACCTATCAAGTCTAATACTATGCTGCTTCATTACTCTATTCCAGCATCTTTGAATATCTTTATAATAGCATGGAAATGGTAATGCTTCTTTGTTCTCAAAAACCCAGTTGAATAGGCTGCCACATTCCTTTTGCAAACGCTCGACGCATGTGATTGTGTTGTCACTGTCAACAGATATTTGAATTGATCATCCGTCGGGTACATTATCATCTGTCGGGTTGCCTTGTTGATCATCCGTCGGGTAGCTTTGTTGATCATCCGTCGAGTAGCTATTCGGCACTTGACTTCATTTCATTTATGCAGAATTACAAGACATCATCTATGTACAATTAATCAACCTATTATGCATATCTAATTAAAGTCAACATGACTTATATGCTACTACAGAATCTATACAATGGTGTTTGCAGAAATGTGCTACATGACTTATTGTTACGTAAGCTACTCACTCGATGGATGTCAAATCATCATCCGTCGGGACTATATTTGCTTATCCGTCGAGTGCTACATAATTCACTAACTTGAATCTACTAAGGTGTTTTGTTAATGAAATCATCCAGTTCACAACATATTCCCAACAATTACACTTTGCCTATGCCAAATATATTTAATCAAAACCGCAATAACATGCCATTCTTTCCTAGTTCCTATTTTTCTGCATATGTCATGCCATGGAACATGAATTAAATGAATAACATGTTTAATACTCACATGAATGCTATGCATCCACAACATTTAGCATCTGATTTAAACATTATTAATTCTGCTCATGAATCAAAGGCCAGAGTGGATCTTGATTGTTAGTCCCAAAGTATCGTAGAAGGGGGGGGGGGTTGAATACGATACCTACAATCTTTTTCGATTCATTTCAAGTTCTTCGTTAAAAGTACGGAATCAAAAACAATACAACACAATTAGAGGAATTTATTATTTTATTAATATAAAACTTGTGGTTGCTACAATCTAATCAAAGTAATGATTAGCTATAATAAAATCAGCAGCATACCAATATGTTTACAAGAATAATAAATGTGAAGCCTTAATGGAGCTCTCGTAAACTTTCTGTGTTTGCTGAAGAAGATAACTAACTGAATGAATTACATTCAATTGCTGCTTTGTAGTATTTCAAAATTCAATGGACAGGTGGCCAATTATTATCCACACAATTCATTAATTTTGCTGCATGCAATTCTGTGAATAACTCATCTATGGCGACAGCTCTGTGGCGACAAGCTTTCCCCTGTGCTTCCTCTGTGGTGACAGTTCTGTGGCGATAACTCTATGGCGACAGAGTTACCTTAGAGCAGCTTCTCTGTGGTTACAGCTTCTGTGGCGACAGAGTTACCTTAGAGCAATTTCTCTGTGGTTACAGATTCTGTGGCGACAACTCTATGGCGACAGAGTTGCCTTAGAGTAATTTCTCTTTGGTTACAGCTTCTGTGGCGATAGAGTTACCTTAGAGTAATTTCTCTGTGGTTACAACTTCTGTGGTGACAGGTAGAGAGAGCTGTCATGACTAAGAATATTTTGGCTCTGTGTCAAACCATTCTTCAATGTATCAATCATTTTTCTTCTGTTAATTGAATCAAAATACTTTCTTGAATGTTGATGTTTGGTGCACTGGTCTGGTTCACAAATAGCTAGCATTGTGAGGATCCTAATTCAATTTGTCTTGTTTTCCTGAGTTGATACAAACTGATGTTTATCCATTGTTTCTTTCACTGAACCCTTGATCTGATAACACTTGAAATCAATACATGCAACTGATGTCTAAAGCCCTTTGATGTCTTATTCTTCATGGCTGCTTGAACATAACAATGAACTTCTTCCCATGATCTGTTGGAGGATATAATGAATCAATCACTTCATTTGGTTCTTTGTGTTTATCCTGTCTTCATCTGAAGGGAACCTGTGCTTCACAGTTTAATATTGTTTATCTGTTTCTGTTTTCATGTTGAGTTATAAATCCCCGATTACATGTTACATTACATTATGATTTACAATCTCCCCCTATTCGATTGTTAGAGTTCGACAAGCAAATCCCTAAGGATAACTCAACTGATAATAAGAAAAAGTACGAACTATAAAACAGATAAAGATATTAAATACATTATGGATTACATATTCATTTCCAGATTTCTTAAGATACAAATTACAAAGAAGTGTTCCTCTAGCCTGAACAAATACTCTTTGTCTTCTTTGTCTTTGTCTTCTTCTGCTTCCTGCTTCCTTCTTCTTCTTGAGGCTGATCGGATTTTCTCTTAGAGACTTTCTTCTTAGGACCTGAAGGTTTTGGAGGAGACTCTTTCAGCTCATTCAATCTAGCTTGTACACAATCACGAGCTTCTATCTCAAGTGCATTGACTGGAGGTGGATTATTTAGTTCTTGAAGCATTATCTCAAGATATTTGACTTTAGAGCATTTAGGAACAAGATCAAACAATAGAGATGATTTTATGGACATTACAAAGACTGTTATCCTTTTAGGTTGTCCTCGTACTCTCTTGGTGTCATTGATTGATTATTCCTCCATCACTTCATCAAGTACCTTTATGATAGGAATCAAAGCAACCTTGTCTTCTTTGCATGTGGATAGTTTGACATCCATCAAGTCTTGCTGTATTGAGTCTGATTCACTTGTCCAGAAGTCTTTGATTCTGATCTTGCTTTTGTTGATTCTAAAGACTAACTCCCCTTCACTGTCAGTGCTGATTATGGGTTCATTGTCTTTCAGAAGATTAATCTCTGCTTCCCCATTGATGAACACCATCTCATGATATGCTCTCGTAACCTTCTTCATATCCTTATATGTGTCTCTGATCATCTTATCATGCATATAGAACTTCAACAGCTTTGAGGTCTACTTCATATCTCTTAACACCTGGAGCTTCCAGTTTAGCTCTTTTGCTCCTGAGTTGACTTTCCAGGAAAGTAAGTTGTAGATAACGAATGGTTCTTATGTGTTGCTCAAACATGGTGATGTTTTGCATCCTACCACTTGCAAATACTTTGATCACAAATGGATACATAAATGCTTGAGGAGATACATCCATATTTGGCATCTGATCCCCAGCTTCCCCTTGTATCTGTGAAGATACATTCCCCTCAGGCTCACCAGTTAAATCTAGTTCATCGCCAATGGGTTGCCGATCCGCGCCTATGTCGGATCCACTATCCGCAGATGCATCCAGGTTTATTAGTCCTTGGGAGTTAAGTGTTGTGCTAAGTTTGGCAGCGATTACAACACTCTCTCCTAACACCTGTGAAGGCAGTTGATCCATTGAAGGACCTTGAACAAGATATTCTAACCGTAAAATGGTTGAATTCCCTGTTTTTGTCAATACTTCCTCACCAAATAGTACTCTTCTAATCGACTTATTTAAAGCTTCAAGAGCTTGGATATTGGATAAGGTGTTTGACTCATTACAGGATGCCGTGGCTGACGGGCGAATTTTAATAGATCTACCTTATTGAGAAGATAGATCTAGTGACTGTGTAGTTGCCTTTTTAGCCAGAGAATCCTTTTGAGAAGATACCTGATGGTTTACAGTTGTCTCAGGATGTTCACTACTTTGCTTCATAGGAGACAGAGCTGCGGGTTCTCTCAAAGTACCTTCCTTATTTGCTGCATCTAGTGCAGTTTGTCCCTCTATTTGCATGGGGTCCTTATACTCCAGGGTTTGAGCTAGGAGAGTTGACGGTGTTTGGTTGGGCTCTAGAGGGTGGTTATGAATTGTGGCATGCCAAATTCACTCCCTAGCCTATCTACTTGTTCAACAAGTAGCTATGTGTGCTGAGAATCAAGGTGTAATTGATCTATGCTAATGAAATCAGAGCATGCTATAAAAGTATGACTCATAGTAGAAGTACCCATGTAACGTCTGGGAAATATTATGTAATTATTTTTATCAATAAATAATTATTCTGTGATTTTTATGTGAATTTTGGTGAATTATTTGATGATGGATAATAATATTTGGATGTTTATTTCTGATAAAAATTGATATATTTTAATTTCCAATTATCCAGAATTAAATCTAGATAATTTTGGTATTTTTCTGGTAATTTTTGGACTATCATATGAATTTATAAGGATTTATAGAATTAATAATAATTATTTCACGTAATTATAAAAAATTACTTTTTAGAACCAGAAATTGTCCCACTTCAATCGTTTTTGCGTTTTTACAACCCGAAACTCTTCCGAAACCTCCTTCCTAACCTAATCTGATAATTCTGAACACTTTTCATGTTTTGACTTTCTTGATCTGTGTTACGGTTTGACCTGTACGAGACCCGGTGTAAAATTTTCGATACGCAAATCATTTTATATATCGATAAAAAATCCATATTCTCAAAAGGAGAGACATTATTACTTTAATTTCGTATAAAGTATTTTATAGAAAGCTCTATTTTGATAATTATCTAAATTTGGTATCAAAATCGTATCGTCTTTTTAGTTACTTAGCGGCTAAGTAACCTATTTTCAGATCCGATATGTAAATGTAATTATTGAATTATTAAATAAATAAAATATGTGATTGGTCTGTTAGTTGTGTGTTATCTTATTATTAATTGTGGGTAATTGTTGGATACAAGCCTTATTTGTTTAATTAATTATTGCGTTGTAAGACGTTATTTTGTTTTTAAAATGATTTTATTGAATATTTATTCTTATAAATGTTAAAAATATTTCAAAAATTATTTTTGTTTCTTTATAAATTTATTTATTATTTGTAGGAGTTTATAAAATTTAGAAATCAGTATTTTATCAATTATTTAATTTTAAATGATTTTCTGGCTTCATTAAACTATAAAATTATTATGTAATTCTAATATATTTCAAAAATCATGAAAATTCAATTTTATTAACTTTTGAATATTCTGAGGATTTTAAATTGTCTTGGTAAATTTTGGGATCAAATTGACCCGCACATTATTTCGTTTAAATTATTAAATGCGGGTGTTAGTTACGAGTCAAAAATGATTTAAAGATTATGGAAATTTTAGTTTATTAGTTTTTAACTATTCCAAGGACTTTAATTATATTTCGGAATGATTCCTTTTATTTTTATTTATTTGTATCTTCGAAATCGTATCGTTATATTCAGGGTTGCAAGCAGATTGGGACACGAGTCGGACCGAGAAAAAGGAAAATAAATAAAATAAACAGAAGATAAACACCAATTGTGTTTATCCCCGTTTAGTGCCACCGCCTTCCATTTCCTTCTCTCTCATCGATCTCCTCCCAATCTCTCTCGCTCTCTGTCATCTCTCTTTCCCTCCTCTTTCTTTCTTCTTTCCGTCCGGGCTTCTCCCCCTGTCCGGTGCCGTCTGTGTTTAATTTTTCGGCGATTCCGCCGCGCCCCTATTTCTTTTCATCCCGCAGCCGCCTGTGTTTGTTTCCTTGGTATGTCCGAAACATATATACATACATATGCGTGCGTGGAATGGCTCTGTCTTATCGCTGTCATATGCCCTTTATTGTCGTTTTCTTTTCTTTCCCTTTTTCCGGTGACTGACATCGCCGCCTGCGCGTGGGGCGCGTGTGGTGGCGTGAGGTTTTCCGGTGGTTATCCTGTAGTTGTATGTGCGTGAATTGTGTTCTGTGTTCTTGATTTCAGTTCTTCTGTTTGGTCCAGTGGTAATTCGATATTAATTATTAATTAATTTATTTTATCTGCTGCAGGAATTATTTGATTAAGGTTTTGTGATATACATAAATTCGTGCGGGATTATCATAATTATTCGATGAAATTCGTGTTGGACGTCCGTTATAAACGGGAACCCACGAATTTTATCGCCGTCGGCGATGAGCCGACGGTGGACGGTGATGATTTTTATCTGAGTCCTACATTTATTAATTAAATAAAATTAGTTCGGTAAAAATTAATTGCGAAATGAAAAATACAAACAAAATTATAAAAGTACGGATAATAATAATAAATAATTGAAGTTGCACTGGCGTTTGGGATTGTAAGTTGGATTGGATATCGTTGTTGATTGTGATTGATTTGACGTCGGGATTTTCGACGGGTAGGCCGATAAATAAAGGAGACGCTGCCCGATTTTCGAGAAATTAATTCCGAAAAATACGGGGAAGTACCCTATAATTATCGAAGACATCGAACGAGGAAATATAATTACATTATACGAACTTAAATTACATGTCGTAACCAAAAATATTTTATGAATAATTAATCACCCTATTTTCCAAAACAACGAGTGTATGTACTTTCCGAAAATAAATACCGAACCAAATTTCAAAGATGTGAACCATAATTGTTATGTGTATTTCAATAATACAAATAAATATAAGTTGGATTATGAAATCGTATGGGTAGAATAGGATAGTGATATGATGTTAAGCGAAACAATTATTTGAATTAGGGTATTTTAACCCTGTAGGTCCTAGTCGGAAGAACCGAGATTTGACGTTGGGCTAGGAATGATCTAGTGATTAGTCGACGAGATCAACGAAGTTTCAATCGAAGGACCTGTGTGTTGAAATCATAGCCAGGATAGGATAGTGGTCTGACGATAAAGTCAAATATTAAAGGCAATCCAAAAGTCAACCGATAATAGTGGTTAAAGCTTATCGAGGCAAGTATTCCCGAACCTTCTTTTAAATACTGCAATTATTTATTCGTTCCTATTCTAAGTTCAGAATAGTTAAATGTTTTATATTTCGCTGCAATTATTCTGATTATGCGTGATCTTTTTATTCTTGTTCCTATAATTCGATTGCTCTCTTGAGCAAATACCCATTCTTTCGGGTTATTTGCGAACCCTGAATTGGGATGTTTTGAATTCAAAATGATTTGATATCAAAATACTCCACGGGCTGGATAGTGATATTTTGGGGATTGAGTTTTACTTAATCCTAAGGACTGGGACATGACCGGTGCCTTGAGATGGGCTGTAGTGCCTGGGGACCCGACTGGATCTATATAGGTAGGTATAGATTTACACTGTATCCTGACCGATCAGCAGGATATAGATGGGAACTAGTGTCCAGTATAATTTGTTGTTGATCGCCATTAACGGCATTCTCTCTCTTTCGAAAGATTTTATGATTCCAAAATCGGACGAAACTCTGATTCAGGAGATGAATCGGGGAATCACTTGTCACTTCTGGGTTTATAGATAAAGGCTGGTGACAGCCAACTTTTATTTGCTCACTCACTCAAATAAATAGAATTATTTAAAATTATTTTAAGATTTTTTCCGGAAGTTTTCTTTTGATATTAACGCTTGAAACTCAAATTATATACTTGCTGGGCATTTTTGGCTCACTCTTGCTTTGTAAATTCTTATTTCTGCCAGAAATATATAAGGGTAAAAGTGAATAGCACTGATAAACAGCAGAAGTTAGAGAAATCTCCGCTGCGAGAGGTTGAAGAAGTTAGAAGAATATGACAAGAGCGTTAGGACAAAGGTATTCTCATTTGTATTTTAGTTGTTGTAAACTGTAGAAGATTAGATTCTTGTTTCATACCATAACCTGTAAACGATCCGGATTAAAGGGGTTAATTGAATATTCTTTTATTTTATGTAAAGATTGTTTAGTGACACCAAATCTTGACCCCGGATTTTGGTTGTTACAAATTGTTATCAGAGCTACAGGTTATTGGTCACTGAAATAAGAATAGGTGAGAGTAGGATAAGAGTAATAGGTCATATGAGATAGGAAGACCCTAGGCACACTCATGTTAAGTTGGGTTGAGTGAGAATTAGGGTTAGCAGATCCTATACGGAATTGGTAAGTCAGGATTGTTGAGACAAGTGTAAGGTGAATATCGCAACGCTATGGGTATATTGAGTTCTCAGATCCTACAGTAATGAGGAATCGACAGATCGACGGAGACTGGGTATGTTACCCTATTTTTTATGTGGTTTTGAAGAGAATGTGATTGATTGTGGTGAGGATTTGTGTAGGGGAAACTAGGTGAGTATTAGTACGATTTAACTTATGTATTAGGAAGAGTTCCACGCCGGAGGTAACCAGTTGATGGAAGCTGATGAAGAACCAACGTTACACGTTTCGAAGGCACCATCATTGCGAAAAGATTCTTATCACTTATCGGGAGCTGTGCGAGGAATGATATATACCTTCCTAGGTATAGGTAAGATTAGCAAGAGGTGCAACCCTATCAACAGATAGAACGTCGAATCGCAAGCGTAGTTGTAAGCATAACGTCAAGGACGATGACAAGAATGTCAAGGATAGTACCAGATGTCAGCGTGGTGGTAGGATTGCGAATAAAATGATATACGACGGTAAAAGAAGATTCGTCGACTAAAAAGTGCGAGCAGAATCCAAGGAGAAATAGAAGATGTATCAAGGTGGAGAGACCCTTATATGGGCATTCTTTTAATTGGATATTCCATTAAACGGATTATAAGAATAACAAGTAACTTATATAGTAGTGACGACCAAACATTTGATTTTTTTTTAAAATTTTAAAATGAGATTTTCGAAAAAGATTTCCTTAATAAACTTTCAGAAGAACTTTTGCATAAAATAAGCTTTACAATTTGGTTGTCGAATTACTATTTATGTTCTTGTTATTATAAACAAGAAAATGACCTAAAAAGAAGAATGGAATTAGACTGAGTGTTGTTAGTTCGGAGGACCAAGTAGACGCATTGGCAGGAAGAAAGTTTAAAGTTGTCCGTGAAAGACAAACATAAATTTTGTTTAATGATAATAATAATGATTAAATCAACGTGTTAAAATATTATTTCCCCAATTCATGAAAGTATTAAAATTTAACGAAACTCATAATTCGAACGGACAGAGGATGATTGAAGGAAATAGAAGAGTCTTCCAGATGATTGAAGAAGAATCGTATTTCTATCGACGAAGTTGAGATGTGGCATGATCATCGCTTATTCTACGTGGCATAGATGAAATCAAAAGAAATGACTACAAATTTTGTGGGAGCGCAATCATGATCGAATCATTAAAGCAGTTATGTGGAGGCATTTCCAGACGATATTCCGAAGCTATAATGTGATCCAGACTGTGAATCTTGTAACGTCTCGGAAATATTATATAATTATTTTTATCAATAAATAATTATTATGTGGTTATTATGTGAATTTTGGTGAATTATCTGATAATTGATATTAATATTTGGATGTTTAGTTCTGATAAAAATATCGATATTTTAATTTTTAATTATCCAGAATTAAATATAGATAATTTTGGTATTTTTCTGGTAATTTTTGGATTATCATATGATTTTATAAGGATTTATCGAATTAATAATGATTATTTTTACATAAATATAAAATTACTTTTTAGAATCAGAAATTGTCCCACTTCAATCGTTTTTGCATTTTTACAACCCAAAACTCTTCCGAAAACTCCTTCCTAACCTACTTTGATAATTCTGAACACTTTCCGTGTTTTAACTTTTTCGATCAGGGGTACGGTTTGACCTGTACGAGTCCCGGTGTGAAATTTTCGATACGCAAATCATTTTATATATCGATAAGAATCCATATTCTCAAAAGACGAGACATTATTATCTCATTTCCGTATAAATTATTTTATAGGAAGCTCTGTGTGGATAATTATCTAAATTTGGTATTAAAATCATATCGTCTTTTCAGTTACTTAGCGACTAAGTAACCTATTTTCGGATTCAAAAGGTAAATGTAATTATCGAATTATTAAACAAATCGAATGTGTGATGATTCGGTCAGCTATGTGATATGTATTATTTATTGTTTGTGATTTGTTGGATGCAAAGGTTAATTTTATGATTAATTATCGAGTTGTGTGAATTTAAATCATTTTTAAAATTATTTTATTGAATATTTATTTTCATAAATGCAAAAATTGTTTTTAAAATTATTTTTATTGTTTTATAATTTTATTTATTATTTTTAGGAGTTTATAAAAATTTAGAAATTAATATTTTATTGATTAATTGTTTTAAATGATTTTCTGAATTGCACTTAACTGAAAAATCAGTATTTAATTCCAAAATGTTTTAAAAATCATGAAAATTTTATTTTATTAACTTTTAAATATTTCGAGAATTTTAAAATTATTCCAGAATTTTTTTAGCTTTTATTTAACCGCCCGTCTGTTCGTAAATTTGTAAAATACGGGTTAATATGCTTTCCAAGAATAATTTAAAAATTTTAGAAAATTTAATTTTATTAGTTTCGTATTGTTGTGAGAATTTTAAAAATTTATTCTCGTAAGTATTTAGGTTATTACTATTTGAAAATATATTCATTAAGATTTTAATTGCGAGTCAGGATTAATTTTCGGGAATATCGCGTGGAGGATAAGCGGTGGTGGGGGAATTTAGAATAAAAACGAAACACACCACCACACCACGGATCCACCGCCTTCCTTCTCAGTACCTCTCAATCTCTCGTCTTTCTTATCTCTCTCGTTCCTCTCTCTCCCTCATCTTTCTTTTCTCCCTTCTGTCTCTTTCCCTCCTCCTCCTTCTTTCTTCTTTCCGTCCGGGCTTCTCCCCATGTCCGGTGCCGTCTGTGTGTAATTTCCCGGCAATTCCGCCGCCGCCCCTATTTCTTTTCATCCCGCAGCCGCCTGTGCTTGTTTCCTTGGTATGTCCGAAACATATATACATACATATGCGTGCGTAGGATGGCTTTGTCTTATCGCTGTCATATGCCCTCTGTGCCATTTTCTTTTCTTTCCTTTTTCCGGTGACTGTCACCGCCGCCTGCGCGTGCGGTGCGTGTGGTGGCGTGAGGCTTTCCGGTGGTTGCCTGTAGTTGTATGCGCGTGAATTGTGTTTGTGTTCTTGATTTCAGCTGTTCTGTTTGGTCCAGTGGTGATTCGATATTAATTATTAATTAATTTATTTTATCTGCTGCAGGAATTATTTGATTAAGGTTTTATGATATAAATAAATTCGTGCGGGATTATCATAATTAATCGATGAAATTCGTGTTGGATGTCCGTTATAAACGGGAACCCGCGAATTTTATCGCCGTCGGTGATGAACTTCGGTGAGCCAACGGTGGGCGATGATGATTTTTATCTGAGTCCTACATTTATAAATGTAATAAATAAAATTAGTTGAGAAATTAATTTTGAAATGAAATGAAAAATAAGATACGAAGAACAATAAATATTAATTAATAAATTAAGTTCGTATTGGTGGATAGGATTACTGAAATTGGTTGTGAATTGGATGATTGCGATTGTTGGTTGTTGTTGTGTTGTGAATTTAACGTCGAACCGATTCGACGGGTAGGCCGATAAATAAAGGAGACGCTGCCCGATTTTCGGGAAATTAATTCCGAAAATACGGGAATGTAACCTGTAATTATCGGAGACGTCGAACGAGGATATGTAATTGAATTTTCGAAACCTACTTACATGACAAGATATTTTGTGAATAATCAATTATCCTATTTTTTTTCAAAACGACAAATATACGTATTTTCTGAAATTAAATACCGAACCAAGTTTCGAAGATGTGAACCATAATTGCTATGTGTGTTTCGATAATTCATATAAATATGAATTCGGTTATGAAATCTTATGGGTAGAATAGGATAGCGAGTTAATGTTAAGCTCAAGCAGATATCTAAATTAGGGTATTTCAATCCTGTAGATCCTAGACGGAAATCTCGAGTATCGACGTCGGACTAGGATCGATCTAGGGATTAGACGTTGAAATCAATGAAGTTCCAATCGAAGAACTTGAGTGTCGGGATCGTATCCAAAATGGGATAGTAGTTTGACGATAAAGCTGAACGATCAAGTCGAACCAAAGTCAACCAGTAATAGCGGTTAAAGCTTATCGAGGCAAGTATTCTAGATTTTCTTTTAAAATACTGCAAGTGTTCTTGAATATTCTTTTAAATACTGCAAATATTTATTCGCTCCTATTCTAAGTTCAGAATAATTAACTATTTTACATTTCGCTGTAATTACTCTGATTATGCACGTTCCTTTCATTATTATTCATGTAACTCGATTGCTCTCTTGAGCAAATACCCATTCTTTCGGGTTATTTGCGAACCCTGAATTGGGATGTTTTGAATTCAAAATTATTTGACATCAAAACACCCTACGGGCTGGATAATGATATTTTGGGGATTGAGTTTTACTTAATCCTGAGGACCGGGATGACTGGTGCCTCGAGATGGGCCGTAGTGCCTGGCGACCCGACTAGATCTATATATTGAGATATAGATCTGCATTATATTCTAACTGATCAGCAGAATATAGATGTGAACTAGTGTCCAATCTAATTTGTTGTTGATCGCCATTAACGGCATTCTCTCTAGAATGGTTTTATGATTCCAAAACCGGACAAAACCCTGGTTCAGGAGATTAATCTGGGAATCGCTCATCGCTTTTAGATTTATAATCCAAGGCTGGTGACAGCCAACGTTTATTCGCTCACTCACTCAAAATAAATAGAATTGTTTAAAATTGTTTTAAGATTTTGTTCGGAAGTTTTCTTTGATAGTAATGCTTTAAACTCAAATTATATACTTGCTGGGCATTTTTGGCTCACTCTTGCTTTGTCAATTCTTAATTCTTCCAGAAACAAATAAGGATACAGATGAATAGCTTAGATAGACAGCAGAAGTTCGAGAAATCTCCGTTGCGAGAGGTTGAAGAAGTTAGAAGAATATGATACGAGCAATAGTTCAAAGGTATTTACATTTGTATTTTAGTTGTTGAAAGTTGTAGAAAATTAGATTCTTGTTTCATACCATAACCTGTAAACGATCCGGATTCAAGGGGTTATTTGTTTATTATTCTATTTTATGTAAAAAGTGTATAGTAACACCAAATCTTGACCCCGGATTTGGGTGTTACAAATCTCGCATTTGAATGGGTTCTGAAGGCATACGTAAGTGAAGCATGGAAGGTGATTAGCACTGACACTCTTTCTTCTAATATGATAGCATACGTTCTTCTTGATTCTTGATTACGTATTCCTTCTGAACTATTTCTCTTCTCAAATTCTTAATTCCTGACTGAGACAAATAGTGTTATGATATGACGCTTTGTCAAAATGACGAAGAGTCGGGTGGGACGCCACCTAATCATATGCTATGTGCCATATAGTATGAAAGACTGGCCATCTTGACTACGAATATGGTTGTCTCATTCTTCACTCATTTTTCTTCCTTCAATTTTCTGATTTACAAATTCTTCCAATAGGTTGCCGCACTGTTATTCCTTATTTCGTTTTTCAATCAAAATCATGTTCACAAACTCTCCTCTTTCATCGAGTCTGTTCTCTAATGATTACAAAAGAAATGGAATAGTCCCGTATGACAGGTAGAATTACGTGTCGAAGGAAAATACGATTGTAAGCCAAGAAATGATGGACATTTACGAGCAAGAAAGAATGGATACACTGACAATGCGGTCGTGGCAAAGACATCAAATCTGACAGTTATTCGTGTTATGAGGATCTCATCAGTACTGTAGATTACGTTAATGCGATGCACTTCGAATTGGAAGATTTTGACAAGAAATAAATCGTTAATGAATTGTAACGAATAAATTAGTTATAAAATAAGGAAGTAAAGTTGTGTGTGTCAGACAGAGCAAACTAGTATCGGGACGACAATCAAAGATCAAGGGAATTCTGAATAATGATTCAGACCGGCGGTTAATATGTGAAGCATCCCATCGTCGCGGAAATATATTTGTCGAAAACATAAATGTAATTGAGCTTCGAACGTGTTCTTTAAGAAATTGTGAAGTTCTCTAACCTGCGTAAATAAGTTACGGTGAATTCAATGCTCATACCCGGGCGAGTGGCGAAAATCCGATACAGGAACATAAGTGGAGATAAAGTGAGGTGATTCGATTGCGAGACCTTTTAAGAAATAACGAAACTGATGTTGGAGTTTTCACCCGATGGTGATAATTAAGACCCTGCGTGGTTATTAAAAGATAAACAAGATAGTTAATGAAATTGAATGGGTATCGTCAAAGATAGAGGATTGGTGTGATTAGTTGAAAGATGCGACATCATTCTTTAACGTAACTATATACAATTAGTAATGGCAAGAAATGAGTTAAAAGAATCGCGAAGTAAAATCCTTGAAAACAACAAGATAAATTTTAAAGTTCACTAATGACATTTTGTAATATACTGAAAGAACTGAGAAAAGTATATTAATCCTTGCTGATTTAAGACCATAAGTCTCATTCCAAAAGATATATATTATGCCAGTTAATCATACCTATACTAATCAGAATGATATAGTTCGAATTACGATGGATGGATGAATTTGGTTGATGAAAGCAGGTGGATATGATTGTGGATGTTTTGGGTGATTGAGGGTGTCGGATTGAGTCCGACTGGTAGTCGATGGTATAGGGGAAGTGCTGCCCAAATTTTCAGAAATTACCCTACGTTCAAGGATAAAGAAGTATATTGTCGTTCTCATCAGTACTCCAAATGATTGCGAACTCGGTTCTTGAGAAAGAATGTAATGATCAAACCGACTTTATATAATTGGTCTTTGATTCCAGTTAACTAGTCAACACTTGGTTTAAGTGATCAGTTAAAAGAGTTAATTGATTAACTTTACCAACTAATGGTTAGTTAAATGGAGATCGATTCCAATTAGATTGAGTCAAACTCTGACATGATTTTCAGATCCGGAATCAAAGCAATTAGCAATTTGGAAAAAGTAATGGCGTTAACATAAATTGAAAGCTTAGTACAATTAGCGTGATGATACTATAAACAGGTGAGAGGTTTGGTCCAGAAGAATATGCTCTTTTCGATAAATAAGAGGAACAGAAAGTTATTGGTACATGCGAATAAGAAGAATATTTCCAAGAACCGAAGGTGTAAGACAAAACAAAGAAATGTTATCATCTGTAATGACGTTCCAGGAAGGACTTGAATATATACTCATTTCAAATGGCGATTGAATGGAAGTTACAATAAAATAGCGGAAAGCTCGCAAATCCAGGCATCCAATGTAAGACGGAAATTGATGAAGTCCGCATGTGAACTTAAGGAAAAGGGATGTTGACCAACGAGGGAAAGTCAAATACGCGATTCGTGATGAATTAAGCAAAGAAAATAGCTACCGATGAAATTCGATAATTCTGTTAGTAAGAATTTAAATATTATAAATAAAAGCCTTCATTCCAGTGTGAACTCCAGAAATGACCTATCCAATAATAAACAAAGTAATATTACTAAGAAAAAGAAATTCGTTATGTTTAAAAGAAATAATGAATAATGAAAATGGAGAAATAATGAAGAAAGAAGTAGAATCAAAAGGATGATAAAGAAATTTTATAAAATAAATCAGGAAATATGCAAGTTGGGAACGTCGGTTGTGCCAGAACTGCTGGAGAATGAGGTGAAATGCCGACAATTGGAGATAGGAATTTTTTAAATGCGTATAAACATGAGTGATTAAACAAATGTTTTAATGGTGAACTGCTAGAGAAGAACATTACCATGAATCTCATGTCGGAATTATTTACAAATTAAAATGAAGTCCTAGAGGTTCGAACGAATGCTTTACCAAGATTACCTCAGAGAATGAGGTACGAATTTCTCATCGGATTCTGCACAGAGTCAAGCTGGTGTCAAAAGCCCTGTACCGTATAACTCAATAGGAATGAAATAATGAGTGAAGGAAAACTTCAGAAATGTGGAATGAAAGAATAATGAAATAAAGAGTATTTTGCGTTATGCACAAAAGCGGTCATGGAAAAAAAAGAATGGAGATATGAGGTTACGCGTCGATTATCAGAAATTGTAAGTTTGAAGATTAAGTGAACATAATGTACCAGGAGTATTGGGATAGTGTGATTGTATTTTTTATAACATCCTCGCTAATTCAAGGACTAATGAAGACCAAGTTGAACGCCGGAAGATATGCATGCGAAGAGTTGGGAAGTAATAACTTCATTCTCAGCTTCAAAGTTATGGTTATAATTGATTATGAGCTACGGAGGTGTGGTTAACTACCAAACAGGAAAGATCCATTTAGAGACAGATGTCTAGAGTAGAAAGAAAAGAGTGACTACCATTAAGATTGTTGGGAAATGATTAAAGGAATTGAAAAAGTTAGAAATTGAAGAATAGGTTTTAATCCGTCTTCTTGGTTATGCTGATACTTACTTTGTTGTTGAATATCAAAAGTGGTATTAATACAGATGATTGATGTTGACTTCAGTATGGGACGTTGTGAGCATCAAAGTTCGTATTGATATCTAATTTGATATGACAACAAAATGAGTATTAGTACCAAGAGACCGGGTTTTGAATAAAGTTCTGATTCATTCTGTTCCAAATTAATATTTCCTTTCAGATAGTAACAGATTCTCGCTAAATGAATATACTTGATAGTGATTGAAAATAAATTAAAGTATACCACAAATTGGTGAGTTAAATGCAATTATCAAAATTTTCCTTTACTTTTTAGTTTTTGAAATAGATTTAGAACGTTTCTAAGTATAAGACGCCACGAACTCAGCATACCGGGTGCAGACGGATAGAAAGTGTAAGAGACCGATTAGAGATTCTTGAATGCGACTGGAAACGATCATAGGTCAGACTAACCGAACAGAAGGAGACAGGAAAAGTATGGTAGAACAGTCGGTGAAAATAGAAACTTCATGAACACGAATTATTGGAATTAGACAGAAAAGAAGATTAGTGTGAATTAAGTTAGTCCTTTGAGACAATGAGATAGATAGAAAGATTGTGAATGAGTTGGTCTTGTTGTCACAGGTATAACGAGTTTATAAGACATTCATGTGTGTATGACTACGAAGATTAATTTAGCTCCAAATGTATGAAGTAAAGACTGAGTTAGGGGTTGCATGAGCAACTAATAGGTTTGACGACGGTAAAAGGCCATTGAGTTGTGATTAAGGTGATGAGAACTGAGAAATTATAAGAAAGATACTTGGAAAACATCATGGTCTGTTCCTTAGCATGATTCTAAGGACAAAATCCTTTTAAGGGAGGAAGGATGTAACGTCTGGGAAATATTATGTAATTATTTTTATCAATAAATAATTATTATGTGATTTTTATGTGAATTTTTGTGAATTATTTGATGATGGATAATAATATTTGGATGTGTATTTCTGATAAAAATTGAGATATTTTAATTTCCAATTATCCAGAATTAAATCTAGATAATTTTGGTATTTTTCTGGTAATTTTTGGACTATATATGAATTTATAAGGATTTATAGAATTAATAATGATTATTTCACGTAATTATAAAAAATTACTTTTAAACCAGAAATCGTCCCACTTCAATCGTTTTTGCATTTTTACAACCCGAAAATCTTCTGAAACCTCCTTCCTAACCGAATCTGATAATTCTTAACACTTTTCATGTTTTGACTTTCTTGATCCAGGTTACGGTTTGACCTGTACGAGTCCCGGTGTAAAATTTTCGATACGCAAATCATTTTATATATCGATAAAAAAATCCCTATTCTCAAAAGGCGAGACATTATTACTTTAATTTCGTATAAAGTATTTTATAGGAAACTCTGTTTTGATAATTATCCAAATTTGTGTCTTTGGAGGTTCTTCAGTTTTGGTAGACTTAGTTGGAGTTTCTGTGTCAGACATGATTGTGTTTGGATCTTTAACTGTATGTGTGTTAACAGATAAGCTCTGATACCACTTGTTAGGTCACATACACTGTAGAGGGGGTGAATACAATGTAAAATACAATCAAATCGAACTTTTAATATTTCAAGTAACAGAAAACAAACTTTATTGAAACAATAAACTCTGTTACAGTATGGAACTGTTACCTCTCAGTGATGAACAAATATCACGAGAGCTGCTAGGGTTACAATAAATAATCTTCTCGAATATGATAACACTTATAGTGTAAACCCTATGTCTGTGTTTATATACTACACAGTTACAAGATAATCGCTAATTGATATGGAATATAATTCTGCTTCCTAAAATATATCAATCAGATATCTTTTCTTCCAAGTATTCTATTCTTCATAGAATTCCTTCCTCATGCATATCTCTTCTTATATTTATCTCGATCTTCTTTCCTTAATCAGCTACTGTCCTTATCTGAACGTCCTTCAGCACTTAAGTTCTAATATCCATCTTCTGATAATTATCTCCTGATAATATAAGTACTGATATCCTTAAGTCCTGACTTCCAGTATAAGTACTGATTCCCAGTTAAGTACTGATTTGTCCTGTTAAGTAAGATCTGAAAACTAAACATAAATCATATTAGCCATGACATTATTAAATATATCTAACAGAATGATTCCTTTTATTTTTATTTATTTGTATCTTTGAAATCGTATCGTTATATTCAGGGTTGCGAGCAGATTGGGACACGAGGCGGACCGAGAAAAAGGAAAATAAATAAAATAAATAGAAGATAAACACCAATTATGTTTATCCCCGTTCAGTGCCACCGCCTTCCATTTCCTTCTCTCTCGTCGATCTCCTCCCAATCTCTCTCGCTCTCTGTCATCTCTCTTTCCCTCCTCTTTCTTTCTTCTTTCCGTCTGGGCTTCTCCCCCTGTCCGGTGCCGTCTGTGTTTAATTTTCCGGCGATTCCGCCGCCGCCCCTATTTCTTTTCATCCCGCAGCCGCCTGTGTTTGTTTCCTTGGTATGTCCGAAACATATATATATATATATATATATATATATGCGTGCATGGAATGGCTCTGTCTTATCGCTGTCATATGCCCTTTGTTGTCGTTTTCTTTTCTTTCTTTTTTTCCGGTGACTGTCATCACCGCCTGCGCGTGTGGCGCGTGTGGTGGCGTGAGGTTTTCCGGTGGTTTTCTTGTAGTTGTATGCGCGTGAATTGTGTTTTGTGTTCTTGATTTCAGTTGTTTTGTTTAGTCCAGTGGTAATTCGATATTAATTATTAATTTATTTATTTTATCTGATGCAGGAATTATTTGATTAAGATTTTGTGATATAAATAAATTCGTGCGGGATTATCATAATTAATCGATGAAATTCGTGTTGGACGTCCGTTATAAACGGGAACCCACGAATTTTATCGCCGTCGGCGAGCCGACGGTGGACGGTAATGATTTTTATCTGAGTCCTACATTTATTAATTAAATAAAATTAGTTCGGTAAAAATTAATTGCGAAACAAAAAAATACAAACAAAAATAAAAGTACGGATAATAATAATAAATAATTAAAGTTGCACTGGCGTTTGGGATTGTAAGTTGGATTGGATATCGTTGTTGATTGTGATTGATTGACGTCGGGATGTTCGACGGGTAGGCCGATAAATAAAGGAGACGTTGCCCGATTTTCGAGAAATTAATTCCGAAAAATACGGGGACGTACCCTGTAATTATCGGAGACATCGAGCGAGGAAATATAATTACATTATACGAACCCAAATTACATGTCGTAACCAAAAATATTTTATGAATAATTAATCACCCTATTTTCCAAAACAACGAGTGTATGTACTTTCCGAAAATAAATACCGAACCAAATTTCATAGATGTGAACAATAATTGTTATGTGTATTTTAATAATACATATAAATATAAGTTGGATTATGAAATCGTATGGGTAGAATAGGATAGTGATATGATGTTAAGAGAAACAATTATTTGAATTAGGGTATTTTAACCCTGTAGGTCCTTGTCGGAAGAACCGAGATTTGACATTGGCTATGAACGATCTAGTTATTAGTCGACGAGATCAACGAAGTTTATAACGACTCGTGTATTCTTTTTGAATTATTTAATTGTGCAATTATGGAAATTATTAAATAAATAAGATATGTGTGTTGGTTTCGACCGCTATGTGTTATTTGATTAGTATCCATATGTGATTTATAGTGTACCGGGTTGTCCGCGCGGTTAATTATGGGATCTTATTGAATTGTTTTCACTTTTAAAAGTGGATTTAGTGCAAATTTATTTGCATAAATATTGGGAATGTTTCTAAAATTGTTTTTATGATTTTATAATTACAATAATTATTTTTAGGATTTTGTAAAATTGAGAAATCAATATTTCATTAGTTATTTATCTTTAAATGATTTTCTGAGTATGTTTAATGGTAAAATCCATATTTAATTCTAAAATTCTTTAAAAATTATGAAACTCATATTTATTTAAGTTTGGAATATTCTGAGATTTTTAAAATTATTTTGGAAATTTTCGGGACTAATTTCACCCGCGCGTTGTTTCGTTTAATTGTTAAAAAGCGGGTATAAAGTGCACTTCGAAAATTGTTCTAAAATTCTAAAAATTACATTTCTATAAATTTCGGGATATTTGTAATATTTTAAAATTATTTTCGTAATTTTCTGAATTTGTTTTAAGTGCAGCTCAGTTCGTTAATTATGAAATACGGGTATGAGTTGTGTTTCAAAAATACTTTTAAAATTATGGAAAATTTATTTTAATAACTTCGAATTATTTGTGACATTTTAAAAATTTATTTGGATTATTTCGGGATTATTTTACTTGCGTAATATTCATTAAATTTGTAAAACCAGGCAGAAAAGGGATGCATGTCCTGAATTAGATACGTGTCATCTTCTCAGAAGTTCATTCTACACGTGTATGTGTTGTTACGGCTGGGTTTAGAAACGAAAGGAATAAAATAAAATAGAACAAACAGAAAGATAAACACAGGCATCACCCCTGTTCTCTCTACCCTCTCAATTTCTCGGCAGTAAGTTTTTCTTTTTCTCTCTATCAATTATTCTTCCCCGACTGTATCTATTCTTCAATTTTTCCCTTGCGCTCTTATCTCTCTTTCCCTGTGTTTGACTGCTCTCTGCTATACGGCATTTCTTTGGGCCGCCGCCCGTGTTTCCGGTGATTCGTCGCCGCCGGTGTTCGGTTTCCGGCCACTTTCAGGTCGCCATCCCACTTTTATTCTGGCTGCCTTCTTCTGAAACCTGTTGCTTGATTCAGTTTTGGCTATTGATATATGTAGATACACACGCATACGCGTGTGTATTTCAGTCGAGGGGGTGTTATTGTTGCGTGTTTTATAAATCAATTTTGTGATGTATAAGAAATTCGAACTGCTGCTTTGCGTATTTCGAATTATAAATTATCTGAGATATTCAAATAAATTTCTATGATTAATCGGATTTTCTTATCATTCAGAAATTCAATTGGTGAAATTCGTAAGGAAACCCGAATTAATCGAGTACCGACGAATTTCGCCGCCGTCGACGATGAGCCTCGACGAGTCGACGGTGGATTGTGATGTTTATTCTGAGTCCTAATATTTTAAAATAAATAAATTAGTTCGTGAAATTATCTTTGAAATGAGAATTTGATTTTACATTAAAGTCGAGTACGTAATATAGTTGACGAATTGTAATTGGATTGATTGTTGGGTTGAGCCGGTAATTGGAATTTGCGAGTTGTGATTGGTTGTCGTGTTTTAAATTGGATTGTTGTTGTTGAATTGACGTCGATTAATGTTTCGACGGGTAGTCCGATAAACAAAGGAGACGCTGCCCGATTTTCAGAAACTAAATTACGTAAATACAAAAGCGTATCCGAGGATTATCGGAGCGTTGAGCAAGTAGAAGTAAATACATATATATTTATTTTATATAGAACCTGATTGTATATTGTGCTGTATATTTTGTCCAAAATGCAGTAACCCTAATTTTGTAAAATGACGAATATACGTATTTTGTAAAAACGAACACTGGATTGATTTCGAGAATGTGAACCCTAATTGTTGTCTGTATTATTCTAATATGAATGGTTACGAGTAGGGTTTGAATATTGTTGGGTGAGAATTAGTATCGAGGATATGTCAAGCATACCTAGATATCTAACGTAGGGTATTTCGACCCTGTAGGTTATAGTCGGGAACCTGAAAGTGGACGATGGACTAAAGATAACCTAGTGGTCAGTCGACGAGCTCAGTAGAGTTTCAACAGGAAGACCTGAGTGTCGAAATCGAATCCAATGGGATCTAGTGGTTGGACGTTAGAGCCTGAGCAGCAAAGTCGGCTCAGAATTGATCAGTAATAGTTGTAAAGCCTTATAAGGCAAGTACTTCTGAACTTTTCTTCAAGATATATTGCAATTATTTTTGAACTGTTTCATAACATGTCGCTATTATGTAAAACAACTCCTGTTTTGTATTGCAAGTGTTTTAAACTATCCAACCTTGAATCCTGATTTCTCTTGATCTTGAGCCATAAGCCTTATTCTTTGTAAACCATCCTTTATTGATTTTCAGATACCAAACCACCCAAATATGATACTGCTCCCCAAGTGTATAACTACCAAACACCAGAAGAAAATGGTTTGAAAACACAGAAACTTTTATACTCCAATCATTCTTAGTAACATCAAAGAACCATATCCTGAAAAATCATTACTGGCTTGATACCTGACCCTTGTACAAACTGAAAACCGTTTCTTATATATACCCTGATATACCCTTGAGATATCCATGAGTTTTCTTACGTTTTTATGCAAATGTTTAACCATCATCGATTATGATCTTGTTTTATTGAATCATATTGTTATCATATTGAACTGCTTTAGGATTGGATAGTTTTTATATATACGGACCAGATTCGTGGTCAGACCATACCAATGGTCAAGTTAGGCCAATGTGTGCCTTGGATCCAGTAATTAGAGCAGTGTTGTGTGCTTGCTCGGGGTTAGTGCGTGACTGATCATCAGCCTAACCTTGGTTTTTAAAACTTAAAATGAATATCCAATTCTAATGAATAGTTAAAAAGAAACTTGATTCCTTTGAATCATCTCATTTGATCATTGTTTAACCTCAGTTATCGTTATCATGACTTGCTGAGCTAGATAGCTCACCCTTGCGATTCTTTTATATATTTTACAGTTGAAAAGAATATGGATGATGGTGAAGTTCCTCAGTCCAAAGTGCGGGCTAAGGTTCCAGTCGAGTTGGATCGAGCTAGCAGAAGTTTCATGCAGTAAAGAGATAGTCATATTGTAAGAATGATTTTGTTATCGATTGTAAGTTAAATTAGTTGGGATTTGGTACGATGTAATAATTAAGGTTGTGGCTTGTTTCCATACTTTAACCTGTTGCGATCCGTGGTTTTATGAAGCAGGGTCATTATAAATAATATTTCTTATACAGTTTGATATATTGTGTTTGTGTTGTGGACCCCAAACTTCTGACCCGGGTTTGGAGGGCGCCACAGGTTGGTATCAGAGCTACAGGTTATAAGTCACTGAAACAAGCCTAGATTGTCGGGTTTGGGTAGAGGGTTAGGATTAGGATTAGGAAATAGAAAGCTAAGACGTCGTAAGGATGAGTGCGACTACATAGTAGGTCTCTGGCACGGTTCGTGTTGCGATTCGGGATTCTTAGCTTGCGATGTGATTTCCAGACAACGACAATGGTAGATCCTGATTTCCCTATATCATCTGATCGTTTGGAGCTTCTCGTTCAAGGATCGTCATCTTCTTTCAGATTGGATTTGCACCTTGTTCCTCCACCAGCATTAATGGTACTACCTTCTGTTATAACGGTTGCACTTCTTCAAGCTATTCTACGCTAATTTTTCCGCCTCTTGATATGAGATTACCTATTCAAGAACCTCCATCTGTTTATTCTTGTTTCACTGGACATTCGGCTGTGAGTGTATCTCTTTAGTTTACCCTACATCCTATTCTATACCCCCAGTTTAGAATTTGTCCTATGAAGCGATTGTACCTACGAGGATGGATTCGAGAGCTACAGTAAATGGTCAGCGCTTGAGATATAAATAAAGGTGAGAAGAAGTTTAGAGAAAAGATTTAAGTGTTTCAGAGGATAGCTGTTATTGGGTTAAAAGAAGTCATTAGTGACTAAGCCATCCGTGAATAATTATGGAATGGATTAAATGACTTTTGAAAAGTTAGAGAGAAAGGTATAAACCTGGGATTTTGTGAAATTAAATGGTGATGATATGATAAATGCGATATGTAAAGTAGTAATGTGATGTGATACCAGTAAACTTTGTTTTATGAAATAGACTTATTGACTATTGGATAGCCTGTTCTACTTGACTACTATAACGATAAGGTATGGGAGCCTTGATGTGAAGCTACGAGTAAGATAACATGCAACGACAATTGAAGTTTTCGTCGATTAAGGAAGGCAAATGGACACGATAAAGGAGAAAAGGTAGATTGGAGTGAACGAACTTTTATGTGATTGTTTCTTTAATATATTACCTTGTTATAAGTCAGAAGGACAACAACCAACTCATATAGTGAGGACAACCAGGTTTGTAATTTTCCAAACTTTTTTAAACAAATTTTCGAAAAAGATTTTCCTTTATAAATTTCTAAAAGCCTTTTTGAATAAAATGATTTTTAAACATTGGTTGTCAAGTTACTACTTGAGTTTCTTGTTTGCTAGAAAGCCCGGATTACCTGGAAGGATGTTGTTTCAGACTTAGTATTGCTAATTCCGAGAACGAGATAACCTATGATTATGAAGAAGTTGATTATTCCTAACAGTAGGTGCAGGTATTATCTGATAAGATTAATAACAGGACCAGCGTACGGAGTAACTATTCATTCAATTACTGGGATTATCAGAGTTCGAAGAATTCATTGATTTAACGGAAGCCTGGGAATGACCGAAGAAGATTGGGAAAATTTCCAGCCTTTTTCTAAAGAAAGAATATTACTAATAAAATGATCGTTATGTTGAATGACTTATGGTTATTCCAAATTAAAAAGAGGAAACTCAAGGTTATTTGATAAGAACTCCATTATGATCGAATTGTTAAAGTATTATACGTGTAGGTGCGACGTTACAGACACGAGACTTAACAAGTAAGAATCTACCATAATGCTTAGTTGCGAAGGCATTTTAGCATACTTCTAAAGTTGTTATATGATACAATTGGGAAATGATCGAGCAAGCTCGAAAGATGAATACAAGTGAAATGTGGATGGTGACCCATGGTATCATTCTCGTCCTCAACATTACAGCGTATATTCCTTTTTAATTCCTAAAAATGTATGAACTCTTTTTCTTAATAAATTCTTTCTGATGATATCAAAACGGAGGATTTTGCATTCCTTTCAAATTTAATTATTCCCCTCAAGTTTTGTTTCCCGATTGGGACAAACAGTGTTATGATGAGACACTTTGTCGGAATGATGGAGAGTCGGGTGGGACGCCACCTAATCATATGTTGTATGCCATACGGTATGAAAGACTGGCCATCTTAAATACCAATGTGTTTGTCTCATTCATATTCAAGTCATTACTTCTTCTTTCTTTTCAACTCTAAGTTTATTAAAATTGTGAATCCTTCTAGTTATCTCATTGTACCGTTGTTCTTTGCGAGAGCTTTTCAAACACAAGTCAACGTACTATACACCCAGTGGGCAAAGTCTCATCTACCTCTCATGCATGGAAAGGAAACAAGGGCATATAGTGAGAATTGCAAATCACTGGCCTTAGCCAGGGATGCATTAACAGTCAAGGGAATCTACTTCAATAATGGAAATGTCTCCGAGAACGAGAATTTGCGATATGTTATTTAGAAAATGGATGTGATGACGAGGAAGATTATTGCGGATACCTTATGCGTTAAAATACTGAAAGATGTGGGAGCAACTTGATCGTATGTCTCTCAAGGTTTTATTAATCAGATGAATTATCTTGTCGAATCAATAAGTGGATGACTAAAGGACTAGCAAGTTAAGAACGTGCAATTATTGAATAAGTAAGTACCAATGGCGGAATCGATATTTCTGGCAATAAGTTGTGAAAAATTGATATCATTTGAAATAAGAGGATTTGACATTATTCTAGGGAATGGATTAATTATTCAAGTGTGATGCCCAGGTAGACCGTCGTGATGGAAGATAGTTCTGAAGACGCCAAGTGAGAACATGAAGAAGTTTAAAGGACAAAGCAAAATAAAGAACTTATTAAGAATGATTTAAGATTACAGTGACCAAAATATAAGTGCTATGGCGATTATAAATAAGAGTCGGGAGCAAACCGAACTTGAAGATTTTATAGCAAATAAGGAGTTTCAAGATATGTTTCCAGATGAGTTATCGATATTCCTCCAGCTAGAGAAATGAAGTTCGTGATTGACTTAGCACCTGGGACGAAGCCAGTGACCAAGGCCTTACACAAAATGGTACCAGTTAAAATAAGGAAGTTAGCAAAGCAGATGCAAGAGATGCTAGAAGAAGAAGCGACTAGACCCAGTGTATCCCATGAAGTGCACCAGTACTATTTGTTAATAAGAAAATGGAAGTATGAGATTATGTGTCGACTAAAGCCAACTCAACAAGTTTACTATCAAGAGTAGGTATCTATTACCTTGAACTACTGATTTATTGATCAAACAGAAGAAGCAAAGTATTTTCTAAAATTGATTTAAGATTTGGGTGTTACCAATTAGAGATTGAACCTATGGACATAATCTTTAAGGAATATCTGGATGAGTTGTAATTATGTTACTTAAAGTCAACGGAGGACCGTGCGAAGCATTTAATGACAACTGGGGAGTCGGAGAAGAAAGAAATTATATGTAAAGTCTACAAGGTAAAAGTTTTAATGGCAGAAAGAATAAGTAATTAGTGAGGAGGAGACAAAAGGAGATCCAGTAGAAATCAAAGTTACTATGAATAAAGAAAGGCCAAAATGTACCAATAAAAGTAAGGAGTTCTACCATGGACCGGTTATTATTGAAAATTTATGCAAGATTTCTTAGAAGTTGCAATACCTTCGACGAAGCTAATTAGGAAAAGCAAGAAATTTATATGAAATGGAGAGGGGTAAAGAAATTGTTGCGGAGTTAAAGGAAAGACTGGTTACATTACCTGCTGTATCATTTCGAAAGTATCAAGGAGGTATGGTAGTTATAGTGATGCTTCTCATAAGAGAGTAGGATGTGTGTTGATGCAGCACAATAAAGTTATTGTATATGCACCCAGACAACCGAAACCTTATAAGCAGAAGTATCTTAATCATAACTGGGACTAATAGTAATAATATTTGTTTTGAGGGATTGGGAAACATGATATGTATGAAGAAAGGTGTAAGATCTATATGGACCACAAGAGGTTAAAGTATGTATTCACGAGGAAAAGCAAATATAGAGGCAAGCAATAAGCAAAAGGAGAGAACGAACATAGAAACTGCACCAGAAGAATTAACTATGGAATTTTGGAAGTTGGAATTGGAAGCTAAAGGTTATAATCCAAAAGGAGCAAGGATGGATAGTATGACGAGATGTCAAGGGAGGATAATGGATCACGATGTTAGCAGTTAGTAAGAGGAAATTTATGCGCCCAGGAAAATGATCACGATATCTCCAGATTTTCTTCCAGCACTTGGATGCTACAAGTAAAAGAATTAAGAAATGAGATCCCACAGGAAAATTCATAACATTAAATATTTAAGTTATTGAAGAGATGCCAAGATATATGGAAATTTAAAGAAAAATAGTGATAACCAGGTATAAGAAGCGAATTTCAAAATAGATTGGGAAGTGTTGGACATGCCAAAGAATTAAGGCGAAGTATCGGAAGCCTAATGAACAAGGCAGACCAAGAAGTGGTTTTACAACAAGCGAATCGTAAAATGTATCAGTGATATTGTTGAAGAAAAGGAATGAAATTATGAGATTATGTACTGATTAGCGGAAGTTCAATAAAACAACGAATAAGAATAAGTAACCCCTATGAGGATTGATTACCTATAAGGCTTAATCTAAGAAGTGTGTTATATCACGAGGATTAACTTAAGATCCGACCTGAGAATACATCAGAGATTATGATTAAAATGAGTTATGAGAATTACAAGCTCTGATGATATTATGTGAAATGACAAGTGTATCAGGTGGCTACCAGGAATTAAGGAACATGGTGTATAAAAAGTATTTGGATAAGCAAACTGTATTTATTGATAACATCCTCAGCTACTCAAGGAATAAGAGAGTCTGCGTGGAATGCCCAAGGATTTTTCTCCAAAGATCAGAAAGAAAGCAACTATACATTGAGTTCTCAAGAATGAAATTTTGACTAAGGTTAACAAAGGATTCTGAATTAATCCATTAATGACTACCTAAGCAAAGCCGTATGGTAACGGATGCCTTATGCCGACAGAAAGGATTGAATGTAATTAAGACCATCGAGGAGTTAGTAGACGAATTGGAAAGAGTGGAATCTGAAATTCAAATACTTAAAGGTGATGATACGTGAATCTATGAGATTACTTTTCAGCCTTAACATATGGAAAGAGTAAGAGATGTTTAAATGTTTGGAAACCAAGTTAAAAACGAGCACCGCCTATCATCCTTCAACGAAGAGTTAAAGTACGGAAGTGATGCAGGAAATGTAAGATATGTTGAGAATTTGAGTTTTAAGGAAACACTGGAATGATCATTTATCAGCGATGTCAGCTTTGTAATGCCATTTTACCAAGCTTCATGTGGACGTGAGTGTAGGTCCCCATTTCTATTAAGATAAAGTGGGAGAAAGAAAGTTGTTAAATTCTAAGTTAAATCGGCACACCAAGAGTGTAGTGATATTGATTGTAGCAGCTCGGAGTAGACAAGGAAAGAAGGCGAAATGGTATCGAGAGAACATATGAGTATATGAATAGGACCAGTAGTGTTAGTACAAGTTTCACCTTGAAAGAGAATGGATAAGTTTGAGTAGAAGGGACAAGCTAAGTCCTAAAATTAGTAAACCATTCGAGGTATTGATAAATATAGATAAAGTTGTTCATAAATGATATGACCGTCACACCCGTGTGTACACCTAATGTATTTTACTTGTCAATCTTAAAGTGATAAGTATTGGGTTTGAATTAAGTAATTAATCAGGAGCCAATGGGGCACTTGTCCAAGTTGTTCTGCATATAGTGATCAATCCAAATTCTTGATCGTTAAAGGCAAATTATTGAAAATGAGTGTATATCTATAGTAAGTACGTTTGAACCCTCGAGTAGAAGGGTCTACTTAGAAATTAGAGTCAGATATGCTTGACAAATATCCTCACTTGTGTAACTAGACCAGATTCTGAGGACAGAATCTTTTTAAGGGGGGAAGGATATAACGACTCGTGTATTCTTTTTGAATTATTTAATTGTGCAATTATGGAAATTATTAAATAAATAAGATATGTGTGTTGGTTTCGACCGCTATGTGTTGTTTGATTAGTATCCATATGTGATTTATAGTGTACCGGGTTGTCCGCGCGATTAATTATGGGATCTTATTGAATTGTTTTCACTTTCAAAAGTGGATTTAGTGCAAATTTATTTGCATAAATATTGGGAATGTTTCTAAAATTGTTTTTATGATTTTATAATTACAATAATTATTTTTAGGATTTTGTAAAATTGAGAAATCAATATTTCATTAGTTATTTATCTTTAAATGATTTTCTGAGTATGTTTAATGGTAAAATCCATATTTAATTCTAAAATTCTTTAAAAATTATGAAACTCATATTTATTTAAGTTTGGAATATTCTGAGATTTTTAAAATTATTTTGGAAATTTTCGGGACTAATTTCACCCGCGCGTTGTTTCGTTTAATTGTTAAAAAGCGGGTATAAAGTGCACTTCGAAAATTGTTCTAAAATTCTAAAAATTACATTTCTATAAATTTCGGGATATTTGTAATATTTTAAAATTATTTTCGTAATTTTCTGAATTTGTTTTAAGTGCAGCTCGGTTCGTTATTTGTGAAATACGGGTATGAGTTGTGTTTCAAAAATACTTTTAAAATTATGGAAAATTTATTTTAATAACTTCGAATTATTTATGACATTTTAAAAATTTATTTGGATTATTTCGGGATTATTTTACTTGCGTAATATTCATTAAATTTGTAAAACCAGGCAGAAAAGGGATGCATGTCCTGAATTAGATACGTGTCATCTTCTCAGAAGTTCATTCTACACGTGTATGTGTTGTTACGGCTGGGTTTAGAAACGAAAGGAATAAAATAAAATAGAACAAATAGAAAGATAAACACAGGCATCACCCCTGTTCTCTCTACCCTCTCAATTTCTCGGCAGTTAGTTTTTCTTTTTCTCTCTATCAATTATTCTTCCCCGACTGTATCTATTCTTCAATTTTTCCCTTGTGCTCTTATCTCTCTTTCCCTGTGTTTGACTGCTCTCTGCTATACGGCATTTCTTTGGGCCGCCGCCCGTGTTTCCGGTGATTCGTCGCCGCCGGTGTTCGGTTTCCGGCCACTTTCAGGTCGCCATCCCACTTTTATTCTGGCTGCCTTCTTCTGAAACCTGTTGCTTGATTCAGTTTTGGCTATTGATATATGTAGATACACACGCATACGCGTGTGTATTTCAGTCGAGGGGGTGTTATTGTTGCGTGTTTTATGAATCAATTTTGTGATGTATAAGAAATTCGAACTGCTGCTTTGCGTATTTCGAATTATAAACTATCTGAGATATTCAAATAAATTTCTATGATTAATCGGATTTTCTTATCATTCAGAAATTCAATTGGTGAAATTCGTAAGGAAACCCGAATTAATCGAGTACCGACGAATTTCGCCGCCGTCGACGATGAGCCTCGGCGAGTCGACGGTGGACTGTGATGTTTATTCTGAGTCCTAATATTTTAAAATAAATAAATTAGTTCGTGAAATTATCTTTGAAATGAGAATTTGATTTTACATTAAAGTCGAGTACGTAATATAGTTGACGAATTGTAATTGGATTGATTGTTGGGTTGAGCCGGTAATTGGAATTTGCGAGTTGTGATTGGTTATCGTGTTTTAAATTGGATTGTTGTTGTTGAATTGACGTCGATTAATGTTTCGATAGGTAGTCCGATAAACAAAGGAGACGCTGCCCGATTTTCAGAAACTGAATTACGTAAATACAAAAACGTATCCGAGGATTATCGGAGCGTTGAGCAAGTATAAGTAAATACATATATATTTATTTTATATAGAACCTGATTGTATATTGTGTTGTATATTTTGTCCAAAATGCAGTAACCCTAATTTTGTAAAATGACGAATATACGTATTTTGTAAAAACGAACACTGGATCGATTTCGAGAATGTGAACCCTAATTGTTGTCTATATTATTCTAATATGAATGGTTACGAGTAGGGTTTGAATATTGTTGGGTGAGAATTAGTATCGAGGATATGTCAAGCATACCTAGACGTCTAACGTAGGGTATTTCGACCCTGTAGGTTATAGTCGGGAACCTGAAAGTGGACGATAGACTAAAGATAACCTAGTGGTCAGTCGACGAGCTCAGTAGAGTTTCAACAGGAAGACCTGAGTGTCGAAATCGAATCCAATGGGATCTAGTGGTTGGACGTTAGAGCCTGAGCAGCAAAGTCGTCTCAGAATTGATCAGTAATAGTTGTAAAGCCTTATAAGGCAAGTACTTCTGAACTTTTCTTCAAGATATATTGTAATTATTTTTGAACTATTTCATAACATGTCGCTATTATGTAAAACAACTCCTGTTTTGTATTGCAAGTGTTTTAAACTATCCAACCTTGAATCCTGATTTCTCTTGATCTTGAGCCATAAGCCTTATTCTTTGTAAACCATCCTTTGTTGATTTTCAGATACCAAACCACCCAAATATGATACTGCTCCCCAAGTGTATAACTACCAAACACCAGAAGAAAATGGTTTGAAAATACAGAAACTTTTATACTCCAATCATTCTTAGCAAAGAACCATATCCTGAAAAATCATTACTGGCTTGATACCTGACCCTTGTACAAACTGAAAACCGTTTCTTATATATACCCTGATATACCCTTGAGATATCCATGAGTTTTCTTACGTTTTTATGCAAATGTTTAACCATCATCGATTATGATCTTGTTTTATTGAATCATATTGTTATCATATTGAACTGCTTTAGGATTGAATAGTTTTTATATATACGGACCAGATTCGTGGTCAGACCATACCAATGGTCAAGTTAGGCCAATGTGTGCCTTGGATCCAGTAATTAGAGCAGTGCTGTGTGCTTGCTCGGGGTTAGTGCGTGACTGATCAGCAGCCTAACCTTGGTTTTTAAAACTTAAAATGAATATCCAATTCTAATGAATAGTTAAAAAGAAACTTGATTCCTTTGAATCATCTCATTTGATCATTGTTTAACCTCAGTTATCGTTATCATGACTTGCTGAGCTAGATAGCTCACCCTTGCGATTCTTTTATATATTTTACAGTTGAAAAGAATATGGATGATAGTGAAGTTCCTCAGTCCAAAGTGCGGGCTAAGGTTCCAGTCGAGTTGGATCGAGCTAGCAGAAGTTTCATGCAGTAAAGAGATAGTCAGATTGTAAGAATGATTTTATTATCGATTGTAAGTTAAATTAGTTGGGATTTGGTACGATGTAATAATTAAAGTTGTGGCTTGTTTCCATACTTTAACCTGTTGCGATCCGTGGTTTTATGAAGCAGGGTCATTATAAATAATATTTCTTATACAGTTTGATATATTGTGTTCGTGTTGTGGACCCCAAACTTCTGACCCGGGTTTGGAGGGCGCCACAAAGTTTCAATCGAAGGACCTGTGTGTTGAAATCGTAGCCAGGATAGGATAGTGGTCTGACGATAAAGTCAAATATTCAAGGCAATCCAAAAGTCAACCGATAATAGTGGTTAAAGCTTATCGAGGTAAGTATTCCCGAACCTTCTTTTAAATACTGCAATTATTTATTCGTTCCTATTCTAAGTTCAGAATAGTTAAATATTTTATATTTCGCTGCAATTATTCTGATTATGCGTAATCTTTTTATTCTTCTTCCTATAATTCGATTGCTCTCTTGAGCAAATACCCATGCTTTCGGGTTATTTGCGAACCCTGAATTGGGATGTTTTGAATTCAAAATGATTTGATATAAAAATACTCCACAGGCTGGATAGTGATATTTTGGGGATTGAGTTTTACTTAATCCTAAGGACCGGGACATGACCGGTGACTTAAGATGGGCCGTAGTACTTGGGGACCCGACTGGATCTATACAGGTAGGTATAGATCTGCACTGTATCCTGACGGATCAGCGGGATATAGATGCGAACTAGTGTCCAGTCTAATTTGTTGTTGATCGCCATTAACGACATTCTCTCTCTCTCGAAAGGTTTTATGATTCCAAAATCGGACGAAACCCTGATTCAGGAGATGAATCGGGGAATCACTTGTCACTTCTGGGTTTATAGATAAAGGCTGGTGACAGCCAACGTTTATTCGCTCACTCACTCAAATAAATAGAATTGTTTAAAATTATTTTAAGATTTTGTCCGGAAGTTTTCTTTTGATATTAATGCTTGAAACTCAAATTATATACTTGCTGGGCATTTTTGGCTCACTCTTGCTTTGTAAATTCTTATTTCTGCCAGAAACAGATAAGAGTAAAAGTGAATAGCATTGATAGACAACAGAAGTTAGAGAAATCTTCGCTACGAGAGGTTGAAGAAGTTAGAAGAATATGATAAGAGCGTTAGGACAAAGGTATTCTCATTTGTATTTTAGTTGTTATAAACTGTAGAAGATTAGATTCTTGTTTCATACCATAACCTGTAAACGATCCGGATTAAAGGGGTTAATTGAATATTCTTTTATTTTATGTAAAGATTGTTTAGTGACACCAAATCTTGACCCCGGATTTGGGTTGTTACAACCCATACCTGAGAAGACTGGTCTATAGAAGATGTATTAGAATGAGTAGACTTAGCAGCTTGATGTGGTGGACTAGCAGCTTCAGGTTGAGGTTGTGGAGAATCTTCAAGTTCAGCTTCTTGTTCTTGTCCAACTTCAGCCTCTGCTTGATCATCATGCTTAGGATCAGGTTGATCTGCTTCTGCATTCACATTTTCTTCAGGTTCATGATCAATGTTTTCCTGTGGGTCATATTCTGCTTGAGGTTCATCTTCAGTTTCAGGTGCATCTTCAGCTTCTTCTTCTTCTTCATATTGAGCATTGATAGTGGCAAAGACATCTATCATGTGGTCTGTTAGGAAAGCAACCTCTGAGTTTGGATAGTTCCCTTTCTTGTGTAACTTAGTCACTAACAGTTGAGACAAGACAGGAGGATCTTCCAATATGTCACTGTGAGTTGATGTCTTTTGGGCTTCTGACAGTTTTCCATTGAGCACAATCTGAAGGAAACTTGCGTATAAGATAAAGTTCTGACGTTATGATTGGTTCTCCAAAATGTGCTTCATAATTACCGCCCAAAGTTGATGCGAAAATTATTTGCAACAGCAACCCCAACAACTTGATTGAAGATAGTTAGTCCGTGGAATCCAGCCGTCTTGGGAGCCAAGCAGTGAGATAGTATATTGAAGAATAGATTCCATTCCTTCGGAAGATGACTTTTGTTGAAGTGCCTTGGTAAGTCATCATTTGCTGTCATTGTGCTCCTTATTGCTCTAAAGAAACTGAGTAATTCACAATCTTCTAGAGTGTCATCAAAATTATCACGAGGTAACTGAAGATGTTCATTGAAGTCGTCCTCTGTAATTCTGATTATATCATCACCAATGTCAAATGAAAAAGCTAACTTTGCATCTTCAGAAGAATCTATAGTTGTTGTATGTACATGCCTGAGAAGCTCAACATTCAATTTCATATTAGTAGTTAATGCGAAACGCACAATTGAGTGTTCGTTTAAAAAACGAATCCAAGTCTCAAAGTGTACCATTTTCGCTGGATCACGTTCAATAATAGAAACAAAATTTGTTTTTGGAATCTGAATATTATTCTCCATTTAAATAAAATGAGAATAAAAATTTAGATTTAAAACAAATTCAATTGTGCCCTTCGAATTATTAAAAGAAATAAATTGACTACTCTTTAACACACTTATGCTTTTAAAAGGTTAACCAAACACAACCTTAGGAAAGAGATCAGATTAAGATTAAACCACTTAACAATTAACCAAACAAAGCCTTAAACAATCAAAAACCAAGTAGTTCGATCTACAAAAATACTCGGTGAAAATGATTGATTTTGGTATCAAAACACTCCTTATGATCTGGGCTTTTAAAAACTATAAAAGTTATGAAATTTGGCAGCACTTTGTTAGGGTTTTGATCGAAAAAAATTATCTCTCCTCCTGCGATTTGTTGTGCTATGTATATAATGGAGATGAACACGATCTGTGTGTATATACTTGTAGCAAAACAACCGAAATTAATCAAGGGCTGTGTTGCGACATCTCTCTGTGGCGACCACTCTCTGTGGCGACACAGAAGGATATGACTTAGGTAAATTTCTAAGTCTATTTTTCTGTGGCGACACAGTCTGTGGCGACACAGAGGATCTGACTTAGGAAAATTTCCAAGTCTGTTTCTCTGTGGCGACACAGAGGATCTGACTTAGGAAAATTTCCAAGTCTTTCTCTGTGGCGACACAGTCTGTGGCGACACAGAGGATCTTACTTAGGAAAATTTCCAAGTCTTACTCTTGTGTTGCGACCCATCACTCCCCTTGCTGCTTTGATTTTCTTTAAACACCAAAAATAAATCCATTGAAAAGGATGTTTAAAACAAATAATAAATCACAAATATATTTCACTACTTATACAAATGTTATCATTTTATTGACGACATTATATTTTTGTGAAAAATAATTATGCTGCAATATATTTAATATTAATTTCAATGAACCCCTTCAAATATTAATTACTGAAAGTCCACTGAAATTAAATTGAATAGCTTTATCAATATGAATGTGCTCAACCATATATATATAAATTTTATGCAAGCACATAAATGATTGAATTACGAGAAATAATTAATGGCATGTAAATTCAGATGTCCTTAAGATATTGAATTTAAACAACAAGTGAATTTAACTAGAATAAATTGCAGTTATTGACTTCCAAAATTAATTAGAAATATTTAACATCCCAAGTTCACTAACCAACTTAGAGAAAGTGTTTTCATTAAGTGGTTTGGTGAAGATGTCTGCAATTTGATCCTATGTGGGTACAAAGTGTAATTCCACAGTGCCATTTGTGACATGCTTTCTGATAAAGTGATACCTGATATTAATGTGCTTTGTTCTCGAGTGCTGAACTAGATTGTTTGAGATTGTTATTGCACTTGTATTGTCACGGAATATTGGGATCTTTGATACCAACAGACCATAATCCCGGAGTTGGTTCCTCATCCACAAGATTTGAGCACAACAGCTTCCAGCAGCTATGTATTCAGCTTCAGCAGTTGATGTGGATACTGAGTGCTGCTTCTTGATATGCCAGGATACCAATCTTCTTCCAAGAAACTGACAGCTTCCTGATGTACTTTTCTGGTCAATCTTACAACCTGCAAAATCTGAATCTGTATAGCCAACTAGGTCAAAACCTGTACCTTTAGGGTACCAAATTCCAAGATTTGGAGTTCCCTTAATGTATCTAAATATTCTTTTAACAACTATTAGATGAGATTCTTTTTGTTCAGCTTGAAATCTAGCACATAAGCATGTTGCAAACATGATATCTGGTCTACTTGCTGTGAGCTAAAGTAATGAGCCTATCATACCTCTGTAGCTTGTGATGTCAACTTTCTTACCAGTTTTATCCTGATCAAGCTTGGAGGCTGTTGGCATGGGAGTCTTTGCTGGAGTTAAATCTTCCAGATTATACTTTTTAAAAAGTTCTTTGATATACTTGGATTGACAAATGAATATTCCATCTTTCCTTTGACTCACTTGTAGACCAAGAAAGTAGTTCAACTCTCCCATCATACTCATCTCGTACTTACTCTGCATTAGCTTAGAAAATCTCTTGCAAAGATCATCATTAGTAGAACCAAATATAATATCGTAAACATATACTTGAAATAATATCATATCAGATTTATGTATTTTATGAAATAGAGTTTTATCTATGACACATCTAGTAAAACCATTTTCAAGTAAAAACTCAGAGAGAGTGTCATACCATGTCCTAGGAGCTTGCTTAAGACCGTAGAGAGCTTTGAATAGAAAGTAGACAAAATCAGCCAGATTTGGATCTTCAAATCCTGGTGGTTGTTCCATATACATTTCTTCTTTTAGCTCCCCATTCAGGAATGCACTCTTCACGTCCATTTGATAAACTTTGAATTCTGAATGTGCTGTGAATGCCAGAAACATCATGATTGCCTCAAGTCTTGCTACTGGTGCATAGGTTTCATCATAATCTATGCCCTCCTCTTGAGAGTAACCTTTAGCTACCAGTCTGGCTTTCTTTCTCGTTACAATGCCATCTTCATCAAGCTTGTTCCTGAATACTCATTTAGTGCCTATCACTAACTTGTTCTTCGGGGTACCAGCTTCCATACCTTCTGCCTCTCAAACTGATTGAGTTCTTCTTGCATAGCAATAACCCAATCTGGATCTTCCAGTGCCTCATCCACTTTCTTAGGTTCCATTTCTGAAAGAAACCCTGAAAAGTGGCATTCATTCTGAGTGGCATGTCTAGTTCTTACTCCTGTGTCAGGATCATCAATGATCAATTCAAAGGGATGGTCTATGTTCCAAACTCTTTGACAAGGCAGATAAGATCTTGATGTTTCCCCTTGTTCAGCCTGATGTTGAGTGTGAACTGTAGATCCTCTTCCTGCTCCTCCTGAGTTGCTATCACCATGACTGAATGATTCTGATCTATTTGTAGTGGTTCTTGATGGGGTTCCTGAATGATTATCATGATCATTGTTTCCACCATTATCACTGAAAGGAATATGTCCTAAGTCCAATCATGTATGAGGATTTAGGAATAACTTTTATGTAATCTGTTTTGATTTCATTGATATTAATAAAAGACTTATTTTGTTTTTATTACGGGCTTTATCTATTTAAGTGTTTAAATAAGATATACCATAGTTTAGAGTAAAGCTTTTTATGGATTATGATGAGATCATAATAGTGAGACCTAAAAAGATGATAACTCTAAACTTAAATAGTTCCTGATCATAGGATTACTAACTGATAATTAATAATCCGCAAAGATCGGTACATACTATGCTTGCTTCATTATAAAGGATGTCTGTTCTCATAGACATTTGTGTGGTGACACTATAGCTAGTATGTAGGTGCTTATTATAGAATACATTCACTGAACATGACTCCCACAGCTGAACAACTGATGGAGTTCACTCACGTGTCAGCAGTTGTTCACATAGTGATAGTTGTACAAGTATCCTTAGACTTGAGGTCATCATAGTCATCTTGTGTACACTGAACTATGCTTTGGTCTCCAGGGACAATTATTAGGGCTCTTCTGGGTATAGGAATTTGTACACGAAGATAGTGTATGATCAATAAAGGATCTACCCCTTCTAGTGAAGGAAGCGAATGTTCAAGGCTGATCCACTTATGCTAGTTCAGGAATCTCTGGCCAGAGTGAATGAAATTAGAAAGGAGTTTCTAATTTGCATAGAATAAGCATAGTAAATGGTAAGCAAGTGATTGAATTAGATAGGCTTGACACGAGATCCATGCCTTGTATTTAATCGGGACATTGTAGGGTAGAAGGAGTTTATTGTACGGTAACTATTCACTGACAAGTTCTTGGTATTCTAAGCGGTGAATTCATATTATCCGGATAGTCGCGATATGTTGAGAAGCATCACTCACGATATAGAATAAATGTGATTAATTAATTAATCATATTTAATAAATTAGAGAATTTATATAAATAATGATAAAATAGTTTTATTATTATTTATTTCTACTACCGGCTTAATATTGAACCTACAGGGTCACACCATAAAAAGAGAATGATTTAATGGTGGAGGAATTAATTAAAAATGGCTAATAATTATTTATTTGTGAAATAAATAATTAATTGGCAAATTTAATAATTGATTAAATGAGATTTAATTGATTATAAATTAATTAAGAAATGTTCTTAATATTATTAATTAAAGGATTTAATTTTTAGAAATTAAATCAAGAGAGAGAATTATTTCTAAAGTGTTTAGAAAAATGATTAATGATTAAAAGGTGTTTTAATTATTAATGAGAATAATAAATGGGATAATAATAATAATATTTATCGGAAAATTTCAGCAGAAAATTTTGCCTATAAATACACTATTATAGACCCTATTTTATTCTAACCCACAAAGAACCCGAAAACCCAAAAAGTTTGGAAAACCCAATTCTCTCCACCTCCTTCCTCCTCCTTAACATCGTTTTCTTGGTGGATACCGGTGGACTGCTTCACACTTGAGGAGCAACTGCTAAGGATCTCTGATCGTTGTCTCCGAATTATTTTAAAAGGTTAGATTCGATCCCTCGAATTTTTATTCACGATTTATATGCTTTTATTTGGATTTTGTATGTGTAAAAGTGTTTTGCCATGCCCACGCTGCGTTAAAAACCCAACAATGGTATCAGAGCATAGGTTGTATGCATATAGATCTGTGGTAAAAATTTCAGAATTTTATATGCTTGTATGAATTAATTATGATTTTTACAAGTTATATTATGGATTAATTTTGTCTGATGAGAAATCGTTTCTCAGAATAATTTTGAATGTTGATCTGGGTTCTACAAGTGTTGTAGATCGTCTGGGTATTTTTTTCATAATTTTAGGATGTATAGATTTTTTATTATGAATTTTTGAAGTTCTTACAATTAAAATTCGTAATTAAATAAGTAAATATATGTAAATATAGTATATATATATATATATATATATATATATATATTTGTATATATATTCTGCTGGCAATCTGCTCTGCCGTTGTTTCTGATTGCACGGAGAAAGAAAAAGAACAGGTACGGCTGTCTGTGTCAGGCGCGAAAATCGAGAAACGGCGGCTGCTGTAAAAGAAAAAAAAAATAAAAAAATAGGGTTGTAACGCATTCCAGGAATGCGTAACACACCTGTGGCGCATTCACGGAATGCGTTACACCGGTTGTAATGCATCACCGGAATGCGTTACAGGGCTTGTAACGCGTTCCTGTAATGCGTTACAGCCCGTCTGTTAATTTTAAAATTGATTTTCTGGGAGTTTCGTAACTCCGTTTTGGGCGTGCAATATACCGTTGGATTCGTTTTTCCGAGACGGATCTGATGGAGTGATCAATTTTAGTTTATATAAAAGTTTTGAACTGTTTATATTTCCATGAAGTGTTTTAAAGCTATTTTTAACTGTTTTAGTTGCTTTTAAATGCTGCATGTGATACATAGAGATGTATAATGCTTAGACCAATATGCTAGATGATATAACATGCCTACCTTGATGTTTATTCATGTTGATATATGTGATATATGCTTAGTTTATCATGCGATGATAGATTTAGGTGAACTTAAATGAACATAAGGCGTTTGTTAGACAACCTAGTATAGTGAAATTGTTTCATAACCTTAAGAATAATATTATGAATACAATCATGAGATTCTTGTGTTTGTGAAACACGTAATTAAATATGAATTTTCAATATGAGAGAAATGATGATTCTATCAACAACAGATTTTTATCTGTAAGAAAGGGTTATTAAGTGACGCCTCTTGACAATGCTCCACCCGATCTGGGAATCATCTGATTATTGATTATTGATTTGAAATATTTAATTTAAAAGGAAGAATTTCTTTATAATATGATTATGATTGTAACGTAATATAATCCCTCTAAAATTAAATAATATCAAGTAGTAATTGGCCAATGATACAACGGGCTTGTGTCGGTCATAGCCTTCCAACATGATAGAAAAGTAGTTCTTATTTTTGAATCATTGTCGGTTCGTGCTACAGCCGAGGGCTTTGATTTCGAAATAAGAAATACTTGTCTATTACATAGAGATGTGTACATTGAATAAGAATCTAAAGGTCGGTACGTGCTACAGCCGTGGGCCTTTGGGGACTAATTCAACTGTACGAAATGTTGGGTTAAACTTGACTTAGAATATTAAGTTTGTCGTGCTACAGCCGAGACTCAATTATTCAAGAGGCTAAAGTTTGATTAGGGAATAACATGAGATATAATTGACAAGAGTTGTCTGCCTATTGAACATTACATGGCGGTTGGTGCTACAGCCGGGGTCGTGTAATGGAATGTAGGATCCCTATTCCCACTAGCATTATGAATGCTTAATTTTTCACGTAGGGGTTGAATAAATTAGGTAAACTAGTGGGAGCCACTTATGAATAAAGACCCAATTCATATAGTGTTTTAAAATGAAATTGAATATTTGCTAAGTGTTATTATGTGTTTATCATTTACATATTTACTTTGTACGTTATGTCTTTTGCACTATCACTCAGGAGCATACTAGATGCTCATAAATTGACTGGTCCTAATTATGCTGACTGGCTTCGAAACTTGAGAATTGTTCTCAGGATTGAGAAGCTGGAATACGTGATTGATTCACCTAAGCCTACTGAACCTGCTAGTGATGCACATAATGATGAACATGTTGTGTATCATAGGTGGATAGATGATGCAAATGTTGCTCAATGCATTATGCTAGCTTCCATGAACATTGAGCTACAGAAGCAACATGAGCATATGGATGCTCACACTATCCTCATGCATCTATAAGAGTTGTATGATGTGGCGGGGAGGACAGCTCAATATGAGATATCGAAGGAACTGTTCGGGTGTAGGATGTCTGAGGGATCATCTGTGAATGACCATGTACTTAAGATAATCAATTTGATTGAACGTCTTGGACAACTTGGTTTTGCCATGGATGGGGAGCTGAGCCAAGACTTGTTCTTGCAATCACTTCCGAGTTCGTTCTCGCAGTTTGTTGTGAACTTTCACATGAATAAGTTGGATGTCAGCCTGCCTGAACTCCACAACATGTTAAAGACTGCGGAATCGAATTTTTCCCTAAGAAGAGTTCTGTTCTTCTAATTGGTGAAGGTTCCAATCCTAAGAAAAGGAAGAGGAACTCTTCCAAGAAGAAGAAAGTAGGTGAGAAAACGCCGGTTCCACCAAAAGCTGAAGACCCCAAGAGCAAAGTTGTTTGCTTTCACTGTAACAAGGTGGGGCACTGGAAGAGGAACTGCAAGGTTTACCTTGCAGAATTGAAGAAGAAGAAGGGTAGTGAGACTACCACTTCTGATTCAGGTATGTTCATGATAGAAATGAATATATCATTAAATCAAATTTCTACTTGGGTATTAGATACCGCCTGTGGTTCTCAAATCTGCAATTTGTTGCAGGGACCAAGGAGAAGTAGGACTCTTGAGGAAGAGGAGGTGATTCTACTGATGGAAATGGAGCAAGAGTTGCTGCTGAAGATGTAGAATCATTTCATTTACATATGCCTACGGGCAAGACTATTGTTTGAAATAATTGTTATTTTGTTCCCTCGATTGTGAGGAATATTATTCCCATGTTAGACTTGGCTGGATTTTCATTTATTATTGAGAATAATGAATGTTCTATTCTTAGAAATAATTTTCTTTATGGACGTGGTGCTTTAAATAATGGTCTATATATATGTGACATAATTTACTTCAGATTGAACAAACTAATAAAAGAAAAGGGATGATGAAAATCTCACTTCATAGTGGCACTGCAGTCTCCATTTAGTGGACATGGAGAGAGGGCTGCAGATTTGCTAGGAATGGTACACACAGATGTATGTGGACCAATGTCTACGCAAGCCATGGGTGGATTTTCATACTTCATTACTTTCATAGATGATAGATCTGGATTCGGATATGTGTTGATGAAACACAAGTCTGAGGCCTTTGAAAAGTTCAAAGAGTATAAGTATGAAGTGGAGAAATAACCAAACATAGTATTATAACTCTTCGATCAGATCGAGGTGGTGAATACTTTAATGGAGTGTTTCTAGATTATCTCAAAGTAAATGGTATAGTCTCCCAGTGGACTCCTCCAGATTGGTATCTAAAAGGAGAAATCGAACTTTGTTAGACATAGTTCGGTCCATGATGAGCTATGCAAATCTTCCAGTATTCCTATAGGGTTATGCATTGGAAACCTCAGCATATTTACTGAATAAGGTGCCTTCCAAAATCTGTTCCTCAAACTTCGTATGAGATATGGAAAGAAAGGAAACCGAGTCTTAAACACGTTAAGATTTGGGGATGTCCAGCTTATGTCAAGAAAGTTGACCCAGATAAGCTGGAATATCGATCCGTAAAATGTAGTTTTGTGGGATATCCTAAAGAGACTTTAGGGTATTACTTTTACACCGATCATCGGGTGTTTGTCTCCAGACATGCTACCTTCTTGGAAAAGGAGTTTATCCTTGAAGGAAACAGTGGGAGCAAAATTGAACTTGATGAAGTTCAAGAAGCACAAACTACTACGGATCAAGTGGAAACACCTGTTCTGACTGAACAACCTTTTGTGGAACAGCCCATTCATAGATCAGGGAGAGTGTCTCGCCAACCTGAGAGGTAATATGGCCTTGTCATTGAGAATGACAATGAGTTGTCAATCATTTGATGATGACGACCCTGTGACCTATAATGAGGCTATGAGTAGTGTTGACTCAGAGAAATGGCATAGTACCATGAAATCCAGAATGGAATCTATGTATACGGTATACAAAAGATTGATTATAGCAGATGGCCAGGTGGAGACCTATAAGGCCAGGCTTGTGGCAAAAAAATTCAAACAAAGGCAATGGATTGACTTTGATGAAGCCTTTTACCTGTAGCCCAGTTAAAATCAGTTCAGATTTTGCTTGCGATTGCTGCTTACTACGACTATGAGATCTGGCATATAGCCAGATGGTTTTCTTTCCAAGGGAAATGAAAACCTAGTGTGTAAGCTGCTGCGAACCATATGTGGTTTAAAGCAAGCTTCTCGAAAGATGGAACATTCGTTTTGATGAGACAATCAAAGAGTTTGATTTTATTAAAAACGCAGATGAACCATGCGTCTACAAAAGGGCTAGTGGGAGCGCGATAATATTTCTTGTATTGTATTGAAATAGTGTTGACACACATAACAACATAGCAGACCCACTCACAAAGCTACTTTATGAAAGTCACTTTGATCGTCATAAAGATGAGATGGGTATTAGTTACCAGAGTGATTGGTTTTAGTACAAGTGGGAGATTGAAAGGAATATGTCCTAAGTCCAATCATGTATGAGGATTTAGGAATAACTTTTATGTAATCTGTTTTGATTTCATTGATATTAATAAAAGACTTGTTTTGTTTTTATTACGGGCTTTATCTATTTAAGTGTTTAAATAAGATATACCATAGTTTAGAGGAAAGCTTTTTATGGATTATGATGAGATCATAATAGTGAGACCTAAAAAGATGATAACTCTAAACTTAAATAGTTCCTGATCATAGGATTACTAACTGGTAATTAATAATCCGCAAAGATCGGTACATACTATGCTTGCTTCATTATGAAGGATGTCTGTTCTCATAGACATTTGTGTGGTGACACTATAGCTAGTATGTAGGTGCTTATTATAGAATACGTTCACTGAACATGACTCGCACAACTGAACAACTGATGGAGTTCACTCACGTGTCAGCAGTTGTTCACATAATGATAGTTGTACAAGTATCCTTAGACTTGAGGTCATCATAGTCATCTTGTGTACACTGAACTATGCTTTGGTTTAGTTCTTAGTCTCCAGGGACAATTATTAGGGCTCTTCTGGGTATAGGAATTTGTACACGAAGATAGTGTATGATCAATAAAGGATCTACCCCTTCCAGTGAAGGAAGCGAATGTTCAAGGCTGATCCACTTATGCTAGTTCAGGAATCTCTGGCCAGAGTGAATGAAATTAGAAAGGAGTTTCTAATTTGCATAGAACTAAGCATAGTAAATGGTAAGCAAGTGATTGAATTAGATAGGCTTGACACGAGATCCATGCCTTGTATTTAATCGGGACATTGTAGGGTAGAAGGAGTTTATTGTACGGTAACTATTCACTGACAGGTTCTTGGTATTCTAAGCAGTGAATTCATATTATCCGGATAGTCGCGATATGTTGAGAAGCATCACTCACGATGTAGAATAAATGTGATTAATTAATTAATCGTATTTAATTTCTGGAAATTAAATCAAGAGAGAGAATTATTTCTAAAGTGTTTAGAAAAAGGATTAATGATTAAAAGGTGTTTTAATTATTAATGAGAATAATAAATGGGATAATAATAATAATATTTATGGGAAAATTTCAGCTGAAAATTTTGCCTATAAATACACTATTATAGACCCTATTTTATTCTAACACACAAAGAACCCGAAAACCCAAAAAGTTTGGAAAACCCAATTCTCTCCACCTCTTTCCTCCTCCTTAACATCATTTTCTTGGTGGATACCGGTGGAGTGCTTCACACTTGAGGAGCAACTGCTAAGGATCTCTGATCGTTGTCTCCGAATTATTTTAAAAGGTTAGATTCGATCCCTCGAATTTTTATTCACGATTTATATGCTTTTATTTGGATTTTGTATGTGTAAAAGTGTTTTGCCATGCCCACGCTGCGTTAAAAACCCAACAATCACCACTTGATCCTGAATCAGCTTTGCCCTAAACTACAGACACAGTTCTAGCAACCTCAGGTTCTATTATATCCAAAGGATCATCTGATAGATTCTCAAATTCCAGAGATTCAGAATCCTATTCTCTCTGCAGGCTTGCCAACTTGGTGTCGTCGAATGTTATATTAAGGCTTTCAATCACCTTCTGATCAGAAATCATATAAACCTTGTAAGCTTTAGATTCCTGAGAGTAGCCAAGAAATATACCTTCTTCTTCTTTAGCATCAAACTTTCCTAGATGTTCATTTCCTTCCTTTAGCACAAAGCATTTAGCACCAAACACATGAAAGTATTTAAGTGTTGGTTTCTTGTCAGCCATAATCTCATAAGGAGTCTTGTCATGATCTTTGTTAATTAGGGTATGATTTTGAGTGTAACATGCTATGTTGACAGCTTCAGCCCAGAAGTTGGTAGGAAGTCTTGATTCACTTAGCATAGTCCTTGCTGCTTCAACCAAGGTACGATTCTTCCTTTCTACTACCTCGTTTTGTTGTGGAGTCCTTGGAGCTGAATACTGTCTCGAAATACCTTTCTCCGTACAAAATTCATTTAGAAATGCATTCTTGAATTTTGTCCCATTATCTGATCTGATCTTTCTAACAGGTAGTTTCGCTTCCATCTCAATCTTCTTTATATGATCCACTACCAGCTGAGGTGCTTCATCCTTGGATTGTAAAAATAACACCCATGTGTATTTGGAGAAATCATCGACCATCACTAAAGCATATCTTTTCCTTGATAGTGAAAACACGTTCACTGGACCAAATAAATCCATGTGAATCAACTAAAGAGGTTCAGTTATACTTGTCATCTCCTTGCTTATGTGCGATGCTTTATTTGATTTCCCTTTTTCACATGCTTCACAGAGTCCTTCTTGATAAAATTCCATTTGTGGTAGTCCTCTCACTAGTTCTCTCTTGATCAGAGAGTTCATTGTCTTGAAGTTCAAGTGCGAGAGCTTCTTGTGCCATAGCCAACTTAGTTCTGATAAAGCTTTGCTGTAGAAACATCTGCTTACTCCATCAAAGGTAGACTTTAAATCAGCTACGTACAGATTACCTTTCCTTACTCCCTATAAAGCAAGCTTCTCATCTTTCCTGTGAGAGATCAAACATCTTTCTGTTCTGAAATCAACATTATATCCTCTGTCACAAAACTGGCTTATGCTCAGAAGATTATGCTTTAATCCTTCCACAAGAGAGATGTTTTCAATGATGTCATTGCCAATTTTCAAATTGCCATATCCCTTAGTAAATCCTTTGTCGTCATCTCCAAAGGTAACTATAGGGCCAGCTTTCTCAACCACACCTGTGAGCAGGGACTTTTCTCCTGTCATGTGCCTAAAACACCCACTGTCCAGAATCCACATGATCTTTTCTTTTCTTACCTTACCCTACAAACACAGATTGATTAAGAAGACTTTGGTACCCAAGCTTTCTTGGGTCCTGAAGGTTTAGGAGTAGAAACAAAATCAATAATTGAAACCTTAACATGCTTAGCTTTCACTTTAACTGGCTCCTTCTCAGTGTTAGTCTCAACAGTGTTGTCAGACTTGGAGATAGGAGTAACAGTCTTGTCTTGTGTGTGCTTATTACTCATGCTTGTCTTAGTGTTGATGCAAGTGGTAGCAGTTGCATGAAAAGCTTTAAAATATTCAGACATGATAACAAATGCACATGGCATACATCCAACTATACCACAAGGTTCATGAAAACTAGGCATGTTAGGCATGGCTGCATACTGAAAGTTGCAATAGATTCTACTTTACTTTTAGTGCATGCATGTGTAAGATGTGTAACAGAATTATAATTATTACGAAGCTTCCTAGATGCAGATGAGGAAGATGCAAAATCAGATTTCATATTAACACCTACCTTGCCATTCATGTTCTTCTTAGTCTTAACCTTAGCACTCTCACCAGTCTTAGGGTTGACTATTGGGTCTGGTTTCTTAAGTGTTTCAGGTTCCTTTCTATCCACCTTAGTACCCAGGTCAGCTATGGATTTGGCTTTCGTAGCTGGAGCCTTAGGAGTCTTAGGGGATTCCTCTTCCTTCTCTCTATCTTTAGTAATCAATTCCTCATTGATTAGCAAACTTACTTCATCCAAAGGTTCTGAAACAGACTAAGTAAATAGAGGAGATACGGCATCCTTAATAACATATGGAACCTTTTCTGAGACAAACATGTTTATCTCTGATGTACCACTATGTTTCTTATTGTTCAGCTTAGAATAGTCAAGTCCTATTGAAGTCTTAGATTAAATCTTTGACTATCTATTATCTCCTTCTGAGTCAGAACTGCATTCTTAAATGCCTGTAACTTCTTTTCTAAGTCAACAATTTGGGTTCTAAGAATAGCTTCTATGTCTACATTGCACTTAACCTTATTCTCTAGATACTCATTCTTTTGCTTAAGGTCTTCTAGTCCAACTACAAGCAATTCTACTTCTTCATTCCTAGAGGTTAAACTCTCAGATTTAAGAACTAACTTATCATTTTCCATTTTATATGCAAGCATGCTTGTATGAACATTATACAATTCTAAAGTAAGTTCATGCACAGTAGATTTGTATTCAGATACAGACATATCTATAGTGGTAAGTTCAGGAACCTGAGATGATTGTGGTGATTCCTCTGCAGAGTCTGCCATAAGGGCCAGATTTATATAATCTTCCTCTTCATCCGAATCAGTATCATCCCAGCTTTTTCCTTCAGCAATGTACGCTCTTCCTTTTTCCTTTACCACATAAGCATTCAGCTTCTGTTTCAGCTTCTCATTCTTCCTCTTCAGATCTTCATAAGTTTCCTTTTTCATAGGAGTCATTTGATTTAACAGCCTTGGGCTTTCTGCAATCATATGCAAAGTTCCCTAACTCATTACAGTTGTAGCATCTAGTTTTGCTCTTGTCAATCCAACTTGACTTGTAGCCTCTTCTGGAGCTTGGCCCTGACGAGTAGCTTCCTTTTTGAAATCTACCTGATGAACCCCTTGGTTTATAGTTGGGCTTTCTTCTGAATCTAACATGACTAAATTTTGCAGTAATGTATGCCATAGATTTATCCTCCTACTATTCAAGTTCCTCTTGAGTATAGAACTCACTTTCATCCTCTGGCTCACCATTAGTAATTTCAGCTATGACAATTTCTTTAATTTTTGAGGAGGGTGCAACCTTATTTTCTTGAGATTCTGGTTCGCGAACTACAAGTGCAGTGGTTTTTGCAAGTGCCGTACTCTTACTGTCAATATAACCAGGTCCATAGATAATGGCTCTTTACTCTTGCTCCAGTTCATGTGTTCTTAACTAACCATAGATCACATCCAGGGACATAGTGATAAAATCTGCTCTTTCCCTAATTGATGTATTCTTTTGTTCCAGGTGAACTGGGAGGGTCAGCATAAACTTTCTGTTAGACTCTCATATGGCATAGTCTTTCCCTTGTAGCTTTAATTCACTTAACAGTCTTGTATATCTCTCAAAGAGTGAAAATAGTGCTTCTCCAGGTTGAAGTTTGAATGCCTCATACTGAGTCGTCAGAATATCCATCCTATTTTCTTTGACTTCCTCTATTCCTTCCATCAAAAGCTTAATGGTGTCCCACATATCTTTTGGACTGTTACTTCCTAGAAGTTGATGGCTCATATCATTATCGGTCGATTCCATAATTATGAGTTGAAGGCTTGTGTCCAGATTTATCAACTCCTTATCAGTTTCCGTATATTTAGACCGATCCCTGAGAGTGGATGAAGAAGAAATTCTCACACCAGTTGCGGTTGTGGATTCAGCAATTACTTCCATCGGAACATAAGGGCCATTCAGTAATATCCCAATGTAAAGTGGATTCGAAGCTTTCATAAACAACATCATATTTTTCTTCCATATATTGTAATTATCTCTGTCAAATGGGGGAACCTTTATACTTCCAATTCTTTGGTTATTCATTATCTTGGCGGAATTAAATTATTTAAAATTCAAAAATTTCAAGAAATGAGAATTTATGAAAATTAAAAAATTCAAGAATTTTTCAAGAACTTGTTTCTTTCTCTGGATCTTAATTTGTATGTCAATCAAAAAGCTTTGATACCAATTATTAGTCCCAAAGTATTGTAGAAGGGGGGATTGAATACGATACCTACAATCTTTTTTGATTCATTTCAAATTCTTCATTAAAAGTACGGAATCAAAAACAACACAAAACAATTCGAGGAATATATTGTTTTATTAATATAAACCTTGAGGTTGCTACACTCTAATCAAAGTATTGATTATCTACAATAAATTCAGCAGCATAATAATATGTTTACAAGGATAATAAATATGAAGCTTTAATGGAGCTCTCGTAAACTTTCTGTGTTTGCTGAAGAAGATAACTAACTGAATGAATTACATTCAATTGTTGCTTTGCAGTCTTTCAAAATTCAATGGACAGGTGGCCAATTATTGTCCACATAATTCATTAATTTTCCTGCATGCAATTATGTGAATAACTCATCTATGGCGACAGCTCTGTGGCGACAAGCTTTCCCCTGTGCTTCCTCTGTGGCGACAACTCTATGGCGACAGAGTTGCCTTAGAGCAGTTTCTCTGTGGTTATAGCTTCTGTGGCGACGGAGTTACCTTAGAGCAATTTCTATGTGGTTACAGCTTCTGTGGCGACAACTCTATGGCGGCAGAGTTGCCTTAGAGTAATTTCTCTGTGGTTACAGCTTCTGTGGCGACAGAGTTACCTTAGAGTAATTTCTCTGTGGTTACAGCTTCTGTGGTGACAGGTAGAGAGAGTTGTCATGACTTATAATATTTTGGCTATGTGTCAAACCATTCTTCAATGTATCAATCATTTTTCTTCTGTTAATTGAATCAAAATACTTTCTTGAATGCTAATGTTTGGTGCACTGGTCTGGTTCACAAACAACTAGCATTGTGAGGATCCTAATTCAATTTGTTTTGTGTTCCTGAGTTGATACAGACTGATGTTTATCCATTGCTTCTTTCACTGAACCCTTGATCTGTTAACACTTGAAATCAATACATGAAACTGATGTCTAAAGCCCTTTGATGTCTTATTCTTCATGGCTGCTTGAACATAACAATGAACTTCTTCCCATGATCTGTTGGAGGACTTAATGAATCAATCACATCATTTGATTCTTTGTGCTTATCCTGTCTTCATCTGAAGGGGTCCATTGCTTCACAATTTTATATTGTTTATCTGTTTATGTTTTCATGTTGAGTTATAAATCCTCGATTACATGTTAAATTAGATTATGCTTTATATTGATCCTCTAAAGTCTAAAGTTAAGAATGGTAACAAGGAAAAGAAAGCATCTAATAAAACAAGACCCAAGAACATTTGGGTACCAAAATTGAATTGAGTTGGGTTTTTTTATGTGAACGGAAAGAAGAAAAATATTTGGTATGTGGATAGTGGCTGTTCAAGATACATGAATGGTGATTCATCACTGCTCACAGAGTTGGAAGAAAAAGTTGGTCCAAACATTACCTTTGGAGACGACAACAAAGGGTATACTGTGAGATATGGCGTGATTTTATAAGAAAATGTCATCATTGATCAAGGAGCACTAGTTAAAGGACTGAAGCACAACTTGTTGAGTGTCAATCAACTTTGTGATAAAGGTCTCAAAGTAGAGTTTGATCTGGAAGCATGTGTTGTTATAAACAAGAAAAGCAATATAGTGGTGTTAACGTGAGTCAGAAAAGGAAATGTCTATGTATATGACTTCAACTCAACAAGTGATGATTCTATCATTTATTTTCTCAATAAAACACATATTGATGAGGGCTGGCTGTGGCATAAGAAGTTGTCTCACCTCTGTTAGTGTTTGTGCCCTAGAGACAACACTATGATGTTTTACTTTAAGACATTTGGATTATTAATACTTATGTTCTATCGATCATTTCTTTTATAATTTTTTAATTCTTAATTTACTACGATATAAATGTTAGATTAATAAATATCCTTGGAATATGATATGAAATTCTATATCTCTAAGTACATGACTTGGAAATGAGATTATGACAATAGTATCAATATTCCTAAAGGTCCCTAGTCCAGTATTATTATGTGGGACAATAATAATTCATTAAGACTAGTATGTTTGTTGACTGATGATCACATCTCATTGATCATAGGTATTATGATACTAAAGTCAAAACACAAGCACATGTATTAGATACATGGTGTTGGATTGACCCGTTGTGAGATACTACATGTTTATAGTGTCATAAGTTATACTCACACTGATAATGATGTAATGGTCCTTAGACCTGAAGTCATTATCTTTCTATACGAGAATTAATATACTTTGATTCTATTATAAGTTATCCTTGACCATGTAATGATAAAAGTGGACATTGGGTGTATTATGAATCATATGAGAAATATGAAATATGTAGATGAGATTTAACCTTCCTATTTTAGGAGCGATATTATTGGCCTCTTTTGTGAGCTAGACTATGAAATGCGTGGCCACGCTCAAATGTTGATTTGTTATGATAGTCTACTCATTGATCATGAAAACTTGGATTAAACTATGATGAGGATGACACATTACATGCCTCTAGTTTAATCTATAATATTTAGTTAAAGGGATCATATTACATTGTACATTATCACGAAAGGTTTAATCGAATCACCGATTTAATTATTATTACTTGGGTAGAAATGATGTATTACTAGATGCCACTCATTGTTTATAATTTTAATATGAGATATTAAAATTATTGACATTGTAATAATAACCTACATGGTCACACACATAGAACGCTTGTAGGAGAAATAATTTAAATTATGAATTTAAATTAAATAAGTAATTTGTTTTATTTATGATATTAATTAAGGATAACTTAATTAATTAAATAAATAAAATAGAAAAATTACTTAAACTAATTCCAAAATAATTTATTAATTAATTAAGTTTGACCTAATTAAATAATAAATTGGGATTTCGGATTAGTATTAATTATAATTAGAAAACTCATCCTTCTCTCTATATAAACTCTTTGAGGGATGATTTATATAAAACAGGATACATGGTTTACAAAACCCTATCCATTTAAGGAGAAAGAGGAAGAGAGGTAGAGATGGAGTTTTTGGGTGCTAGTACACATCAATTCTTCAATAAAAGCGTTCGTGTGGATACCGTAGAGCGTAGATCGCGAGAGCGGGATATGTGTTGATTCAACAAGGTCTGAAACTCCATTAATCCTCCATTAATGAGCCCTTAAAACTTTTTTAAGGTAAAGATTCTTACAATGAATTAAATATCTATTTTCGCATGGATCCTGTGTGGGGTTTCGATTTTATTCAGTTTTTAATTTAATTTTACATCATTTCCATTGCGTTTATGTGCTCGAAAGCCTTCAATGGCATCAGAGCTACTTGCGAAAGTGTTTAATTCATTCATGTGTTCAACCGTTTTTGATATACAATCACGTACGTGATTTGCCATATTTTGGTCTTGATACAATATGTTTGTATATGTATGGTTTGAATATACGATATTCATGTTTGTTGTATAATCATATGATGATTATATAATCTGTTTGTATACGGATATATACATGATTTATGTTTGTTCTTACGAATTCTGAACTAGATGATGCAGATTATCTGTAATCTGGGTCTGGTATCCGATTTTCGTGAATGAATACTCTACTCGATAGGGAATCGAGCGTCTGAAAAAAACTGATAACAAAAGCTATCAAAAACTTATCTGTAAGGCGTTTGACATCGTTTACTACCTGTAAACATCAATTTAATATTTTCAAATTTTGATTATGATTTTTCTGATTTTTCCATATGTTATTCCCAGTGGACTAACAATGAGATTTACAGAAGGGGGGGTTGAATGTAAATCTCAAAACTTTTTCAAGTTTTGAGTAGTTTCTAAGGCTAAGTGTTTTAGTGAGCAAATGTGTGTGAATGGCTTGAAGCTAATACAGACAAATATATATTCAAACACAAATGTAAAGAACACAAAGAACTTAAAAACTTTTCTGGTGGATTTGTTGTTCCACCAGAGATGTGTTATTTCAGAAAATATGTGATTCAAAGAATTAAATCACAGCTGCTTCCTAGTACAAACTAGATGATTTTCTCTCTGGATTTTTCTAAACAGCTCTGGAAAATTCACATCTAATTACTAGCTGCTACTTGGTTTATATATCACCAAGTTTACAAGTGAAGACAAAACTGTAAAATACAATTAAAAAGGCTCTTCACATGTTTCTTCTTCATTTCTCTATCCAATGCAATTTAGGCTTAGCTGTTAATCTTTGAATACTTCCTTGTTTGCACCAGAATGGAAATACTACATTTTCTTGATTCCTCCTAGAGGCTTCCATATTTCAGTTTGTCTCTGTCAACCCATGTGCCTCTGTCAGCTTATGAATTGTCACTATCAACTGCTAATGAACTAAGCATCTGTTGAAGCTTTCATCCGTTGATGCCTTATCCGTTGAGGCCTTATCCGTTGAAGCTTTATCCGTTGATGCATTACCAGTTGAAGTCTTTATCCGTTGAAGCACTTATCCGTTGATGGATATTAACCGTTGAAGCATTAGAGACATCCGTTGAAGCTTTGTTTCTTATCCGTTGAAGGTCTTCAATATCAGTTGATACTTCTTCACTTATACAAAATTACAAGGCATGAAATATTTATAATTAGCCCTCCTATTTGCATATCCACTAGTAGTCAACATGATTGATACTTTCCTACAACATCTAAGAATTACAACTTGAATCCAGAGAATGAAATGTGCTACAATACTAAACTTATTGCTAAGTAAAGCTACTCCTTCAACGGATAGACAAGATGGTCTTATCCGTTGAGGCTACAAATACTAGATTTCTACTTAAGTGTTTTGTTTAACTTATCATCAAACTAATACACATATTCCTAATAATCTCCCCCTATTTATGTCTACTAGAACTGTAGGCATAAATTTGGGTTTAGCTTGATGATAACAAAACACTTGACAAATATATTAACTGTAATAAAGCAGAAATTCAAAAGTGCTGCAAAAATGTGTATGCTGAGATGGAATTGAAGAATTACATTGTTTCCAAAGGTGCTCCTTTAGCCTGAGCAGATTAATTTCTTTTCCTTTGATCCCTTGTTTTCTTTCCTAGCCTCCTGTCATTCTCCTCTATTTGAAGTTGAAGTTGTCTGTAGAACTCAGCTTCATCTTCTTCATTGATGTCCAACTTAGATTGCATATCCTTGAGATTTTCATTACTGGCAATCTTGAGCTGATCTTCAAGTCTGAAAAATCTTCTGACTCATTTGTTGTCTCTGAACTCCATCAACCAATGAGGTGATTTGTGAACTGTAATTCCTCTTTCTTGAATGAATAATGTTCTAGGCAAGGCATTGGGCTCCCACCAATTTTTCCTTATGTTGGCAATCATGTTGAGAATCTCAGTCTTGGCAGTCCTGGTAAAGCCAGAATCCCTTTGTATGGCTGAGTAGACTCTAACCAAGGTAGAGTAGCCTTCATTCAGAATCCTGTAGAGAGGCCAAGTTCTTTCCCCACTTTCTTTGTATTTGAACACTAGTCTTTCTGGTAGCTGTCTGTAGGCAGCTATTCCCCTTACTTCCTCCAGCTCATCCAGATAGAGTTCAATGTCTGAGAATTCTTTTATGTCACAAATGTGAACATAATCATCCTTAAAGGCTTGTGGCTTAGGCTTAGGCTTCTGAGTGAATTTGATTGAGGTTTTAAAGGGTGTTGATTTGATTCTTCTTTTCTGCTTCTTTGATGGTGGAGAAGAGGTTAAGAAGGTGGGCAATTTGATGGTGTCCCAATCAATTGGTTCCTTCTTAGGAATGATTGTTTCACCATGAATGTTTATGAAGGGGTCAGGCACAATGGGTTCAGGAATAGAAGGAAGTGGTTTGGATTTTGATTGGGTTTCTTCAATCTCATCTACCATCTTTCTCTTTGCATTGGCCTTCTTTCTGTTCCCTTTCTGCCATTCCTCTCTTTCCTTACTTCTTTCTTCCATATCATTATCAACCATGTCCCCCATACCTTCATCTTCACTTTTGTCTTCAATTTCTTTCTTTTCTTCAGCTTGACTTGACTTTAGCTGTTTTTCAAGCATTGCTTGTGCTCTTTTGTCACCCTTTAGCTTTTTGGCTTCTTCCTTCAACCTTCTGGTTTCTTCCCTCTTGGCTATTGAGAATTTGGGATGTCCTTGCATCACACAGATGCTCTTTCCCTCTCTAAAGATAATAGCCATGTTCCTCCTTACAACCACATCCATGGTCTCTTTGTGCTTTATAATACTTCCACCCAAAACCTTGTCTTCATCAGGCTTTGGAAGAGGAAAATCCACTTCTTTCATCTGAGCAAGGCTTAGAGGATTCTTTGTAGAGTCCTTATTGGATCTATTGTTGGGCTTGAGAACCATAGGTTTCAGATTCTTGGAAGAAGTCTCTCCAACCTTATTCCTCCTTACTGGCTTGAGCTCCATAATAATTGGTTCCACCTTTGTGCTATGCTTCATAGATTGTGATTTAGAAGTTGTAGAACCAAAAATTTGTTGCATCTTTTCATCAATTTTCCTCCTTTGCTCTTACCCATTGCAATTCAGCTGCTGCTATCTGGATTAGATCAATTCCATCAAGCTTTCCTTTGATTTGAATAGTTGGAGAAGTGGTGATGGCAGGAACTAGCACTTGATATATTTGAACTGTTGTTGATGGCTCTCCTTCCCCTTCCCCTTTATTCTCCCCCTTTTTGTTATCATCAAGGGTAGGGGTCAAGCCTTGTGCTTTTTCCAGCTGCATTAGTAGATTTGTTTGAGTTTGTTGATTCTGAAGAATGGTGACCATAGAGTCTTCAATGATCTGAACTCTGTCTTCCAACCTGGCCAGCCTCTTGTCAGCATCAGATGCTTTCCTCAGTCTCCCCAACAAATCTTATATAGTACCATAAGGCATGACTGAATCCAACTTATTAGCATTGTAGGATTTTAGATCAGCAATGTCCTGCTTGAGTTCATCCACACTTAGATTCTGTTTGAAATGCTGCAACTGCAAGAGATGCAGAGAGTCCAGATGAGCTTGAAGAATTGCCTTGGTACCAGCATCTGTAGTCTCCTGAAGGGCCTTCTGAATAGTCATTACTTGCCTGACCAAAGTGACACCAAACTCTCCTGGTGTAGATGCCTTTGCCCATGCCCAATCAGGGAGATCTGGAACAGAACTTGGGCCTGCTTCTCCCGCTAAGTTCATGCTCTCATCCAAAGAATCAGAGTCATCATCATTAGAATTTACTCCAAATTCTTCAGATGGCTCACCAGCTTGAGAAGGCAGCTTGTTAACAGCAGCTTTGTCTCTGAGAAGAGATTCTGAAGTGTGTACAATGTTTAAAGTCTGTTCTGCCTCCACATTGCCCTGAGCAGCCAATAATTGATAGGCTGGAACAGGGTGAGTAAAAGTGTCAGCATCCAAGGAAATGTTATCAATTACAGCTTTGTAATGTTGCTAAAATTGTCTTTCCTTTTCTGCATCATCCACTATCATTAACTCACTAGCAATGGCTGGATCCACCCTTATAGCTTATGTACCTGCCTTTCTCTCATTTTCTCTATTTTTTGCATCAGGGACTCCCCCTGGCTCACACACACCCTCACACCCTCACCCTCACCTTCTAAGGTGGCACTCCCCTCACTCACTTCTGCTATGATGGAAGAAATAACATGCATATGGTGACTCTCAGCCTCTCCTTTTGCCTGGGAGCAACCCAGCCTCTCACTCAAATTATCACTCCCTTCCCTCAAACCTAAAAGTGATTGTACAGTAACCATGTCCTCTACAGTTGGAATTGTTTCTGTTATATGTGTAGAGACCATCAACGGATAGGGAGTATCCGTTGAAGTGGAAACTGATGGTATCAACGGATAACTGCTGTTAAGCTTATCCGTCGAAGAACAACCACTTGTCAACGGATGAGAGATATCCGTTGAAGAAGGAAAAGATGTAGTTATAGAAAGTGACATAATTGTTGAATCTGTTTGAATTGATTTTAAGTGAGGTGACACATATTCTTCAACTATATCTGAAAGAATTGGCTGATGATCCAATAAATCATCTAAAAGATGATGATCATCAGGTTTTGAGTGGGGCTCCTCCCTGAGTTTTAATGAGGGAGAATCAGGAATTGATGTGAATATCATATCCACATCCAGAGAGGGTGATGGAGAGTTTGATGATTGATGTGTTTCTATTATGAGAGAATGGGGCTGTAACTCCACATTTGCTGGAATCACATCAAGCTGAATTTGAGAAGGCAAAGATACAGGTGGATGTATCTGTGCTGTGTGTGCCCCTTGTGTGGAAACTAGGGTCTTGGCCTTCTTCTTCCTTGAAAAGGCTTTGATTGGTGAATGTGTGGATTCAGTGTCCCTCCCTCTTTTGTTTTGTGTCCCTGGTTGGGGACTATTTTCAATAGTTGCACCCTTTTAGGAGGATGCAACTAGGGATGTGTTTGACTCCTTTTGAACCACCACAGTCTTTTGAGAGACTATGGCTTGGCTGGCTGGGGTACCACTCACCTCTCCCACCTTATCCTGGGGGGTTTCTTGATGTTCACCCCTCCCCTCACCACTCACACCCTGTTCACTCCCTTCAGGGTTTATGGTAGTTGTTACAACTATTGTCTTTTGAGAAACAACAGAGGTGGTTTTCTTTGACTTGTGTTTTGAAATTTTAGTTTTGGTGGCTTTGGTAGGAACCTGTTTGGACAAGGACACATATTCCATTTCCACACTAGAAGGCAAAGAAACAATGGGGTTGGAAACAGTAGGAGTTATAGAAGTGTTTACCTCACTTACCTGTGGTGCATTCATGATTGGCAAATATACCAATGGCACCTGGCTGTTGAGGTTCATTCTCAAAAGGTCTGCAAGGACCCTTTTCTCTTGTGCCCAGCATTTGAGTTTATTGTTCTCATTTGATATAACCAATCCTTCAGCAAGATGGTTAGCCAATAACATAAAGAATCTAGCATAGTAGATGTTATGTGGTCTATTAGCTTTGTTACCTAATCTGGAACCTAATTCTAGCATGACACAATTGCTAAAATTAAAGTACCTATCAGAAACTAGCATATAGAGCATATTAACAAGAGATGAAGTTATGGCATCAAAATTGCTAATCTTCCCAGAGAAAACCTTGATAAAGGCATCTCCAAGAAAATTCCATTCTTTCCTAAGGCCCTTCCTTCTAATACTACCTAAACTAGCAGAATCAAAAGCATAGCCTATGGAATCTAACATAGCAGATACATCTTTATCAGTGTGTGGTGTCATGGCATTATTCTCAGGCAACTTAAAGCAAGACTGTATATCATCACAGTTAATGCAATAATCCTTACCTTTGAGAGAGAAGGCAATAGTCATATCTGTGGAGTTGAACTCTGCAGTTGTCCAAATCTCCTCAGTCACCTCACTGTAGATGGTTGGTGCTTCCAGCATTGCATAGCTTAGTTTGCAGTTTTGGATGAAGTCCATCATCTTGTGATAATCAGAATGGGCTTCATTCTTTTCAACCAAGGCTACGAAATTATTCTTTTCATAAACAAATCCAGATTGAGCATTAATTTTGACTACTGGTGCCATTGTTATGAGTAGAGGTTGCAGAGAAAAACTTGAGAATTTTGGGAGAGAAGGAGAATAAAAATTGCAAGAAAGCGTAAAGTGAAAATTAGAATTCAATGGGCTTTTATACTTTCTTGAATTAAAACATAAATAAAATGATTAAATGATACTTTTAAATAAATTACAGCCATTTAAGAATAAAGAAAACTGTAGAAATTCTGAAAATTGCCTTTAATACAAATATATACAACAGTGTATATCTGTATCAACGGTTAAGTAAAAGAATCAACGGTTGTGACTCAATTAAAGTAACTGATGTGACGCTTCAACGGATAAGATAAATAGTTATCCGTTGATGATCAACACTATTTTATCCGTTGAGGGATAAAATTACCAGAAATGTATTTGTCTTTCAACGGATAATGAACATCCGTTGATAGAACAATTTTGGCTTTCAACGGATAGGGAATATCAGTTGATAGAATGAGTCTTACTTAAAGCCAACTTTGTTCTTGCAGCAAATTCATTTCAGGCTTCGAGGAAGATTATATAGAGGACATAAATTTATGAATAATTAAGCATACCTAGCTCACTTAATAATCTTGTGAATGTTGATTCATCAAGTGGCTTGGTAAATATGTCTGCAATCTGCTTTTCACTTGGAACAAAATGAAGTTCCACTGTACCTTTCATCACATGTTCCCTAATGAAGTGGTACTTGATGTCAATGTGCTTGGTTCTTGAGTGTTGCACTGGATTTTCAGTAATGGTAATGGCACTTGTATTGTCACAGAATATAGGAATTTTGTCAACAGTTAGTCCAAAGTCAAACAGTTGATTCCTCATCCATAGTATCTGTGCACAGCAACTACCAGTAGCAATGTACTCAGCTTCAGCTGTTGATGTAGAAACAGAATTTTGCTTCTTGCTGAACTATGACACAAGCTTATTCCCTAGAAATTGATAGGTGCCAGTTGTGCTTTTCCTGTCTATTTTGCAGCCTGCATAATCTGCATCTGAGTAGCCAATTAGATCAAAACCAGACTCTCTAGGGTACCAAATTCCTAGATTTGGAGTCCCTTTGAGATATCTGAAAATTCTTTTAATAGCCACTAAGTGAGATTCTTTAGGGTCAGTTTAAAATCTAGCACAGAGACATGTAGAAAACATTATATCAGGTCTACTAGCAGTTAAATATAAAAGTGAGCCAACCGTGCCTCTATAACTTGAAATGTCCACAGACTTTTCAGCCTTGTTTAATTCAAGCTTGGTGGCAGTGGCCATGGGAGTTTTTGCAGATGAACAGTCCATTAATTCAAACTTCTTTAAAAGATCATAAATATATTTAGTTTGACTAATGAAAATTCCACCACTAACATGTTTAACTTGTAAACCAAGAAAATAAGTTAGCTCTCCCATCATGCTCATTTCATATTTACTTTGCATTAACTTAGCAAACTTTTTACAAAGCTTATCATCTGTAGATCCAAATATAATATCATCTACATAAATTTGAACAAGTATTATAGAGCCATTAACATTTCTAAAGAAAAGAGTTTTGTCAACAGTACCTCTTGTGAAGTGATTATCTAGAAGGAATTTTGACAAAGTCTCATACCAGGCTCTAGGTGCTTGCTTTAGTCCATAGAGTGCTTTCAACAGATAATACACATAGTCTGGAAAGTTTGGATCTTCAAACCCTGGAGGTTGGCTTACATAAACTTCTTCCTCCAATTCCCCATTTAGAAATGCACTCTTGACATCCATTTGATAGACTTTGAAATTGGCATGGGCTGCATAGGCTAGAAAGATTCTGATGGCCTCAAGTCTGGCAACTGGAGCAAATGTTTCATCAAAATATATTCCCTCTTGTTGAGAATAGCCTTTAGCAACCAATCTGGCTTTATTCCTTATGACAATGCCATTTTCATCCATCTTGTTTCTGAATACCCATTTTGTGTCAATAGAACTCTTGTTCTTTGGCTTGGGTACCAGCTTCCATACTTTGTTCCTCTCAAATTGGTTTAGCTCCTCTTGCATTGCTAAAATCCAATCTGGATCCAATCACTACACCATAAATGGCCTACAGCAACACCAAGAAAATATTACAACAGGCCCAAAAAAGTGTTACCACAGCCAAAAAAAGCCCTAAGGTAACATAAAAATTAAGTTGCTTTTTTTCGAGTTACCTTTTGGCCCCTAAGGTAACATTACTTTTGCCCTGGTGTAACATTCACATTTGTATTACAATAGCTGTCAAAAGTAACATCAATTTATGTCTATAGTATCACAATATGTATGTTACCTTTGGACTTAGAATTTTCAAAAAAAATGGGGCCCACATGGAGCCCCACATGTGGGCTACAAAATCATTATAACATTTTTTTCCTTATTGTAACAGTTTTATAATGATTTGTACTATATTATACTAGTTTGTTTATAACATTGAAGTATGTAATGTAACATATTTCGCAAAAAAAAATTGACAAAATTTGTTTGTAAATTGAACATGCCATAAACCTGTTTTTCATACAAGTCAACAAATAAACAATTCAAACCACCAAACTTCAAATCGGTTTTCACAACCCCCACCAAATACTACTTCAGTTTTCACACATTTCACCATCAACTCCACATAATCCAAAAAATCGGTACATAGTCTATAGTCTAGAGTGCGATAAATAAACATCTGGATTCTAGTACGATAACACTTGGAGTACGCAAAAGAAGATAGGTAAAAAATAGTGATGCCACTGTGAGATTAAGTGCAACCCCTCCTCCTTTCAAGCTCGCACTCTGGATCCTCGGTAAACTTGTGATGGTAGCATCTCTTGCCTTCATAGTCATAGATCCATCCAACTGAACACACTGGACTGCAAAAGTTTCAACATCCAGCAAATTATTATGAAAATTATAACTTTTGGAATTACCAATATAAAGAGATATTGAATGTCAACCTGAACTTTAGTAGACTTAAGTTTGCCATATATTTGAGCTGAAAGTAGAGGAGTCCATCCGGCTTTGCATTGTCTTCCTCAACCTTATTTACTCTACTTTCACTGTCGCCTACCAATCTTTCAGCCTCTGAAAGTTTTGCAAGGATTTCTTCCTTGTCTCTCTTTAATATCTCCGCTGCTTCAAATACATCCTAGTCAATATAGAGACCACAAAATCTTAGAATTATGCATACAAATTAGCTGCAAGCCTCTCTCCCCCCTCTCTTTCACACACACAAACACACACGCACTTTAAAATTGGATAAAAGTCACAACACACTGATGATAGTTCCAATTTGACTGCCACTTTCAATCAGCATAAAGACTGCTTGTAAGAAAATTTGCAATGGTAGAACCTAATCAGTTGCTGATCCACAAGAAATTGTAATATTTTTCCATATTGTCATTCTTTAACACAAATATTTAATACGAGGATTATCAGATAGTCCAGACATTTAATAATTTATTAAGATGGACAAAAAAAAGAAGGAAAAGAAGGGGGTCAGAAAATAAGACTAAGTAGTGATAGTTGTGCAAGCATGTATAAAACCTTCACAAAGCACACATAAATTCAATTTCAGAACAGTTACATAGTACAATAGGGGAGTGGTTTTATGTTAAGACAATCAGTAAGCTTGGCAGACTATTCTCTTGCAACAACCAATTTTTCTTCCAATTCTTCCTGATCAATACAAATAATGAAACAGCAAAATATTCAAAAAAGTTTTGATGTCAAGAAACATTACCAAAATGCGTCTTTTAGGGAACCGAAATGCGTCTTTTAGGGAACCGAAATGCGTCTTTTAGTAAGAAAAGTGGTTATAACAGTACAAGTCAGCCATCACTCTGACTAAAACACTAAATTCTCAATTTCAAGTTCTATCACGGTGTCTAATTAGTAAGACTATTTTCATCAGGTTGACAGATTCACATGTACATAACAGGACAATAAGAGTCTCAGACTCTTAGTGATTCCAGAACTAGGAACACAGATTCCCAGTGCGTACTCAGTTTTAATGGGAGAGAATCTCTGACTCTCTTAGCAACCATGTGACCATAAGGCCCATGTCCATCAAAAACACCACTAAATATCGTGTCTGCTCTTGACGCAAAGTTCTGAAAGGAAATACACTCTAAATTAGTGGCATAGCAGTGTTAGATACAAGGACAATGCTCTTAAAATTCTAAGAATATAAACTACAATGTACCTTAAGAAACTCCCTACTTTGAGCAAGGAGAGCAGGGTCCTTCCCTGCTCCAAGAACCAAGTTCTCTATAGCAGTATAATTAACATATTCTGTTAATGATTTTGTTATATCTGTATCTTCAAGTATCACATCAATATATTAAATCTGTTGCATTATGCACACAAGTTAGTTTTACTGTAATATCATTCCTATATTATGATTTTATAAACACTTTAAACAGATAGACTACAACCCTTGGCTAAATGACAGATTACAGATTATTATAGTTTCTAGTAAACTTAAATTTACATATTATTCTCTTTTCGCCAATTCACATAACTATTATCAGGTTTTAAACTAGTCATCTTAATTACATATATTCTCTTGTCAACTGCAGTAGCCATTAAAATTACAAGCAATAAGCAAACAAACTCTTAAAAAAAATCAATCCAAAATAACCTAAGTATTAATTCATTAATAGAAGCAGCCTCAACGTCAAGTATATCAAGACACCAGATAAAGACATAACAAACTAGTTAAAGACAACTTTAACTTGAATAACAAAATCAGCATTTTGAAAACATAAGAAGAACATCTCCCTCTCATAAAATCAAATATTACACAACAGTCCCGAATAGTTCACACAATGCAACACAATTTGTTACCATATATATATATTCCAATTTGAGGTAGTATATACATATACACACAAAATGAGAGAGAGATAGTGAGAGAGGTAGTACCGCAAGCTGATTTGACCACAAATTCGCAGTAAATAAAAAACCCCCAATTCCAATTTAAAACCCTAGTTTAGTTTGAAGATCGAATCTGAGAGATTTTATCAATATAAAACCCTAGCTCGAATCATCGATCTGTGAGGTAGTATGTCCATCGATGATTAGATTCGATTCAATTGAAAACTTAGAGAGAGAGAGTGAGAAGAGAGAGCGAGAAGAGAGAGCAACCGAGAGAGAGGAGAGTGTGAAATTTTGACTTGTCTAAAAAATTACCGCTTCTCCAAAAGTTTTAATCCTACTGTAGCCCGCCTGATAGAAAGCCCAACAGAGCCCAACATTGCTAATTTCACATTTTTTATTTTTAATAAATTTTTAAGTTTAAATAGTGTTCAAATTTTTATTAATAAAAAATTGTAGTTACCATATAGTGCAATTTACAAAATTTAACAAAAAAATTTTTAGCAATCATAGCTAATATTAATACTATTGCTTAATTATATTATCAAAACAGATTAATTTTGAAGTCAAATAATTATATATATTTAATTGTTTGTAAAATGTTACTTTTTTATCCATTAACACCCTATTGTAACATAAGTTTCCACATGTTACCGTATGTAACACTTTGAATCTATCGTAACATGTCACAAAGGCTATGGTAACATCAAAAACACTACGTTACGGTAGGCTAAGATGAGCATAGCTAAGGTAACATAATTTTGTAACATACATGATTAAACCATTGCGATAGGCCATCTACGGCGTAGTGAATAGAGCTTCTTCAACTCTCTTAGGTTCCTCCTGTGATAGAAAGCTACTATACAGACATTCATCTTGAGTAGCCCTTCTAGTTTGCACTTTAGATGTAGCATCACCAATGATCAGTTCAAAAGGGTGATTCTTGGTCCATTTCCTTTGAGGTGGTAGATTAGCTCTAGATGAGGTTGCCTCAGTATTGTCATGATATGAGATAGAATGTTGATTGGTTGAAACTCCCCCTGAGTTGTTGATTCTTTGAAAGGAATTGGGTGCTCTATCAACTGATGAAGTGAATTGATTATCCGTTGACAGACTGTGATCAACGGATGCTTCATTATGAACTTCAACGGATGATGCACTTTGTCTTTCAACGGATGTTGCATTGCTTCTTTCAACTGAAGCTGAATTATGACTTTCAACGGATGCAGCATTCTGTGCATTATCCAAAGGCAGATTTTGAATTCTTCTTGAGATGCCTTCTTCATCATTCTCATCTTCACTATCATCACAATATATCTCAATATTGTCAAATTTGAGTCCTTCATGATGTCCCTCATCTGTTAGTCCATCAATTTTTTTATCATCAAACACAACATGCACAGATTCCATGACAATATTGGTTCTTAGATTGTAGACCCTATATGATTTTCCAGCAGAATAACCAACAAATATTCCTTCATTAGCCTTTGCATCAAACTTCCCTTTGTGATCAGATTGATTCCTTAAGATGTAACATTTGCAACCAAAGACATGCAGAAAGTTTAAAGTTGGTTTTCTTCTCTTGAATAATTGATAGGGAGTCATGCCTTTTGCCTGATTGATTAGAGAAATATTCTGAGTGTAATATGCACAGTTAACAGCCTCAGCCCAAAAGTAAGTTGGGAGTTTTGACTCTTCAAGCATTGTCCTTGCAGCTTCAATTAGTGATCTGTTCTTCCTTTCCACCACACCATTTTGTTGTGGGGTCCTTGGAGCTGAGAACTCATGCATGATCCCATTTTCTTCACAGAACAACTTCATGGTTGAATTCTTGAACTCAGTTCCATTGTCACTCCTAATATTCCTTACTTTGAAATCAGGATGATTGTTGACTTGCTTGATATGATTGATAATGATTTCACTAGCTTCATCCTTTGATCCAAGAAAATAAACCCATGAAAACTTTGAGAAATCATCTACAATCACTAGGCAATATTTTTTCTTTGAAATTCACAATACATTGACTGGTCCAAAAAGATCCATGTGTAGCAGTTATAATGGTTCATCAATTGCAGATTCAAGCTTCTTACTGAATGATACTTTCTTTTACTTTCCTTTCTGACAAGCATCACACAGTCCATCCCTTGTGAATTCTACTAGAGGCATTCCTCTAACTAAGTCCTTTTTGACTAGATCATTCGTTGTCTTGAAATTCAAATGGGACAGTTTCTTGTGCCATAGCCAACTTTCAACTGAGCTTGCTTTGCTGAGAAGACAAGTAATAGATTCTGCATTTGTAGAGTTGAAGTCAGCTAAGTACACATTCCCTTTTCTAACTCCAGTTAGAACCACTTTATTGTCCTTCTTACTTGTGACAATACAGGCTTCAGAATTGAAGGAAACAGTATTCCCTCTATCACATAGTTGACTGATGCTCAATAAGTTGTGTTTGAGACCATCAACCAATGTAACTTCATCAATGATGACATTTTCTTTTGAAATCAAGCCATATCCCATAGTGAATCCTTTGTTGTCATCTCCAAAGGTTATGCTAGGGCCAGCTCTCTCCTTAAACTCTGTGAGCAGGGTGAAATCTCCTGTCATGTGTCTTGAACAGCCACTGTCCAAGTACCATAGATTCCTTCTTTTTCCCTGCACACAACAAAATCAATCAAGTTGATTTTGGTACCCAAGTTTCCTTGGGTCCAGCCTTGTTAGTCTTTTTCCTAGACTTCATTCCTCCTGCATCTTTTGACTTAGGTAACTTTGGGTCAACCTTGATCTCAGATGTGGTTGGTTGAAGTGTAGGGTTAGTCACAGAATCATTTAGCACATTTGATTGAATTTGATAAGGCATAGATTGTGCAAACATGTTATTCCACATAGGCATATTGTATGGCATTTGAGGCATACTAAATGCAGTAAAATAAGGATTATTAATATATGGCATGTTTGCAAAATGTGCATGCGGATTCTGATGAGACATAACAGGCATAGCATGCAGAGGTGACATGGACATGTTAGGCATGGAGGGATTTGAAGGCATGGGAGCATTTTTAACAGATTTGCAATTATCAGATAAGTTATTAATACTTTTACAATGCACACAGCTTTTTCTAGGAGCATACCTATCAGGTGTGTAATTGTTATGTTTATTAATCCCTACCTTCCCATTTCTTTTAGATTTTCTTTTAGTTTCCTTCTTATCCTCAACCAACTTAAGCCTATTTTTCAGCTGATCCAAAGTCATGTGTCCTATATTCACCTTACTAGCATCTTTGGATGTGCTAGCTCCTTCTTTGATAAAGTTCTTGAAAGTTGAATCATCCTTCTTTTTAAGATTTTTATTTTTAAAATTACTTGCCTGTTTTAATTGATGAGCCTTCAACGGATGCTCTTTTTCTTCCTTCAACAGATAACTTTCATCATCCGTTGATTTCACATCCGTTGACAATCCATCAATTAATTCTAACTCCTTTTTGTTTTTCTTCCAGGCATCCTCACAGAATGATTCAATTCCCTGAACCTTGGCAATCTGAACACTAACATCCCTATATATTTTCCAGGCCTTGATTACCTCTTGCTCACTTTCTAACTGTTTAGAAAGAATTTCTACTTTCTTAACAGCTTCTTCTAGTTCACTCTCAACAGTCAAGCATTTAAGTTTAATTTTTTCAAGCTCAATTACCTGATCCTCTAACACAGCATTCCTATCACTTAAAAACACATTATTCTCTTTGATCCTAGTGTTTTCTTTAGCTAGTGATTTAAGGGAAACACGCAAATGATATAATTCATTGGACATATCATTTATGGCTTCATTGCATTCATTTTTAGAAAGCTGAGAGAGATCAGTAGTAATTACCTGGTTGCTTGATGAACTAGTTTCATTTTCATCAGAATTAGCCATCAGGGCTAGGTTGACATATTCCATCTCATCATCTTCATTGACTCCATCTGCTGCACAATCATCTTGAGTGAGAAAAGCTCTTTCCTTTTGTTTGAGCAAATCAAAATACTTCTTTTTGTAATCAACTTACTCAAATTGCTTCTTATCTGAGGTTGGCTTCCTACACTCACTTGCAAAGTGTCCACTAATGCCACAGTTATAACATTTGAACTTGGATTTGTCCACCATGTTTTTGTTTGGCTTAGTGAATTTTGTATTTTTCCTGAACTTCATCATTGCAAACCTCCTGGACAGAAAAGCCTGATGTTCATCAACATCATCAGAGTCATCCTGACTGGAATTGTTTTCATCCTCAGCTACTTGCTCTTTACCCTTGCTTGATTCTGATTTGCTTGTGCCAATTTTGAGACTTGGCATTATCTTCTCCTCATTCCTGGCTCCAACCTTCTTACTGTCAGCTACAAGTGCAACTGATCCTCCTTTTCTCTTTCCCTTTTCCAACAGCTCATCTTGCTCCATCTCAAGTTCATATGTCTTCAAAATTCCATATAATCTTTCAAGTGTGAAGTCCTTATAATCTTGAGAATTTCTTAGAGAAACAGTCATAGGCTTCCATTCCTTTGGTAGAGACCTTAGAAATTTTAAATTGGAGTCCTTGACTTGGTACATTCTACCATACAGCTTCAATCCATTCAACAGTTTCTGAAATCTGTTGAAGGTATCATTCAATGATTCTCCTTCTTCAAAATGAAAATATTCATACTGTTGAATGAGAAGCTGCATTTTGTTTTCTCTAACTTGCTCAGTGCCTTCACAGATAAGCTGCACAGTGTCCCAAATTTCCTTAGCAGTTTGGCTGTTAATGACATTGTCAAACATATCTTGATCTAGGCCATTAAACAGAATGTTCATGGCTTTCTTATCCTTGTGAACCTCTTCAATATCTTCAACAGTCCATTCTGCTTTTGGCTTGGGAATAGACTGTCCAACAGCAACTGTTGCAGTAGCAGCTGTGGCCACCTTGTGAGGGATGTGAGGACCATTTTCAATGCAGTTGATGTAGCTTTCATCTTGAGAGAGAAGATGTAAATGCATCTTCACTTTCCATTGATGATAGTTATCTCTTTCCAAGATTGGAATCTTTACACCAATATCCTTCTTACTCATGATGTTACTAGAATAGATCTTTAAACTCTTTGTATGTTAAGAGCTTGCTCTGATACCAATTGTTATTCCCAGTGGACTAACAATGAGATTTACAGAAGGCGGGGTTGAATGTAAATCTCAAAACTTTTTCAAGTTTTGAGTAGTTTCTAAGGCTAAGTGTTTTAGTGAGCAAATGTGTGTGAATGGCTTGAAGCTAATACAGACAGATATATATTCAAACACAAATGTAAAGAACACAAAGAACTTAAAAATTTTTCTGGTGGATTTGTTGTTCCACCAGAGATGTGTTATTTCAGAAAATATGTGATTCAAAGAATTAAATCACAGCTGCTTCCTAGTACAAACTAGATGATTTTCTCTCTGGATTTTTCTAAACAGCTCTGGAAAATTCACATCTAATTACTAGCTGCTACTTGGTTTATATATCACCAAGTTTACAAGTGAAGACAAAACTGTAAAATACAATTAAAAAGGCTCTTCACATGTTTCTTCTTCATTTCTCTATCCAATGCAATTTAGGCTTAGCTGTTAATCTTTGAATACTTCCTTGTTTGCACCAGAATGGAAATGCTACATTTTCTTGATTCCTCCTAGAGGCTTCCACATTTCAGTTTGTCTTTGTCAACCCATGTGCCTCTGTCAGCTTATGAATTGTCACTATCAACTGCTAATGAACTAAGCATCCGTTGAAGCTTTCATCCGTTGATGCCTTATCCGTTGAGGCTTTATCCGTTGAAGCTTTATCCGTTGATGCATTATCAGTTGAAGTCTTTATCCGTTGAAGCACTTATTCGTTGATGGATATTATCCGTTGAAGCATTAGAGACATCCGTTGAAGCTTTGTTTCTTATCCGTTGAAGGTCTTCAATATCAGTTGATACTTCTTCACTTATACAAAATTACAAGGCATGAAATATTTACAATTAGCCCTCCTATTTGCATATCCACTAGTAGTCAACATGACTGATACTTTCCTACAACATCTAAGAATTACAACTTGAATCCAGAGAATGAAATGTGCTACAATACTAAACTTATTGCTAAGTAAAGCTACTCCTTCAACGGATAGACAAGATGGTCTTATCCGTTGAGGCTACAAACACTAGATTTCTACTTAAGTGTTTTGTTTAACTTATCATCAAACTAATACACATATTCCTAACACCATATTTTGTTTTTATGATTAGATCATGATGGGTATGATATGTTAAGATCATATTATGTGTTCTAACATGATCTTATATGTTAATTGAGCATGGTGGATGTTTATGACTTATGACCTTAAGTTAATGGTTTGGTTTTTTAAATATGGCTTGCATATCGTTTGATCTTGTAATTATAAATCTCGAAAATTACTCGAGTTCTTCTTGTAAGTTCATTAAATTAGTTTTTATAATTTATTCTTGTAATGTACATGAAGACATGAAGATTTAATATCAAGGAAGGGTAATCTCACATGGAGGCCATCCAAGGAAGCAATACAAGGAAGAGACAACTCAAGAAAGAAGACATGTAATAGTTAGCTTGTATTTATTTTTCATCTTAGATTGACCTAGATCTTTGTCAGTAGCTTGATGAAGATCAAATAGGATGAAGCCATAACTAACCACGTTTATTTTATTGCACTTTATATATATACTCATATGATGAATGTATGTGCATAGTAGTTTAATGATGCATGATTAATTAGATTAAGGATGTATGTATTAGATACGACACTCATGCCGTGCTTGCTAAACAAGAATAAATCTGTAACGATTCAAGATTTTAAAATGAACAAATGATTATGAGATTCTCGTGTTTATGAAACACGGAATAAAATACTAATATTCTTTATTTCCGACATAGGGCGATTTTATCAAAGCGAGTTCATTGAACTTGTAAGGTTGTGGGTTTTAAGCGAGACCGTTATGACTCCCTCACTACCTGGAAATAAAACCATTGACGAATATTGATTTGAAGTATTTTATTTAAGGAATAATTGGGAATCTCTTTATGATGGGATCATGATCGCTTTAAAATTAAAAAATTCCTAAAATTAATATTAAGTTGATCAGATGTTTTCCAATGAGTCCAATGCGTTAATCCCTAGATCGATAAGGAGTGGGTTCGCCAAAGTGAAGTACTCCCATCTATCGTGGGAGATGTGTTGAAGTATATTGTTACTTTTTGACTATTGGGTTTGACTTAACTAAGTTACCACAATAGGATTGTGAACTTAGAGGCATAGATTTTGGCGAGATTTATTAGATAAATATGAACAAATGTTATTCCACCAAGCTATCCAAGAGTTATATAGTTGATATAATTGATAAATGTTGTCTACCTAAATAATCATGTTTTAGGAGAAAAGCCAAAGCTGACCTAACGCATGGTGAAATATGGATCTTGGCTCACTAGAAAGGATATAGAAGATATTCTTTCTGAATTAATAGTTATGGCTATTGATTTGATAAAAATAGTTGGATATATATATATGGTGAATATATATGAATAATCAGTTAAACATAATTTAATGATCATTTGTAGACTAATTCATTTTATGCACTTTAATATTGTAGATATCAAATGACAAATAACATAAATAACTTCTCTATGTAACAGTCCTTGGAAAGGACAAGATGGCATGGAATAATTTCCTCAACTGACATGGGAACTTGAGGATTTGATTTTATTCAGTTCCAAACCAAAGTCCAATCCCAAAGGGGCCTTTTAAGCTTATTAGTGGTGTTGATAAAGAAGACAATTGTCACTTCTATGGTAATAACCGAATGATTGGAAGTTAAATTATCAAACTTATTTAGAAGATCAAAAGAAGAAGACCAACAATGATCAAGCTTCAGGTATCGAGTTAGAATTTGAGCAAAAGTTGTTGCTCTAGTTGGAGGAACTCTATGCCTAATTTTACTCAAAAGGAGAAGTTGAGAACTTGATAAATTGTTATTACGTGCCTTCTTTTAACGGAAACATATACCAATTTCTTGTTAGGACAAGAAAGGTATTTCATTTTAATAAATAAGCAACAGTTGTTTATTCTATTTCAATGATAAGACTTGTAATGTTGCACAATTAGTTAACAATTTATATGTTCTACGATGACTCAAATCAAACATTATCTCTAGCATTGTCATTTAGGCCATATTAATGAGAAACACATTTCTGAATTACATACAGATGGATACTTTGATAAGTTTGATTTTGATCATATAAAAGAAGCGAACTTTGTCTCACTGGAAAAATGACTAAAGCTTCTTTTACCTGATCAAGTGAAAGGGCCACCGAATGATTAGGACTTATACATAATGATGTATGTGGTCGAATGCATATGATGGCAAGGGGTGGCTTATACTACTTTATAACACTTACTGATGATTTCAGTCTATATGGATATGTGTTTCTTATGAAGAATAAATCCGATTCTTTTGAAATGTTCAAAGAATACAAGGACAAAGAAGAAAAGAAAACAGAGGAAAGTATAAAAGTTTTACGATCAAATCGTGAAGGAGAATACTTAATCCTTAAATTCAAGATTTTCTTGACGGAGTGTGATATTGTATCACAATTTACTCCTTCTGGAACACCTCAATGGAATAGAGATTCTGAGAGGAGAAATTGTACCTTATTGGACATAGTGTGATTGATGATGAGTCAAGAGGATCTTTCAATCAGTTTCCGGGGTTATGCTCTAGAAACAGCTATATCTACACTTAACCGAGTTCTAACAAAAGCGGTTCAAAAGACTCCATATGAGATATGGACTGAGAAACGTCATAGCATGTCATTTATGAAAATTTGGGGACGTGAAGCGTTTGTGAAACGTTTAGCCTCTGACAAACTTGTATCAAAGTTAGATAGATGCTATTTTGTGGGATACCCAAGTGAGACTAAAGGGTATAGTTTTTATAATCCTTCCGAAAACAAAGTGTTTGTTGCTCAGACCACTATATTTCTTGAGGAAGAACTAATTTCTAAGAAAATCAGTGGGAGGATAATATGTCTCGATGAAGATCGAGAATCACATGATAACATTGAAACAGAGTTGGAACGAGATCAGGATGTACATCAAAATATTGAAAGCAATCTTGTTCAGGAAACACAAGTTGTTCGTAGATCTAGTAGGATTCACCATGAGCCTGAAAGATATTATGAATTTCTCTTGACTCAAGATGGTGATGTGATGCTTACCGATAATGATGAGCCTCTCATCTATCAAGATGCTATGAACAGTCCAGACTCTGAGAGATGGCTGGAGGCCAAGAAATTTGAGATGGAATCCATGTATCAAAATAAAGTATTGACTTTAGTTGATCCACTCGAAGGTAAAACCTATAGGGTGCAAGTGGGTTTTCAAGAAGAAAACTGACATAAATGGTAAAGTACAGACCTATACGGTGTGACTAGTGGCAAAAGGTTTAAAAAAAATCATGGTATAGACTATGATGAGACTTTTTCACCAGTTGCTATGGTCAAGTCCATCAGGATTTGCTAGCAATAGCTGCTTACTTTGACTATGAGATTTGGCAAATGGATGTCAAAATCGCTTTCTTATATGGGAGCCTTGAAGAGGATGAATATATGATACAATCTGAGGGTTTTTTCGATCCAAAGTTTACTAAGATGGTCTGTAAGTTGCTTCTATCTATTTAAAGATTGAAGCAAGCCTCAAGGAGATGAAATATTCATTTTGTTGAACAATAAAAGAGTTTGGCTTTATTCAAAATGAAAATGAACCGTGTGTTTACAAGAAGATTAGTGGAAGCCATGTGACATTCCTATTATTATAAGTAGATGACATATAACAGATATGGAATGATATACCTTCTCTACAGGCTGTTAAGACTTGGTTGAGAAATAGTCTCTTGATGAAAGACTTAGATGCTACCTATATATTAGGGATCAAGATCTATAGAGATATATTGAAGAGATTAATCGACCTAGTCGGAGTACATACATTGATAAAGTATTGCATCATTTTAGGATGCAGGAGACAAAGAAAGGATATGTTTTCATGTCTCATGGGATAGTGATCTCAAAAGATAATTGCTCCCTAAATCATTAGATGATAAAGGTCGTTTGAGAAAGTTCCAAATGCTTGAGCAAATGGATCAATAATATGTACAATGATATATATTTTTATCCTTATATTTCGTATGCTTTGAGCATGACGAGAAGATACTAGTCTAATCCAAGTGAGGGTCACTGGATAGTTTTTAAGAATATTCTTAAGTACTTAAAGAGGGCTAAAGATTTATTTTTGGTGTATGGAGAAGATAGGAAACTTGTTGTAAATGGTTACACTGATGTTAGTTTCTGAACCTAATTTTTGGATAGACAAGCATGATTATGTGTTTATGTCTATTTTGTGTTTTGTCTAAATATAAGTGATGTAAGCTGGAGTAGTTCATAGCAAGAACATTGATGATTCTATATGGAAGCCGAATATATTGATGCTTTCGAAATAACCAAGGAGACTATTTAGGAATGTCCTTAGGCGATATCACCTTTTTAATGAGATTAATGATCAAGAATATATAAATATAAAGTGCATAGTAATGATAATGTTGCAGACCCACTGATTAAGGTTTTGTCGCAGCAGAAGCACGATGGTCATACTAGTTCCATGAGTATTAGATACATGGGTGATTGGCTCTAGTGCAAATGGGAGATTGTTAGAGTTTGTGCCCGAGAGACAACACTATGATGTTTTAGTTTAAGATATTTGGATTATTAATATTTATGTTCTATCGATTATTTCTTTTATAATTTATCAATTCTTAATTTACTGCAATATAAATGTTAGATTAATAAATATCCTTGGAATATGATATGCAATTCTATATCTCTAAGTATGTGACTTAGAGATGAGATTATGAGAATAGTATTAATATTCTTAATGGTACCTAGTCGAGTATTATTATGTGGGACAATAATAACGCATTAAAATTATTATGTTTGTTGACTGATGATCACATCTCATCGATCATAGGTATGGTAATACTAAAGTCAAAACACAGGCACATGTATTAGATACATGGTACCGGATTGACCCGTTGTGAGATACTACATGTTTATAGTGTCATAAGTTATTCTCATACTGATACCTGAAGTCATTATCTTTCTATACGAGAATTAATATACTTTGATTCCATTACAAGTTATCCTTGACCCGGTAATGATAAAAGTGGACACTGGGTATGTTATGAATCGTATGAGAAATGTGAATGATCTAGATGGGATTTAACCCTCCTATTTTAGGAGTGATTTTGTTGGCCTCTTGTGTGAACTAGACAATGAAATGCGTCGCCACACTCAAATGTTGATTTGATATGATAGTCTACCTATTGATCAATGAAACTTGGATTAAACTATGATGAAGATGACATATTACATGCCTCTAGTTTAATCTATAATATTTGGTTAAAGGGACTATATTACATTGTACATTATCATAAAAGGTTTAGTTGAATCACCGATTTAATTATTATTACTTGGGTAGCATAAATGTATTACTAGATGCCGCTCATTGTTTATAATTTTAATACGAGACATTAAAATTATTGCCAACGTAATAATAACCTACAGGGTCACATTCAAAGAAGGCTTGAAGGAGAAATAATTTAAATTATGAATTTAAATTAAATAAGTAATTTGTTTTATTTATGATATTAATTAAGTATAACTTAATTAATTAAATAAATAAAATTAAAAAATTACTTAAACTAATTCTGAAATAAGTTATTAATAATTAAGTTTGACTTAATTAAATAATAAATTGGGATTTCATATTAGTATTAATTTTAATTAGATTATAATTAGAAAACTCATTCTTCTCTCTATATAAACACTTTGAAGGCTCATTTATATAAAACATGATACATGGTTTACAAAACCCTAGCCGTTTAAGGAGAAAGAGGAAGAGAGGTAGAGATGGAGTTTTCGGGTGCTAGTACACATCAATCCTTCAAGAAAAGCGTTCGTGTGGAAACCGTAGAGCGTAGATCGTGAGAGCGGGATACGTGGTGATTCAACAAGGTTTGGAACTCCATTAATGAACCCTTAAAGCTTCGTTAAGGTAAAAATTCTTACTATGAATTAAATATCTATTTTCGCATGGATCTTGCGTAGGGTTTCAATTCTATTCAGGTTTTAATTTAAGTTTACATCATTTTTGTTGCGTTTATGTGCTCAAAACCCTTTAACCTCAACTTCTCAACAATGAATGATTTAGTTAAGAAGGACCTAGTTAGAAGAATGCCAAAATTGGAATTCTGGAAGGATGGTCTCTATAATGCTTGCCAACTTGGTAAGCAAAAGAAAGCCTATTTCAAAAGTAAGAAAGTCTTTTCAATTGACAAACCCTTGCAACTGCTTCACATGGATTTATTTGGACCAGTCAATATCATGCCTATCTCCAAAAAGAAATATTGTCTTGTGATTATTGATATATTCTCCAAATTTGCCTGGAAATTTCTTCTCTATTCAAAGAATGAGGCCAGTGAAATCATTATCAATCACATCAAGTTGATTAACAATAAATCAAATTTGAAAGTGAAAATATTAGGAGTAATAATGGAACTGAGTTCAAGAATTCAGTTATGGCAGAATTCTATGAAAAGGTTAGCATACATCATGAGTTTTCTCCACCAAGAACTCCCCAAAAGAATGATGTTGTTGAAAGGAAAAACAGAACTCTTATTGAAGCGGTAAGGACAATGCTTAGAGAGTCAAAAGTACCTACCTACTTCTGGATTGAAGCCATTAAAACCACATGTTATACTCAGAATATATCTCTAATATATCAAGCTCATGGTATGACTCCCTATCAACTATTTAAAGGGAAGAAACCAACCTTGGATTTTCTGCATGTGTTTGGTTACAAATGTTTCATTCTGAGAAATCAAGAAGAAACCATTGGCAAATTCGAATCTAAGGCGGATGAATAATTTTTTTTTTGGTATGCAGCTGGCAAGACCTACATAGTCTACAATATGAGAATAAACCATATTATAGAATCAATTCATGTGGTTTTTGATGACAAGGAGATTCAAGGATTGATAGACCAGGAGTACAATGATGCACTTGTATTTGATGATAAAATGAAGGATTAACAAGATGAGGCCGATGATATTCCTAGAATAATCAACGTAGATCCTGCAAATTCAACTGATGTGGAAAGAGCAGTTGATCAACAAAATGAAGTAGCCATTGATCAGTCAAGTAGGACAATCGTTGATCAAATTGAGGCATCCATTAAAGCTTAAAATGATCTATCAGTCGATAGAGATCTTAGAACTCCATCAACTTCTATTGAAGCCTCAAACTTAGGGGGAGCTTCAGGGAATAATCTCTCAAATTTTGTTCAACAGAATGAAGATAATGAAGTCACATCATCAAGATCAAATCTTCCTTCACTAAAAAATGGACAAAAAGTCATCCATTTAAATTATTCATAAGAGATGCATCTGCCAGAGTTAAGACCAGAAGAGAAACTCAAGAGGATTGTCTGTACAACAGCTTTCTCTCACAAGAAGAGCCCAAACAAGTTGGGGAAGCTCTATTAGATTCAGACTAGATTATGGCCATGCAAGAAGAGCTAAACTATTTTGAAATAAACAAAATATGGAAGCTGGTACCTAGACCAAAAGACAGATCAGTTATTGGAACTAAATGAGTATTCAGAAATAAGATGGATGAAAATAATATTATTACAAGGAACAAAGCAAGATTAGTTGATAAAGGCTACTCTCAAGAGGACATAATTAATTTTGATGAAACTTTTGCTCCTGTGGAAAGACTAAAAGTAATTAGAATCTTTTTGGCCTATGCAGCACATGCCAATTTCAAAGTCTATTAGATGGATATAAAGAGTGCTTTTCTAAATGGAGAACTTAAAGAAGAGGTATATGTGTGCCAATTACCTGAATTTGAGGACTCAAAATTTCCAGAGTATGCGTACCTTCTTTTAAAAGCACTATATGGTCTAAAGCAAGCACCTAGATCCTAATATTACACTATATCTCAATTTCTACTTGAAAATTATTTTACAAGAGGTACCGTGGATAAAACCCTTTATAATAAAATTGTCAATGGTTCTAGTATTCTTGTACAAATCTATATGGATGACATAATCTTTGGTTTCACTAATGAGAAATATTGCAAAAAGTTTGCCAAACTAATAAAAAGTAAATATGAGATAAGCATGATGGGTGAACTCACCTACTTTCTTGGTTTACAAGTTAAACAAATGAAGGAAGGAATTTTCATAAGTCACAACCAAATATGTGAATGATCTTTTAAAAAGTTTGACTTATCAAATTGTTCTTCTGCCAAGACTCCCATGCCAACTGCCATTAAATTAGAAATGAACACCTTTGAGAAGAAGGTGAATATTTCTAATTATAGAGGCATAGTTGGGTCTCTGTTGTATTAAACAACTAGTAGACCAGATATTATGTTTTCCCCTTGTCTTTGTGCTAGATTTCAATCTGATCCTAAGAGTCACATTTAATAGCTATAAATCAGATATCTCAAAAAAACACCAAACCCTGGAATTTGGTATCCTAGAGAGTCTGATTTTGATTTAATTGGTTATTCAGATGCAGACTAGACAGGTTATAAAATTGACAGGAAAGCACAACTAGAAGCTGTCAATTTCTAGGAAACAAGCTGGTTTCATGGTTTAGAAAAAAGTAGAACTCAGTATCAACCTCTACAGGTGAGGCTTAGTACATTTCAGCTGGAAGTTGTTGTGCACAGATTTTATGAATGAGGAATCAATTATTTGATTATGGATTAAAATTGGAGAAAATTCCAATCCTCTATGACAACACCGGTGTTATTGCCATCATTGAAAATCCAGTCCAGCACTCAAGGACCAAGCATATCGACATAAGGTATCACTTCATAATAAAACATGTGATGAATGGTACTATGGAACTTCATTTTATTTCAGGTGAGAAATAGTTAGAATATATCTTTACCAAGCCTCTTAATGACTCAACATTCACAAAATTAGTAAGTGAACTAGGTATGCTTAATTTTTCATAACTGATAAAATTGTCTGTTAATTATCACATTATGCATCCAGATGTTAATGTTATGACACTATCCTGAAATTGCTTTAGTAGGTTAGAAATTGAGTAAATCAATTCAACTATTTCTATGGCTATTCTTAGCAGTTGATAGTCATAACAAACGTCTGGATTCTCAATGGTTATCTTAGCAGTTGATGAACAACTTCGTCAATGGTTAGTTGTCTTTATCTTAGCCATTAAGAGTGGGTAATTCTGAATCGTTGAATATGATGTTGATACATGTGTCAATCTTGTGTATATATTCACGGTCATTTTAAGAATTGGGTAACCCACTTTTATTTTCATAAGTAACTTTTTCCATAAATTAGGAAATTCCTTTTTCAGTTGCTTTAATTTATTCTGTGAAAGCATAAATACTGATTTGACTTCATCGATTCATTCTTACACACTCTCAAAATTTCCTAAAAAAGAACTTTTCTCCCACTCTCTCTCCCCTTAAAAGCTAAAACCCCTTTTCTTGAAACCCAATATTTTCTTAACAAAGGCTCATATTAAGATAATGTCCAGCACTGGGTTCATCTACAAATAGAATAACTTTATAGCCTATGTAGATACAGACACTGAGTTTGTACCAATAATGGAATATATCAAGAAGTGCAGACTTTTATATGCCATGCTTGAAGCTCCAATCATCTATTGTGTGGTGGTTGAAGATAATTGAACATCTGCATAATATGATAACACAAATTTGGTACTTTCTTTCACTCTTCATAATGAAAGATATGTTGTGTTTGCATGCTTTAAGATTGCTGAAAGTAAAGTGTTAGTTGAACCTACTCATGCTCAAGTTGTTCAAATATTTGCTGATATGGGTTATGTTGGCTCTACTGATAATTTGGGTAATATTGGTAGAAAGGGTCTAAGGAGAGAATTGAGCTTTTTATGTTATGCTTTCATCAAAGTCTTTTCTGGAAAAATTAGTGGCTTTGATTCTATTACTACTGACTTTTTTAGTATGCTTTACATGCTTTTGTTTGATAATTTCTTTAAATTCTACGAAAATATTTTGATTGAGATATGTACTAAGCTAGGTAATAGAAATGATAGAAAGAAAAATATCAAATTTTCTAGATTTCTTATAATGTTGGCTAACCATTTGGTACCAAGATTAAATGTTGTGAACACAACTAACAAGATAAACAGATGGACCTAGAACAAAAGAGTTCTTGGAGATCTTGTTAAACTGAAGTAACATGAAAATGTGGCTTTTATACTGCCGCTAGGTATACAGATGGTAATAAATTATATTCCTACATCTTTTCAATCCCTCAATGCTTCATTGACTTTTTCAAATGCTTTGGAGGTTGTGCAAGGAACCCAACAACCTCCTACCACAACATCTAAAACAAAAATTGCAAAATCCAAATCTACGAAGCCAACCTCAGTAGTCTCTCAAAAGACTACTGTTATAACAACTACCACACAAATTACACCAGAGGTGAGTGTGATTGGAAATGTGAGTGGTGCTGGAAGGGTGAAAATCAAAGGATAAGGAAGGAGAGGATAAGCGTATGCTACCCAAGAAAAGCCATGCATTACCTTCTCAAAAGGGCAAAAGCATTGAAAAGTAAGTTAGCTCATCCCTACTGGTACCCTCCCAAAAGGATTCCACTATTGAACAAAGTTCCCAGTCAGAAACACATAAAAAGAGGGGGAGGACATTGTTTCCCAAGACACACCTATAAAACATGTATATGCCAAGAAGGGTAAAACCTCCAAGGGTGCACATGGTACACACACAACACATGTCATCTCAACTATTGAGACTGTGTCTTCTCAAAGTCAGTTTGATTTGATTCCTATAAATGTGGAGTCACAACCTCACTCTTTAAAAAATTATAATCAAAATAATAGAACACAACTCATTATTTCTCCCATTGAGGTTGATTTAATATTAACTTCCCAAGCTAATCCTCCATCTCTTAATCTCATGAAGGAGCCCAATTCTGAAGCTGATGATCATTATCTTTTGGATGATTTGTTGGAAGATCAACTATTTCTTTTAGTCACTAATAGTGAATATGTGCCCTTAAATGTTTCATCAATCTTTACATATTCTATTTCAGTGACTACCTCAACTGCTATATCATTCTCTTCATCACTCGCTATCTCTCAGCCATTTATAAGTGTTAGTCCATCAACGACTAGCCTAACAGCATAGCCGTTGATAGATTCAATTGTCCCATCAATGGTTATTACTTAGCCTTTGATAACTAATTCTGTATTAATCACAGAGAGTACAGACGTTCAAATAATTGCACTAACACTTGTAGGACTTCAGAGAGGGAGTGAAAATCTTTTCGAGAGTGAGAGGCTGCTTTGTGAGTAGGTAAAAGGAGAGGGTGAGAATGAGAGGCTGATCATTTTTTCCAGCCCAGCAAGTGCGATTGAGAGTACCACCTTAGTAGGTGAAGGTGAGGGTGTAAGGATTGTGAGCCAAGGGCAGACCTTGATGCAAGAACAGAGAGAAATTGAGAGAAAAGCAGGTACATGAGGTAAAAGAAAGGAGTTTTTAGATGCCACAACTCCATCTAGTAAAGCTCCGTACAAGGCAGAATATCAAGCTATTTTGGATAGTGTGAATCTATATGCCTCTACATTTCAACATCCAAATTCAACCTATCAGATCTTAGCTGAAAAGTCAAACCTGGAAGCTGAAGCTGCTTTTGGATTGACTCATTGTACATAGTCAATGATGCCAGCTAAGAATGCTATCTCAAATGTTCCTGCTAGAACTGATGATGACTTTGAGTTTGACGATGAAACTGGAAGCGATGAAGGAGATGATAGAGGTCCCTCCACCACTGATGTTCCAGATTGGATATTCTTCAATACCATTTAGCCAGGAGATTTGAATAAGGAGTTATTAACTCAGTACCAGGCTTCATTAACTAATCAATCCTCATCCTCCATAACTACTTAGCTATTGATATAGTTTTAGTAATCCAATATTAAGCTTCATAAGCTTCAACTCCTTCAGCATAACATGATTTTGAAAGCATGATGAATACTATTGAAGATATGAAAACTGCATATAATAGGGAGTTAAATGATAGGCTGCCTATTTGCACAATGCCTACAGCTCACTCCAAGCTGAACAGAGAAGAGACAACTTCCAAAACATTGGATGACATGTAAAAATGTATGAGCCTTATGGAATTGAAAATGTCCAATATAGAAAAGGAGATGGGAGCCTAAACGAAGATTTTACAGTAGATTCTCAATTACATAACTTATGTTTCATCTCTTGATGATAACAATAAGGGGGAGAAGTCTGTTCCTCAAGAAATTGATCTGACCATATCCCTACATCAGCCACTGTCACAAATATTGCCTCCCCATAAAAATTGCAAATTCAAGTCCTTGTGAGCAAGGAAGTGGAAATCAATGTTATTGACAGTATATCTGGAAGAATGGAATGTGTTTATGAAGCCACCAAGAAAAAGCCAGCAGATATTCTAACCTCAACCAACATTATGATGATCATTTTTCCTGGCATGCTTATAAGAAGACTAATCCAAAAGGTATCTCCTTCATTTATAAATGGGTTCATCACAGAATTCAAGCAATTTGAAGCCAGATTCCATGCCAGGAAGAATGATCTCAAAGGAAAAAAACTCTCAGGAAATGTGCACTTTGCTAGGCCCAAGTATGATGATAAAAAGATCTTGGTTGAACAGATTAAGAGATTCAAAACCTCTTTAAGTTCTGATCTAAAGCAAATAAGAGCATGCATATATAGAGGGGGAGAGCCAATCTACATATTTCCTGGTCATGAAGTTTATGGAGAAGCTAAAATTGAGGAGTTCGCAAGAATTGCTCTTAAAAAAGTTGAAGGTGGAAAGAAAAGTGAAACAGAGGATGTGTTCACTGAACACCAGTTGCAGCTAGCCAAAAAGCTAGAGAAGGAACTGGATTAAGAACTGAAGGCTACGAGTAAAGAAGAAAGAGTCAAGAATCTAAAAAGAGTGAATACGAGAAAAGGACCAAGGTCAAAGATGAAAGCCAAAAGGAAATTGTCACCAGATGAACCAGCAGTCACTACTACTACCTCTCAACATCCTATAGTATAACTTCTTGAACATGTAGTAGTGACACATTGGCTCAACATACATGGATAACCAATATTGCCAAAGGAGGAACTCATTGAGCTAGAAAATGTCAAGTTGCCCACATTTTTTGTGGAAAAAGAAGCTCAAAAGAAGAAAGAGTTGAAAAATCCACATAGAAAACCATTAGTTCTCAAACAAGTGAGAAATCTGGAAGACAAGGAATCTCACATCTACATTGCAGACATTGAGGAGAAGCAAATGCTTGATCTATATCTGGATGAGATTCGTGAAGTTAAAGGCTTGGATGCTACTCCCTGACTTCCTGAAAACTTGTATTTGATTACAAAGAAGGTTCAAACAAACAATGGTCTCTTGAGCACATTCTTAAGGAAGGGTACACGACCTTAATGAGGATTTTCTCTCACATGAAGAGAACTGATGGATTCATTCCAACTTCCAGAAGAATAGTCCTCCGCATGAACAACTAGATAAGAAACAGTTGGAATGACAAGGATGCATTTCCTAGGAAACTAACTAATTTTTTCACTGGTACAAGAATTCACCATCAACAAGATCATTTAATGGAATTCAAAGACCAAAATGGCTGCAGAAGGTTTTTTAGACTCAAAAATCAGCTAAAAATATCCAGTAATAATTATTTGGAATACCTCAAGGGGATGCTGAATACTAAATATAAAGATGAAGGAATATTCTATGGCTTTCTCCAAAGGTAACATTGTTACAACCAGTTAAGGCAGAAAGAAGCAAAATGATCAGCTCAGGCTAGAGGTACAAAGTAATTTCTTATAATTTTACTTGTATTTTCTGTTCCTTTAAAAACTCGGTAGCTCAATGATAATTTGTTGGGATTTTTTCAAAGTAACTTTATTCACAATATATTTTATTATCATCAAGAAGATAATTTCTGGTTGTTATTTTATCAGTCATAAATTGGGGAAGATTGTTAGAAATTGCATGTATTTTTTATGATGAACAAAACATATAGCATAATATTTCATTAAGTAGGAGTAACTATCAATGGATAAATTATCATTGTATGATAGTCGTTGGTAGAGTAGCTTATCTGTGATAAGAATTTGTACCATTTTTCATGTATATCTCAATTACCACTCATTATTGTAATTATTCATTCCATAGTTATCGCTGACTCAATGGATAAATAGGAATAGGATGGCTAATTGTAAATACTCGATGCCATGTAATTCTAATTAAATGAAGTGAGCCATTAATGGCTAAGAAGAACAATCTTTCAATGGTTAATGGATCAACCCATCAACAGCTAAGAAGATTACAGTGTCAATGGCTAATGTAGCAAGCAACAATTGATAGTGACTTAACAGAGAACATATATCAAATCTAATAGAGGACATGGGTTGATATAAGATCTCAATTTTAAAAATGGGAGCCAAGACAAAACGTGCATGTGATCTTGGATAATGAAGAAGAAAAACATTCAATTTCCATGCATGACAAATTGGAGGGATATTCAAAGCAATATATGAGGATACAATCCAGCCTCATTTATCAAGCCTCATGGGAAAGAGAATGAAGAAGCAATCTTGTTGGACCTCGGAGAATGTGTTACGTATTTTCTAGGAAGCATTGTAACTTGGTGTTTTATAAACCAAGTAGCAGCAATGTATTCTATAAGAAATAAGAAAATAGAGTTTTCAATAGAACTAAGGCGAGAGCACTATCTCTTAGAAAAATACTGTAAAACACAGCTGTGAAATTTTTGTAATTTGTATAGATTATTTCTTCAATATAATACTGAGGTGGCAAGTCAAAAACAAACCACCTTAAATTTTCATGTCCTATGTTCTTACTTCAGTTTATCAATTGTTCAAGTTAAAAAAGTTGAAAATTTATAATTTGTATTCAACTCTCCTTCTACAAATTACTCATATATTGATTATTGGTAAATATCAACAACTATGTAGAACAGTTCTACAAACCATAGTATTCAACACAAATTAAAAAATAGGTTGAAATAATATGTTCATGTGTAAAAATTTGAATGATATATATATTCACCTAGTTCACTTTATTTAATGGTATTAATCTTACCCCACTTAAACTTGGGCTTATGGTATATGACAACACGAATAAGGGAGAGCATGCTGGACGATATGGGATTTTTAATTTTCTCCCCTCGTACGCGACCTAAGAAACTTTCATTATGTTGTTTTCATAAAAATAATTTCAAGGTGCAGTTTTTAAATATTTTTATTAATTTAAAAATTAATACTCCATATGTCTCCCTCATTTATTTACATTCCGGAGAGAGTCTTCGACACATATTTTAAGGTGAATATAAAGTATCCCCTCGTAACCTATATTTAGGATTTTATATTTTAAAATAAAAATTGAATGTGTAAATATTTTTTCAAAAAAGAAAATTCTAAAAATAAGTTTATCAACTGTACTTCATATACACTTTAAAATGTGTGTCGAACACTCTCTGCGGAATGTAATGAAATAAGGGGGACAAAGGGAGTAAAAATGAATCTAATTCAAATCTTCGGTCTCTCCGAATGTAGCTGACCATCTATATGTGTATAAGTGAGTCGGACATATCAGGACTTACTGAAATCAGGACTTACTAAAGTCAGAGCTTAGTATCAGAACTTAAGGTCATATCAGAACTTAAGTGCGGGAAGACTTTCAGTTAAGGAATGAAGCTGATTTGCAGGAGAAGATCGAGACTAAAACAAAAAAAAAATATGCATGGAAAGAGTTAGAGGACTAGAAGACTTGTAGAAGATATCTGATTGATATATTTTAGGAGACAAAATTGTATTCCATATCAATTAGAATATATCTTGTAACTGTGTACTAAATAAACACAGACTTAGGGTTTACACTATATGTGTTAACATTATCGAGAAGATTATACATTGTAACCTAGCAGCTCTTAGTGATATTTGTTCATCACTGAGAGAGAACATCAGTTCATATTGTAACAGAGTTTATTGAATATACTAGATCTTTGTTACATACTTGTGTTAAATCGATTTGATTGTATAAACACTGTATTCAACCACCTTCTACAGTGTTGTATGACCTAACAATTGGTATCAGAGCTTATCTGTTAACACACATACAATAAAGATCCAAACAATCATATCTGAAGAAACACAAACTCCAACCAAGCCCACCAAAACTCAAGAAACTCAAAACACTCAAACTCACAGTCGATATGAGACTATTAGGGTTCCCATACTGAGACCTTCTGAGTATCCCATATGGAAAGTGAAGATGGCTATGTTTCTGGAAGCTACAGATCCAGAATACCTTGATAGGATTAATGAAGGATCATACAAGCCAACCAAGCTCTCTATTGCAGTTGCTGATCAACCAGCAAAGTTCATACCAAAGGAGAAGGGTGATTACACAACTGAAGACATCTCATCTATTGCCAAGGATGCAAGGGTAAGGCATTTGCTGCATAGTGCCATTGATAATGTCATGTCAAATAGTGTAATTAATTACAAGACTACAAAGGAGATATGGGATGCTTTGGAGACAAGATGTCAGGGAACTGATGTAATCAAAAAGAACAGGAGGACTATACTCACTCAAGAGTATGAGCACTTTGACTCAAAAGCTGATGAGTCATTACCTGACTTATATGACAGGTTTGCCAAACTCTTGAATGATCAGTCACTAGTGGACAAGGAATATGATCTTCAAGATTCAAATCTATAATTCCTTTTAGCTCTTCCTGAAAATTGAGATTTGAAGTCTACTACCATAAGAGACAACTATGACCTTACTGAAACTACTTTTGATGAAATTTATGGTATGCTCAAAACTCATGAACTTGAGATGGATCAAAGGAGCAAGAGGCATGGAAGAAAGTCAAGAACAGTTGCTCTTAAAGCTGAGGAGGAATCTCCTAAAGTGGTTGCCTCAAAGAGGGGCAAAGGAAAGGCTCTCATCATAAAGTCTGATTCAGAGTCATCATATTCTGATGATGATGATTCAGAAACTGAAAGTTTACCTGAAATAGATGTTGATGCAGAGATGATGCAACTATGTGCTCTTATGGTGAAGGGTATCACAAAGATAGCCTACAGGAAATTCAGAAAGGGCAAGAAGTTTTCCAGGAAAGGTGGAAGTTCTGATAAGAAAGGATTCAGAAAGTCTGAAGGAAAAGGAGGAAAGTCTGACAACGGAGATAACTCAAAAGTCAAATGCTACAATTATGGTGAAAAAGGCCACATATCTCTTGACTGTAAGAAAGTAAAAAGTGACAAAGGAAAGGCACTTGTCACAAAGAAGAAAAGCTGGACAGACACTTCAGATTCTGAAAATGAGGTGAACTATGCCTTAATGGCAAATGATGATAGCAGTCGTGAAACTCTTGAATTAAAGGTACCTCAAACAACTTATGCTTTTCATACTGATGATATTACTTAGTTGAGATTATATCTTAAAACCATGTTCATTAGTTATAGAGATCAGACTTTAACATGTGAAAGATTAATATCTGAAAATCTTACTTTTAAAAAGAGAAATGACTATTTAGAAAAGGAGTTAGTTTTTCTTCATCAAACTAAGAAAGAAAGAGAAGATGCTTTGTATGTTAGAGATGAAGTGTCAAAATTTAATGAATCTCTAAAAGCTGATTTAGAAAAGGAAATAGAGATTATCAGAACTTAATCTAACTCTGGCAGAACAACTCAGGATATACTAACTAGTGGAAACTAGAAAGAGGGATTAGGTTATGGAGATGATAAAAGTGAGAAAGGAACTGTGCAAATTGAGCCAATTGTTGTTAAACAGACTGCTAAGCCAAAGGTAAATCCTGTTAAGTTTGTAGCAAAAACTGTAAAGTATGATTCTGAAAAGGTGAAAGAGTCTAGGACATAAGTCAAAGAAAAGTCAAATTCTGACAAATTAAAACCAGATGAACCGGCTAAAGTAAACATAAGCTTAATGACAAAAAAAACAGCTTAAGCATAAGCTGAAAGAGATTAGAAATGTGAACAAGGTAAAGGAAGCTAGGAAAAATACGAATGGAAAGGAAGGTGTGAATAAAAGCAATAATTATATGCCTGTTTTAATGCTCCTAGAAAGAAATGTTATAACTGTGGAAACCCTAACTATCTTGTTCTTTTTGTAGGAAAAATAAAGATATAAACTCTTTACCTCCTAAATCAGGAGTTAAGAGTTAGTCTGTTAGGTTTAAGCCACAAAATCCTTGTTTTCATTGTGGTAGTTTATGGCATTCCATTTATACTTGTAAGGAATATCATAGTTTGTACTATGATTATTATCAAATAAAACCTTCTTTGAAGAAAGTTAGTATTATTCCTTCTAGTGTAAAGTCTGATGCAAAGTCTGATATAAATTCTGATAAATAGCATGTTAGCATAAACTCTGAAATTAAATCCGCTGCAAATGCTAACAAACTTAAAAAGGCCAAAGGATCCAAGCAAGTTTGGATCCTTAAAACTAACCAATAGTGGTCTTTGTGATTGCAGGGCAACAGGAAAAACATCCTAGTGCTGGACAGTGGATGTTCATGACATATGACTGGAAATAAAGCCCTGCTATCAGACTTTGTGGAGAAAGCTGGCCCGGGAGTTTCTTATGGAGATGGCGACATGGGAAAAACACTGGGATATGGCAATATCAATCTTGGAAATGTCATAATTGAAACACTATCTCTTGTCTCAGGACTTGAACACAATCTGCTAAGTGTGAGTCAAATCTGTGACAGAGGTTATCATGTGGATTTCTTTAAAGAACACTGTGAAGTTGTAAGCAATTCTATACGCAAAGTAGTTCTGAAAGGTTACAAGCATGGTAAAATTTATGAAGCCAGAATTTCAACAATTTCTGAAGGTTCTGCAATTTGTCTGTTGAGTAGAACATTAATTGAAGAAAGCTGGAATTGGCACAAAAGACTCTTTCATTTAAATTTCAACAACATAAATGAGCTAGTAAAGAAAGATCTTGTGAGAGGACTGCCAAAATCAGTATTTGCTCCGGATGGCCTTTGTGATTCATGTCAAAAGGAAAAATAAAGAAAATCTTCATTCAAGAGCAAAACTGAATCTTCAATTCTTGAGCCTTATCACCTACTGCATGTTGACCTATTTGGTCCAGTCAATGTCATGTCTATTACAAAGAAGAAATATGCTATGATTATAGTGGATGAGTTCACAAGATACACTTGGGTGTATTTCTTACACAAGAAGAATGAAACTGAATCTACTCTAACTGATCATGTCAGACAACTGGATAAATTGGTCAAAAATTTTGTTAAAATAATAAGAAGTGGTAATGGCACTGAGTTCAAGAATTCAATCATGGAAGAGTTCTGCAAAGAGCATGGAATTAAGTAGGAATTTTCTGCACCTGGAACTCCACAGCAAAATGGAGTTGTAGAAAGAAAGAACAGGACTCTCATTGAAGCTGCATGAACTATGCTTGATGAAGCAAAGCTACCAACCTACTTTTAGGCTGAAGCTGTGCAGACTGCTTATTTTACACAGAATGTTACACTAATAAACAAGCATGCAAAAACACCATATGAGATGGTGAAGAAAGAGAAGCCAAATATGAAATACTTTAATGTATTTGGTTGTAAGTGTTTTGTTCTTAAGACTCATCCTGAACAACTGTCAAAATTTGATCTAAAAGCTGATGAAGGAATTTTTGTTGGATATCCACTTTCTACAAAAGCCTTCAGAGTGTACAATTTAAGAACAAGGGTTGTCATGGAATCTATCAATGTATCTTTTGATGATAAGAAGATTACTGGACTTGAAGATTTCAATGACCATGATCAGCTGAGATTTGAAAATGAAGATTTAAATTCTGATTCTGTAAATTCTCATGACTTAAATCCTGATCCTGTAAGTTCTGACGGATTAAGTTCTGATGTCATTGAAACTGTGGTAACTACTCCAAGGGAAAATGCAGCTCTCCAGGAGGAGCAAGCCGAAGATCCTACCACAACTCAAGACTCTCAAGAAGCATCAGAACCTGTCACTGGCTCTTCAAGTTCTGATTCATCAAGTTCTGATGAGCCAAATTCTGATAATTCTGGAAACTCTGATACTTCAAATCCTGAAGGATCCAACTCAAATTCTGAAGTTTTAGAGAGCATAACTATATGGGGAGCATCAGAAAATGCGGATGGAGACATCATGGATCATGGGGGAAGATCCAGTTCTAGAAATCAACTTCCATCTGCAAGGAAGTAGACCAAATCATATACACCTGACTTAATTATTGGAGATCCTGAAGCATGTGTGAGAACTAGAACTGCAACATCAAATGAATGTCTCTATCATTCCTTTCTATCTCAGACTGAACGAAATAAAGTGGATGAAGCTCTTCAAGATGCTGATTGGGTGCAAGCAATGCAGGAAGAGTTAAATGAATTTGAAAGAAATAAAGTCTAGACCCTAGTGCCAAGACCAAAGAACAGATCAATTGTTGGCACAAAATGGGTGTTCAGAAATAAAACTGACAGTGATGGCATAATTACAAGAAACAAAGCAAGGCTCGTTGCTAAAGGCTACTCTTAACAGGAGGGTATTGATTATGATAAAACATTTACACCATTTGCTAGATTGGAAGCCATAAGAATCATTTTGGGTTATGCTTCTTACAAAAAGTTTAAACTCTTTCAAATGGATATGAAAAGTGCTTTTCTCAGTGGAGAATTGGAAAAAGAGGTATATGTTGAACAACCTCCAGGATTTGTAGATCCAAAATTTCCTAATCATGTCTACAGACTTGATAAAGCAATTTATGGCCTTAAGCAAGCTCCAAGAGTATGGTATGAGACTTTAGCTCAATTCCTTTTGGAAAATGGATTTCACAGAGGTACAATTGATAAAACACTGTTCTATCTCAACCATGGCAAGGACTTACTTTTGGTACAGATATATGTTGATGATATCATATTTGGTTCTATAAATGTCAAACTCTGTGAAAGGTTTGCAAAGCTAATGCGTTCAAGATATCAAATAAGTATGATGGGAGAACTTAGCTATTTTTTGGGACTTCAAGTCAAGAAAAATGAAGAAGGTACTTTCATAAATCAATCCAAGTATACCAGAAATTTACTCAAGAAATTTGGAATGCAAGACATTTCAACTGCATCCACTCCCATGGTCACTGCAACCAAGTTAAATAAAGATACTGGTTCATCAGTAGATATTACTAACTACAGAGGTATGATTGGCTCTTTACTCTATTTAACTGCAAGTAGACCTGATATCATGTATGCTGCCTATTTTTGTGTAAGATTTCAGGCTGATCTAAGAGAACCTCATTTAATAGCTGTGAAAAGAATTTTCAAGTACCTCAAGGGTACAGCTGATCTAGGATTGTGGTATCCTAGAGAACCAGATTTTAAGCTAATAGGTTACTCAGATGCAGATTTTGCAGGATGCAAAATAGACAAGAAAAGCACTAGTGGAAGCTGCCAATTTCTTGGAGGCAGATTGGTTTCTTGGTTTAGCAAGAAATAGAAATCAATTTCCACATCAACTGCAGAAGCAGAATATATTACTGCAGGAAGTTGTTGTGCACAGATTCTTTGGATGAAGAATCAGTTACTGGACTATGGGTTAGAATTCTCTAAAATACCTATTTACTGTGATAATCAAAGTTCTATTGCTATGACAGGTAATCCAGTTCAACACTCAATGACAAAGCACATCAGCATTAGGTACCATTTCATAAGGGAACATATGATGAAAGGTACAGTGGAATTGTATTTTGTTTTAACAGATCAACAACTAGCAGATATCTTCACAAAACCACCATGTGAAGCTACTTTTACAAGACTGGTCAATGAACTTGAAATGGTTTCAGGTTCTTTCTCTAAATCTGCTTAGTTTTTATTCTCATGCATCAGACTTTATTATCAGTGTTTACAGATTGTCTTATCTTCATGTAATCTGTGCTTAAATTGTAATACATTAAATACTGATTGTTATCTGATGTGGATCTATATACTCTGATAGTGTTTTGAATGTTCTGTGACTATTCAATCCAATGAGGATAACTGTGCTAGATGCTGACCTAGTAGTCTTTAACATACTGGAAATCCCATGTTTGAATTAGTTATTTATTTAGAAATTCATTAACACAAGCAAATTCTGATGTTGAGTTTAGTCATATTTACTTTGTGTATCTTATTACTAAGTCACAAACTAGATTCTTGCTTCTTATCTATCAAATTCTAATGTCAGTAAATCTTAAGGATGAACCACATGCTTGATAAGCCTCATTTATCTATAGAAAAGAAAAGAAAATTGAAGTCAGGTACTCCTTTGAGATCTAGAGTAAATATGTGGAAGGGAAGACCCAAGTGCATTGCTGGTATTAAGTAATATGCATTAGAAAAGCAAATAAATTTTTCTTGGTGACTTTTCACATTCTCTAATTATTGGAGAAATACTCTGATAATAGCATAAATTATGATAGCAGTTGTGACTCACTTACACTGAGAAGCCACTGTAAAAAGGAATTTCAAAAGATGCATAAAATGAGCACAAACAATTGAGGTGGATTCTTGTATAAATTTATTCTATAGTAGACTTCATTATTAATGACAGATTTTAAGCACTTTTCTTAGTTATGCCTTATTTCTAAGATGTACTGAAGTTTATCAGACTTTAATCTTTATCTGATATTTTGCTAATGCACACACTATCACTCCATATGAATGATGAAAATTACTATGGTGATTAAGTTGTTTTAGACAAACAGTTAAGTGTCATATGCATAAATTCTAAGGACAAGTTCTGATGGAAGTTTTGATGATTAAACTCTGAAGAAACAAGTCAGTATTTGTATGAAGAATCACAGATACAAACATTCACTTTTTGAGTAAAGAAGCCATGTTCTGATGACCGTTAAAATCTGATAATAGTCAAGTTCTGATATTAAATCCTGATGGAAACTCTGATTCTTACGTGGCATTATTTAATTACTTGACTTATTTGTGGTAAATACTGTAACGGTACTATTTTATCAGAATATAATTAGGTGAGATGAAAATCGTCATAATCATTTAGTAAGTGGGAAGCGTGTTTTCCTTGAAACACTGCATGTGCACGTTTATTACTGCTTATTACCCGTGCCCACTAATAATGTTTTGACTAATGATATGCTGCCAGGTGTCTAAAGTTTGTTCTGCTTCAATCATAACAGTTGTCAAAAAGAGAGTATATATATGGGAGTTAAAAGATTTTATAATCTTTTACCTACTTTTCTTTTTCTAATCTCTCTTATTCTCTCTCTCTAATATTCTCTGAAGCTTTTTCTTACAGGACTTTTATCAAACACCTTGTCTACACTCTATTTTCTCACTTATATTTCACAGAAATGGCACCCAAAGACATAATTTTCAATGGAGCTAAGTTTTCTTCCTAACAACTACTTGGTTATACTGAGCAAGGATGAAGCCCCGTCAGAACTTCACTTCATCCAAGACTTTTTGTCTCGAAGTGAAATAGGCTATGCACTGACCCAACCTGAAGCAATCTCAGGGACTCAGGTACTGGAGTTCTGGAGGTCAGGAGTTTATGATGATGGTGGTGCTAATGGGTCCCCAAGCATTATATTTATAACAGGGGAGGATGCCCATATGGTGACTTTGGCCACAATTCGACAAGCACTACAATTGCAAGAAAACTACACTTATTCAACAGTTAAGGAGCCAGCTCTTCAACAGCTAATGCCCAATCTGGGCTATGAGAAAACTTTAGCAAAGCTTAGACAACTAAAGAGACCCCCCATCAGGAGGGAGTGGAGTTTCTTCTTTAATTGCATCACCAGAACTTTTGCAAACAAATGTTCAAACTTTGATGCAATTGTTATCCTAGGTCAGCAAATTGGGTATGCTCTGATTACTCAATCTCATTTTCATTATGCTATTGCTGTACTAGGATTCTTAGGTGATAGGATGACAGAAGATAGGAATACAGTCTATTTTGCTAGATTCTGTCAACTTATTTAAAGTTTCTGTTGCTCTGATGCACCCCAATTAGCAAGTGAGTTAATTTCACCATTTAAACTTGCTAAGAGAGCATTTATCGACTTATTATCTACTGATAATAAAAAACTATTTTGAGACCCCTCCAAATTCCACAATCAGTCACAGAGTTTTTAGTAAACTCTGACCCAGCCACATACACTGCTCAATATCCTGATGTCCAACCAACCCAACCTCCATCAGCACCTCCAACCACTATACAACCAACCACCTCTCAACCTCAACCAACTCGACCTACCATCAGAACATACTTCCAACCAGCTCAATCCCAACAACAATAACAACCATCAGCACCTACCATAAGACCTTCATCCTCTAGGCCTAAAAGGTAAAGACTGTTCCTCAACCTCCACCAAAGAGAAGGAAGATGATTTTAAGGGATGAGTCAGATGATGAAGAAGCACAGGTTCATGCATCAGAACCTGTGACTGTTGAAGCTGAAAATATGGTTTTTCAGAAAGAAGCTGAAGGGTCAACCTATCAGAATTTAGATGAAGCTGAGGGTTCAGGTACTTTGAAGAGGAAAAGAACTCTAAGTTCTGATGATAAAACAACTCCTTCACTATCAAGGAGATTAAAGAAAATGAGAGCAAGAAGGCACATGGCTAAGCCTCCATCAGAGAATACTGAAGAAGCTGAGGAAGGGGATTAGGAATCTCTGATCTCACAGCCAATTGTACTTGAAGCTTTGCCATCTCCAACTTAAGCTCAAGACACTGCTCAAGACACTGCTAAAGATACTGTGTTCACACCTCCTGTCTCTCCTATTCATGACAAAGCTACTGATAATGTTGAAGAATTAGCTGCAAGTTCTGAAATAGATATCGCAATCTGAATATATCAACTGTTCTTTATCTGGAAGCTTCAACACCAGCAACTCAGCCATCTACAGTCAACTCTCCAATTTTAAATGTTGAGATTCCATCAACACCTATTCTGGAGATAAATTCTGATGCTCAGAATTTAAATGAAGTTGATCCAGAATCTCCAGTTGCCTCACATACTCTAGTACTGTCAGAAGATAATGAGTCTTCTTCAAGCTCTGAAGACAGTGTTTCTGTTGCTACTCCAGCTCCCATTCTAAGAAATGAGGCACTTATTGAGAAGTTTGTTGAGCAAGCTGCTCCTATTCCTTGGGAAGATACTCATAGAGGTGTGGAGTGGACCAAGAAGTGGAATGAAACTGATTTCATTCCAAGCTCCAAAGTCCTGACATACCATATTGGAAAAGCTGATGAGTTGCTCACAAATTCTGATTTCAAGACATAACTCAAAGTCACAGCTCTGTCTACCAAAAATCTTCAAGGTCTACACTTTGCTACTCAAGAAAAGGTTGACAAACTTCTAGAAAAAGCTGAAAAGCTGGATATGGAAACCAAGCTTGATAAAAAGAGGTTTATCAGACCTATTTCTGAAAAGGTTGAAGCCATTGAGAAGATACAAGAGAAGCAACAGGCCCAAATTACCGAGGTCCTACAAAATCAAGCCTATCAGAAAGCTCAATTGGATGAAATCCAATCTTCAGTTGAACTTCTTCTCTCTCTCCTACTACCTGATGATGCCAAAAAGGGGGAGAAGGTAAGTCCAAATTCTCAATCACTCAGATACTGAAGAAGAAGGATGACAAAGGTGATGACCAGGGAAACTCTGATAAGACTAGAGGTCAAAATCAAGGACAGAACATCAAGTTTTCTTCAAGGAAACTAAATATTATGCAAGCAAATCTTCTACTCAAAAGAAGACAAGTTCTGAAGCTGCTCAAACTCAAAATCTGATATCAAGTTCTGATGAGCAAAGTCTGATGACAAAGCCTGATGTTCTGATTCAAGGTGGAAGTCAAGACTCTTAGAAGTTTCTGCAAACTCTGGAGCTCAAGGGAAAGCAGACAACTGTCTATTACAAAGATCCCAAGATTTAGAAACTTGATGAAGAGATTGCTAGAAGATTATTTCTGAAGCATAATCTTGGAATGGATTTAGAAAATCTCAAGGAGGAAGAAGCTAGATTTAAAGCTGAAAAGACAAATCTAGAGCCAAAAGCTTCTGTTGCAAAGAAACCTCCAAGGCCTAAGAAAAAAGGCATTGTGATCAAGGAGAAGTCAAATACTGAGGCGTAGCCCAAAACTAGATCACAGACTGAGATTGATCCCAAAGAAAAAGGGAAGGGGAAAGGTTGATGAACTAACCAAGCCACTGGAGATGAAAATTCCTCAAATTCTGATAAAACCAGTGTGCAAAATGGTTCAAGTTACTGATGATACTCTTGTTGAAGATGAAGATGTTCAAACTCTAAAAAGAAGGAAGATTTATGAAGAATCAAAGACAACCTCGTACAGTGCTCAAGTTGTTCAGAGTGAAGAACTGCAAGCTACAACATAAACAGCAAGTTCTGATAGAGTTATCAAGACATCAACCTCTTACAGAGCTCAAGTTGATTTAGATAAGATGAAAGTAGCTGACAAAAAGAAACTTCTATAGAAAAATGTCAAACCATCAGATCCAAAGAAAAGCCAATTGTTGTGTGATTTCATGACTATTGGGTTAAATGCTAGAGAAACAAGAGACAAGGCTGGACTAGGTTCTGATGAAGCTAAGATCAAAACAAGAGTTGAAGTTGCTACTAGAGATCCATTTTTGCTAACTGACAAACCTCTTGAAGATGTTACACAGAAACACCTTGATAAGGTTATCTATGTTCAAGTGGTACTGGATGCTCATGACAAGCACAATGTCAAAAAAAATCTGATTCAATTTCTTGAAGATGGAAGGACATATCAGATGTTAGAATCAGATGTGCTAAACAAATCACTGAAAGAACTTCAATTCTTTTATTACTTTTAGAGGTAAAATCTGATATTACCAGGAGATGGTCAAATTTCATATTGAAGACCATTAGAGATAAAGCTAGAAATTATGGTTCAAGGGTTACAGAATTCATTCCAAATATAGTTGAAGATGATGGAAGTGAAATTCCAATGAAGAAGGATTCTGCTAAACTTAAAGTAATACTGAAAGAGAAATGTCTATGCTATAATGAAGATTCTTCTCATCCAAGGGTAATAAGACTAGACGTTGGTTTATAAAGAAACCATATTTCTGCACTAATGACTGCAATCTACCAGATTGGAAGTCAGGGTGAAGATTTGAAGCAAGTCAAGACTACACTATCTCAAGTCCTGAGGATTAAAGAAGAAAAGCCGATATCAAGCTTTGTCAAGAATCACTTTGGATTCAGTTTAACTCAGTGAGATTGGTAAAAGCTACAAGGAATGTAAGTTGTAGTTAGTTATCTAGTTAAACTCTTATTTGCATTTGTACTTAAATGTTTTTGACATCATCAAATCTATTAACTTGTATATTTTGCATAATTTACAAGTTGGGGGAGATTGTTAGATATATTTGAGATGTCATGTCTAATATGATGTTTAGTTTTCAGATCTTAACTAACAGGACATATCAGAACTTACTGAAATCAGGACTTACTGAAGTCAGAGCTTAATATCAGAACTGTAACGCCCTCCAAACCCGGGTCAGAAGTTTGGGGCCCACAACACACACACCTTTTTAAAACTGTTGTGAATATAATAGTATATAAATAAAATGACCCTACTTACCATAATCCACGAATCGATGCAGTTTAAAGTTTGTCCACAAGCCACAATCTTATTTATTACACAAACGTTCTAAAACCCGGTTTATTTATCTTACATCTGAAGTTTCAACTTTATTACAAACTATAAACACAACCAAACCAAACCAAACATCCTCTGCTAGTCTATTCCAAATCAACCTGGATACCTAGCTCGCATACTCGTCTGGGGTCCTCGCTACCACCAGTTTCCTTTTTCACTGAAAAAGAATATAAACAGTTTTGCAAGAGTGAGCCAACTAGCTCAGCAAGTCACAAAGACAGTAACTGAGATTAACAATGATCAATTGAAATGATATAAGGAATCAAGTTTAATGATAATCGATGATTAGAATTGGATATTCATTTTTTATCTTAAAAATCAAGGTTAGGCTGCTGATCAGTCACGCACTAACCCCGAGCAAGGCTCCCAGCTTTGCTCTACATACTGGATCCAAGTCACATATTGGCCTACTTTGACCACGAATCTGGTCCGACCACGAATCTGGTCCATATTTGAAAATAATCCAATTCCAAAATAACAATCTGATAAACAATGTATATTAATAATTGAATCATAAACAATCTTTATCTCGAAGTGTAAGGTGATTCAAGATTTCCAAGTAGGTATAACAATGGAATCATAAGAATTGGCTTTTAATCAAAGGAGGAATCAAAAGTAGAAGACCTAGGGTTCAAGGGTTACAAGGAGTGGTCTTCTGTTAAACAAAGAAAAAGGGTTGGTATATCAAGCAATTCAGTACCAAGAATCAATGTGTGGTATATATGTATTTAGGGAGTAGTATCGTATAAGTGTGGTTTGTATTTGAGAATTCAATAATCAATAGTTGATAAGGAACAAGGTTTATGGCTCAAGATCAATAAGAATCAGGGTTAGGATTGAGTACTTTCAAGTACTTGCAATATAGACTAGGAATTACTGGGAATAATTGTAACATAATCAAAAGAGTTTAAAAGTATTCACAAGTATACTACAAGAAAGTTCCGAGACACTTGCCTTATCGATTCACTTTCACTTTACTAGCACTTATCAATTGATTCCCATTCACTGACTACCTGCTTTCCCTTTCTACATCTCGCTTCCTCTTTTAAACATCACATGTACTTATCAATACTACTTTTCATCATATTCTATTCGTTACAAGCTTCTAACTACCCTTTGTTTCACCCAAATCCGACGTACGGATTAAAAGTTACAGCAGAAACAGTCAAACAATGCACGTACAATCATATTACGCATCAATCAGACCATATATAACACGTAACATGTAAGATATTTAATTAAAATAATTAATCAAAGAGGATTCGGGGTTAAAATGATGTTCCAGGTATTTATTACGAATTTTTAAACACTTTTTGGAATTTAAGCGGGACTCTGAATCATTTTATAATTAAATAATAGGGTTTGAACACCCGAATCTGGCTTTAAAATAATTTTATAATAATTATCGAGCCTTGAAAATAATTTAAAATAATATTTTAAAGCTCAAAACTATTTTTTGAAATTTTTAAATCAATTTAAAATAATTAAATCAATTAAAATTAATTAACAATTAATTAAATTAATTAATCAATTAATTATAAATTAATCGCTTAATTAAAATAATTAAAAACTAATTAAAATTAATTAATAAAATAATTTTGATTTATTTTTAAATAATTAAATAATTAAAATAATTTTCTAAATATAAAATAGTTAAATAACTGATTTTTCTGATTTTTTTAAATAATAAAATATCATTTTTATAATAAAATTAAACAGGAATCCAGTTTTTGTTGGTTTCTGAAATTTCAGGGACTAAAACGTGAATTTTGCAAAAGAAGGGAACCAATTTGCGACTGTGCCGTCTTCCCCGGTGACGGCGGCGTCGACCGCGGCGGCGACACCGCCAGCCCGGTCGAACTCGCCCATAACACCATGAAAAACTGTAGATTTGCAGCTCTTCATTCCAGGAACACGTTGCTGCAAGAATAAAGTACGAATAGCTCGTGGTTTGGCCGGAAAACTTTGCCGAAGTTTTCTGACACCGCCACGAGCATTTTTTTCCGGCGAGTTACATCCAGGCCTCCTCAGATCACGTTGTACACATCAATCGAACCGTTATTGCACGATCTATTCATTGCTATCTTCAATTCCAACCCAGAATCAACCAATTTTAAAATCCCAATTTCAATTTAGAACATTCAAAGTTTAAAAACCCTAATTTCATAATCCGAGAATCAATCATCAATTTCTATAAGTTATTGAACTCAGTTTTTGACATATAATATACCAAATTGACCAGAAAAATATTATCTAGACGATGGAATCATCAAATCATATCAAAAATATCAAGAACAAAAATTCATAATTTAATCCATAATAAATTCGAATTTAAACAATTAGATAAAAGATTACCTGATGTTTTTGGGTTTGATTTGATGATTGATTATGATTCTATATTTCGAGAGCTTCGTTTTGATATATTGTACGCTTGAATCGGAGTTCGATAACGTCCTCGTTCGTGCGTTTGATTCTCAGGAACGTATCGGTTTCTAGGGTTTTTCTCTGTATTTACTGTATTCGTACTGGTTGCAAATGAATAAACAAATAAAATGAAATAATAAATAGGCTATTTATATTTACGGAATATTAGTTCATTTTAGATCGTATTGGATCTATAAAATAGTTGTTTAGCCGCTAAGTAACTGCAATAACGATCCGATTTGATATCAGTTTTGGATAATTATCAAAACCGGACTTCTTATAAAATACTTTATACGATAATAATGTAATATTATCCCGTCTTTCGAGAACACGGGCTTTACTGATTAACAAAATTGGTTAGCGTACCAAAAATTTTGCGCCGGGATGCGCACGGATCAAACCATAATCCGGATTGAAAAAGTCAAAACAAGGAAAATGTCTGGAACAATCATATTAGGTTCGGAAGGAGTTTTCGGAAGAGTTTCGGGTTGTAAAAACGTAAAAACGGTTGAGGTTGGACGATTCCCGGATTTATAAAATAATTTTGTAATTATTCCGAAAATAATTAATAAATTCATAAATCAATATAAAATCATATAATACTCCAAAAATTACAAGAAAAATATCTTAATTATCTATATTTTATTTTGGATATAATAAAATTAACACACTCACATTTTAGCACATATATACATCTAAATATTATTATCAATCAGCAGATAATTCACCAAAATTCACATAATAATTACATATAAAAAATCATTTATTGATAAAATAATTACATGCGATATCCCGGATATTACATCCTTCCCCCCCCCTAGAAGGATTTTGTCCTCAGAATCTCCTAAGTAAACAAGTGAGGGTATTTTTCTCGCATATCACTTTCTAGTTCCCAGGTTGACTCTTCAACCTTTAGGTTTCTCCACAATACTTTTACTAACTTTACAACTTTATTCCTCAATATCTTTTCTCTCTTTTCTAGAATCCCTATCGGATTCTCTATATATGATAAATCTGCCTGAAGTTCTACCGGCTCATACTCAATTACATGCTTAGAATCTGGATTATATTTCTTAAACATTGATACGTGAAAAACATTATGAATATGCTCCATATGTGGGGGTAACGCCAATTCGTAAGCTACCTTGCCGACATGTTTTAGAATTTCAAAAGGTCCAACATATCTAGGATTCAGCTTTCCTTTCTTTCCGAATCTAGTCAATCCTTTCCACGGTGACACTTTTAATAACACTAGATCTCCGTCTTCAAATTCCATATCCTTTCGGGATTGATCTGCATACTTCCTTTGACGATCCTGTGCTGCAATTAGCCTTTTCTAGATGACTTCCACAACCTCTTTTATCTGCTGCACCAATTCAGGTCCAAGTATTTTACACTCTCCGACTTCGTCCCAATATACTGGTGATCGACATTTGCATCCATAAAGAGCTTCATAGGGAGGCATTCCGATACTTGCATGATAACTGTTATTGTAAGCAAACTCTACTAAGGGTAAATGCTCGTCCCAATTGCCTTTGAAATCAATGGCACAAACACGTAACATATTTTCAATTGTTTGGATCGTTCTCTCACTTTGGCCGTCTGTCTGCAAATGATAAGCCGTACTCATGTTCAACCTGGTTCCCAAGCATTCTTGAAAACTTCTCCAAAATCTCGAATTGAATCGTGGATCTCGATCAGATACAATAGACACAGGGACTCCGTGACGAACTACTATTTCCTTCAAATACATGTGGACCAACTTATCCAGTGAAAATCTTTCATTGAAAGGCAAGAAATGAGCTGATTTGGTTAGTCTGTCCACTATGACCCAAATAGCATCATGGTTTGCTTTTGTCCTTGGTAATCCAACTATAAAATCCACAACAATGTGCTCCCACTTCCATTCTGGAATCTCTAATGATGTTAATAATCCACTTGGTCTCTGGTGCTCTGGCTTAACTTTCTGACACGTATAACATTTGCTGACCCATTCCGCAATTTCCCTCTTCATGTCCGGCCACTAATAATTTTCTTTTAAATCCCTGTACATCTTGGTAATTCCCGGATCGACGGAATACCTTGAATTGTGAGCTTCGTGTAGAATTTCATTCTTTAATTCTGTCACTGGTGGAATCCAAATTCTGGATGAAAATCTAAGAATACCCTGATCGTCCTTCTGAGTGCATAACTCCTCTCCAACCAAACGGTTGATATCTTGGTCCATTATTTTCTCCTGGCATCTTCTTATCTTTTCTAACAATTCTGGCTGAAACGTCATACTACACATACTTGCTTCCTTGGGCTTGCAAATTCTGACTTCTAATTCCAATTTATGAAATTCCTTGTATAATTCCTCGGGTACTGTCAACACGTTCAGTCTTTCCTTTCTGCTTAACGCATCAGCTACCACATTCACTTTTCCTGGATGATAGTTAATCGTGCAATCATAGTCCTTAATCAATTCCAACCATCTTCTTTGCCTCATATTGAGCTCCTTTTGCGTGAATATATACTTCAAACTTTTGTGATCAGTATAGATCTCGCATTTTTCTCCATATAAGTAATGTCTCCAAATCTTCAAGGCGAATACTATTGCCGCTAGTTCCAAGTCATGAGTAGAATACTTCTACTCATGCGATTTCAGTTGTCTCGACGCATATGCAGTAACTTTATCATGCTGCATCAAAACAAAACCTAATCCCTTATGAGAAGCATCACTATAGATAACAAAATTCCCTTGATCATCTGGAAGTGACAAAACAGGTGCCGTGATTAGTCTCTTCTTTAATTCTTGAAAGCTTTCTTCGCATTTCTCGTTCCATATAAACTTCTCACTCTTCCTGGTAAGATTTGTCAAAGGCGTCGCAATCTTCGAGAAATCTTGAACAAATCTTCGATAATATCCTGCTAATCCCAAGAAACTTCTCACTTCCGTTGGTGTTTTTGGCCTTTCCCAATTCGTAATAGCTTCAATCTTTGCTGGGTCTACTTTGATTCCTTCATAACTCACTACGTGCCCTAAGAATTGAACTTCTTGTAACCAAAATTCACACTTTGAAAACTCTGCATACAACTTCTTCTTTCTCAAAATCTCCAAAGTTGTCCTAAGATGTTCTGCGTGATCTTCCGTTGACTTGGAGTAGATCAAAATATCATCGATAAACATAATTACAAACTTGTCCAGATATTCCTTGAAAATTATGTTCATCAAGTCCATAAATGCTGCTGGGGCATTGGTAAATCCAAAAGACATCATTAAGAATTCATAATGACCATACCTTGTTCTGAAAGCTATCTTTGGTATATCTTCAGGTTTGATCTTTAATTGATGATATCCAGATCTCAAATCAATCTTAGAGAAATACTTAGCTCCTTTCAGCTGGTCAAACAAATCGTCAATTCGAGGTAACAGATACTTATTCTTAATCGTAAGCTTATTGAGTTCCCGATAGTCGATGCACAACCTCATGCTTTTATCTTTCTTCTTAACAAATAATACCGGTCTACCCCATGGGGATACACTGGGTCGAATTACTCCTTTCTCCAATAGTTCTTGCAATTGCTTTGCCAATTCCTTCATTTCAACAGGCGCCATTCTGTACGGGGCCTTAGATACTGGTTTCGTTCCAGGTGCTAAGTCGATTGCAAACTCAATTTCCCTATCCGGAGGAAGTCCTGGTAGTTTGTCTGGAAATACGTCTGGAAATTCATTTACCACAAGAATATCTTCCAGTTTTGCTGGCTCCTGACTTTTTTCTATCACGTAGGCAATGAAATGCTCGCATCCTTGTCGTAATAATTTCTTAACTTGAATTATCACCAAGAACTTCTTTGCTTGCTTCTGACCTTTAAACGTCACCGCCTTCTCTTCAGATATCTTCAAAATTACCTTCTTGTTACGACAATCTATCTGAGCATCATGCTTAGATAGCCAGTCCATTCCTAAAATAATGTCAAACTCTCCTAACTTAAATGGTATCAAGTCAATGTCAAAATTATTGCCAGAAATCTCAATCTCACAGTTCTTGCATACTTGGTTCACAGATACACGCTCCTTATTTTATAATTCTACCGTCATAAGCTCACTTAATAATTCAATTGGGCAATTCAACTTATTAACAAAATCTTGAGAAATAAATGATCGAGTTGCTCCCGAATCTACTAGCACTTTAGCACATAAGGAGTTCACAGTAAGCTTACCTGCCACAACATCTATGTCCATGATAGCATCTTTCACAGACATGTCATAAACTCTAGCTCTGGGGGTTTCATTCACTGTTGGAGTAGCTATTAGGGCGAAAACACGCGCTAAAATACATGCAAGTATACGCGTTCGCAAGTTGTATAAGATATAAATCAGATTCGTTCCCACAGAGACTGGTTTAGGTTAAGTTCAATTTATGCACCTATGCAACAATGTATGGTTATCGCTCAATGCTAAGACAAATAACAAATTGGATTTTTATTAAACTAAGAGATTATACTAAATAACATTAACTAAGAGAATTGAGGTTGAATTACTATATATGACAAACATGGGATTCTAACTTCATTAAATACTTCATTCAATAGCCTTTTCATTCTTAACCTTAGCATGTGATGGTGATGACACTAATCAGATAACACGAAACTGATAAACGCCAACTTTCGTTGCACGAGTACCATTCTACCAGACATCCACAAAAGAGATAGAAGCTGAATAGGCACCAATTATATTGAGACCCTATATGTCTATAGAATTTGACAACATAACGGTTTAAGCATAAGTTATCTATCTTGATTACATAGGGCATGTAAAACGGTTAGAGTTAACTATGGATCATGCATACACATACATGGACCTATGTTAGCATGGCAAGTTCTAAACCTCTATATTCATTGTTGCTTCAATAGAGATTAACACGATATCTTATATGTTAGTTACGCACATAAGACGAATAAGCACAACCAATACTAGGATATCAATCAATCACCACACACCAAGATATCAAACCAAATTAACTATTGAAATCCATAAGTAAATCCGCTAGAACCCCATGACAACGATTAGCCCATAATCAAACTCATCGTCACCATGGGTTCCAATGAAAGCATGGTATAAAACAAGGTTTTAATAAACTGAATAATAATTAAAGTACGAATAAACGAGATCTAGGTTCAACAAGAATGAAAACGAGCATCCAAAGTTACAACTAATTCAAAGAATCACAAGTTGAAAACAAGATCTTCTTTTTCAGAGTTGTTTTGTGCTTCTAGGTCTTCTCCTTTGTATCCCAATCTTCCCGGATGATGAAAACCCTTTTTTTAAGTATATATACGCCCCTAGTGGACCTGGACCCTTAAAATCGTCAAATTCCACTCAAAAAAGCCTTTTCAGCAAAATTAGCGACCAGCCGCGCCTTGGGCGGCCGCTCAGTTCTCCTTGGCGGGCGCTCAGCTCTCCTGGGCGACCGCTCAGCTCTCCTGGGCGGGCGCTCAGCTCATGTCTGGAAAAATTTCTGATGAATCTTGTTTTGGCCATAACTTGAGTTCTACTCGCCAGAATTAGGCGATTTAACTGCCCACGCGAAGCTAACGAGATTATCTACAACTTGACAATGGCCTTGGCTTCCAAATCTGATCACTTTTTATTATATTTCCTTTAAAAGCTCATTTCTTCATTTAAGTGATACCTGAAATGTAATAACACAAAAACACATCAAAATACCAAAAACTTGAGTCCAAAACACAAATTTAAGCTTGTAATAAAGCATTCCAAGTGGATATAAAATCCACTTATCACACCCCCAAACTTGAATCGATGCTTTTCCTCAAGCATAAACAGACTCAAAACTACAAAACAAACCTAATGCATGAATGCAACTACGTGAATGCAACTAAATGATAATGCAATCGATCCCCTCAGAATAACCATAACCAAATAAATAAGCCAATGCCTCTAAGAATGCAATGACTTTAAACAGAGCTCGAATAAATCCCACAAACCAACTCACAAACCAGAAACGTGCGTGTGTGGAATGCTTAACAGATATCTCTCGATATTAGATCAATAACCATAACTTATCTATCATCGAAACAATCAAAAGTTTATAAACAGAATAGACAATAAACGCATTATGACTCACAACACCTCTTTTCTACTATAGTTATACAAGGATTCACACTATTATTGAACACATAGAAAATATGCTTATTTGACTGTGCAATGAATGAGGTCCCAAAAGACTTATGGAATAATACACATGTAGCGAGCGTTAGGTTAACGGATCCCAGACTATAAAAGCCTTAGGTCACTAGGCACAAAGTCCCCTAGAACTTAATAACTCGAGTATTAAAGAGCTCACTCTTGATCAATTATGCATAAACACATACTTTCTTTTTTCTTTTTTCTTTTTTTTTCTTTTTTTTCAACAATTTCTGAATGAGTGCGTTTCGCTCCATCTCATTCAACCCTAGACTACTCATAAAAATATGAGCCATCTACTAGCCATTTGACGCCTAGCCTTACAACAACTAGCAATGAAATCCAAGTTTTTCTCGAGATAAAAAAAATCAGTGTTTTTACATCATTACGAGAATATCACAAATTCTAAATATAACCAAGTGATTAAATCTCAACAACAAACAAGTATGATCATGATCTAGATCAAAAGCAATCCTATAAGACTTTGTGAAAATATTTGTTTCTGGCATGCAAATCAATTCATTAAGACTTAAACACCCCTATATTCGTCATCACCACACTCAAATCAACATCAACTTATCAAATATCATAGTTCATCTTAAGGGATCATGCTAAATATGTATGCAAATGCAACTATATGAAATCACATAAAAACAACAAACATGTCCTATGTGAACAATCATGCAAAAATATGAATGAACTACAACTAATCATGCAATATGAATCTATATGAATCTATATGGACACACACTTCTAATGATTACATTATCACCCCCAAACTTAAAATTTTCAATGTCCTCATTGAAGGTAATAATAAGGATTTCAGGCATACCTAGTCGTCGGAAAGATCACCCTCTTCGGGTGGAGGATTAGGTGGCCAATCAACCTCGCCACTAGTGTCTCGGAAAATAGTGCCGAAAGCGTGTGTCAAATCTTCAGCAAAATATCGGTGGATGACATGCATGGCCTCCATATGCCTAGTCACTCTCCTGTACTGCTCATCACCAACACCAGTCCTATCAACTACCTGCTGCACATGAGAAGAACCCTCTATAGGCATTGGAGAGTTCATTCGGCTACCCTCTACATCATCAAATTTATATCCCAAGCCCTTATCATGTGGTGCACCTAAGAATGCATAACTCAAGTGATCTGGTAGTGGGTGAAGCTCAAGTGTGGAAACATCTTCAATAGATGGCTCGAGACGCTCCTGAGAAATTTTCAGCTCTGCTAACCCAAGAAAATCGAATGGCATATCCAACTTCCTCATCCACGGAGGTGCATTCAAAACCTGCAATTGCTCTACTTTAAAGCACTCCTCTTTAGCTGTGGGTAACTTTATTTCCTTGAACACATTAAAAGTGACCTTTTGATCATGAACCTTCATCGAAAGCTCTCCTTTTTGCACATCGATCATAGTTCGGCCTGTAGCCAAGAATGGTCTTCCCAAGATAATGGGAATCTTCTTATCTTCCTCGAAATCAAGAATTACAAAGTCAGCAGGAAAGATGAGTTTATCCACCTTGACCAAGACATCTTCCACTATACCTCATGGATAAGCGATGGAACGGTCAGCTAGTTGTAATGACATGTATATTGGTTGCGGATCAGGCAGACCAAGCTTCTTGAAGATAGATAATGGCATCAGATTGATGCTAGCTTCTAAATCACATAAACACTTGTCGAACGACAAGTTTCCTATGGTGCAATGAATAGTGAAGCTTCCAGGATCTTTAAGCTTCGGAGGCAACTTCTATTGCAGCACAGCACTGCATTCCTCCCTTAGAGCAACTGTCTCTAAGTCATTGAGCTTCACTTTCCGAGAGAGAATACCTTTCATAAACCTCGCATAGCTAGGCATCTGTTCAATAGCTTCAGTGAAAGGTATGTTGATATGAAGTTTCTTGAACACCTCCAAAAACTTCTCAAACTGCTTATCCGGCTTTTTCTTCTGTAACCTCTTAGGAAAAGGAGGTGGAGGATAGATCTGTTTCTCCCCTGTATTACCCTCAGGAGGAGTGGGTTCCACAGTAGTCTTCCTTGGTTCAACCTTTGCTTCCTTCTGCACACCTTCTTCAGCCATAACTGCATTTTCTGAAACTTGAAATTTTTCAGGCTCTTCGTCTTGCTGAACTTGGGGCTTGCGACCTTTCTAGACCTTAAGGTGATGGAGTTCACCTGTTCTTCAACTTCCCTCTTGCCTGGATTTGTTTCTGTATCACTAGGAAGCGTTCCTGGTGGTCGATTCAATAAGGCATTAGCAATTTGCCCCATTTGGTTCTCCAGATTCTGGATAGAAACAACCTGGATTTGGCATATAAGAGCCTGGTTTTTGCACATTAGCCTCAACTCCTCCAATTCATATTTTTCATTCGAAGATAGACCTGCATCATGAGTTTGTTGTTGAAGTTGGAGTTGTTGTCTTGGTGCAATTTTTTGTTGAAAACCAGGAGGGTTGAATAGCTTATTTCCAAACTGCTGGAATGGCTGTTGCGTCACATTCTGATTGTTGTTCCATCTGAAGTTAGGATGATTCCAGTTGTCAGGCTGATAAGTGGCAGGAACTGGCTATTGCGATCTCTGAAAATTGCTCACAAGCTGAGCTGAGTCACTAGATATAGCACATTGCTCCGTCACATGCGGACCTGCACACAGCTCACAAACACTAATTATCTGCTTAACACCCAAGTTAGCCAGAGAATCGATCTTCATAGACAACGCCTTCTGTTGAGCAGTGATAGCCGTAGCTGTATCCACTTCAAGAACTCTTGCTACCTTGCTCTGTGGCAATCTCTGGGCTGGATACTGATATTCATTAGCAGCCATCAGTTCAATTAGATCATAAGCTTCCTTATAACTCTTTGCCCATAATGCTCCACCTGCTGCTGCATCGAGCATGGGTCTGGACTGTCCTCCCAACCCATTGTAAAAATAATTGATGATCATCCAATCAGACATTCCATGATGAGGACACTTCCTAAGCATCTCTTTGTAGCGCTCCCAAGCTTCATATAAAAATTTTCCTGATTGCTACGCATATTGAGTAAGAGCATTCCTGATTACAGCTGTCTTCGACATAGGAAAGAATTTAGTAAGAAACTTCTGAGCAAGATCTTTCCAAGTAGTAATCGAACCAGCTGGTAGAGAGTGTAACCGGCTCTTAGCCTTGTCCCTCAGAGAGAATGGGAACAGTCTCAGCTTCACAGCATCTTCAGAAACACTGTTGAACTTGAAGGTGTCACGGATCTCAATGAAATCCCTAATATGCATATTGGGATCTTCCGTTGGAGAACCCCCAAACTGGATTGAATTCTGCACCCATTGAATTATGCCAGGCTTGATTTCAAAGGTGTTAGACTGAGTAGCTGGATGAAGGATGCTTGACTGAATGTCATTAATTTTAGGCCGAGAAAAGTCCATTAGAGCTGGATCTGCCGGAACTATACGATCACCCATGATTATTGGTTCTTTCTGCTCACTCTCTTTATTCGAATCTTCAAAATCTATCTTCTCCGGAATATCAAGAACTGAGTCTGTCTCCTCAGCCGTATCTAAAGTCCTCTTGCGAGTATGAGAACGTGTTTGCATAAAAGCTCGCTAAAGTACCTGAAACACAACCGGAAACAATAAGTAACACGTCTTAATCAATGAGTCCTAATGACCACTGATGGTAAGTACATAAACTAAACAAATACGCCAAGTCCCCGGCAGCGGCGCTAAAAACTTGTTAGGGCGAAAACACGTGCTAAAATACACGCAAGTATACACGTTCACAAGTAGTATAAGATATAAATTAGATTCATTCCCGCAGAGACTGGTTTTGGTTAAGTTCAATTTATGCACCTATGCAACAATGTATGGTTATCGCTCAATGCTAAGACAAATAAAAAATTGGGTTTTTATTAAACTAAGAGATTATACTAAATAATATTAACTAAGAGAATTGAGGTTGAATTACTATATATGACAAACATGGGATTCTAACTTCATTCAATACTTCATTCAATAGCCTTTTCATTCTTAACCTTAGCATGTGATGGTGATGACACTAATCAGATAACACGAAACTGATAAACGCCAACTTTCGTTGCACGAGTACCATTCTACCAGGCATCCAAAAAAGAGATAGAAGCTGAATAGGCACCAATTATATTGAGACCCTATATGTCTATAGAATTTGACAACATAACGGTTTAAGCATAAGTTATCTATCTTGATTACATAGGGCAAGTAAAACGGTTAGAGTTACCTACTAATCATGCATACACATATATGAACCTATGCTAGCATAGCAAGTTCTAAACCTCTATATTCATTGTCGCTTCAATAGAGATTAACACGCTATCTTATATGTTAGCTACGCATATAAGATGAATAAGCACAACCAATACTAGGATATCAATCAATCACCACACACCAAGATATCAAAACAAATTAACTATTGAAATCCATAAGTAAATCCGCTAGAAACCCATGACAACGATTAGCCCATAATCGAACTCATCGTCACCATGGGTTCCAATGAAAGCATGGTATAAAACAAGGTCTTAATAAACTAAATAATAATTAAAGTACGAATAAATGAGATCTAGGTTCAACAAGAACGAAAATGAGCATCCAAAGTTATAACTAATTCAAAGAATCACAAGTTGAAAATAAGATCTTCTTTTTCGGAGTTGTTCCGTGCTTCTAGGTCTTCTCCTTGGTATCCCAATCTTCCCGGATGATGAAAATCCTTTTTTTAAGTATATATACGCCCCTAGTGGACCTGGACCCTTAAAATCATCAAATTCCACTCAAAAAAGGCTTTTTCAGCGAAATCAGCGACCATCCGCGCCTTGGGCGGCCGCTCAGCTCTCCTGGGTGGGCGCTCAGCTCTCCTGGGTGACTGCTCAGCTCTCCTGGGCGGGCGCTCAGCTCATGTTTGGAAAAATTTCTGATAAATCTTGTTTTGGCCATAACGAGATTCTCTACAACTTGACAATGTCCTTAGCTTCCAAATTTGATCACTTTTTATCATATTTCCTTTAAAAGCTCATTTCTTCATTTAACTGATATCTGAAATGCAATAACACAAAAACACATCAAAATACCAACAACTTGAGTCCAAAACACCAATTTAAGCTTATAATAAAGCATTCCAAGTGGATATAATATCCACTTATCAGTAGCTCCCATGATACGCAATGTGTTGTTGACTGGAACTGGTGCTTTACAATCCCTTTCTATGTGTCCTGGATTTCCGCACATGAAACAGGTATACCCAATTGCTGGTAGGCTGATCCTTTTTGGCTGACTCTCTGGCTGGTTGATTGCGGCACTCTCTTGAATAGTGCCCCCTCTGGTTGCATCTGTAGCAGACCACATTCAATTTGTTGCAAACTCCACCATGTTTCTTTCCGCAGACTTGACAATCTGGTATAGCTGGCCTCTGCTGGGTTGGCTGGTTCCCAGTGGCTGCACGATTACCTTGTCCTCCATTGCCTACATTTGCCTGTTAAAATTTCTTCCTGGCTGGAACTTGCCTTTCTTTTGATTAACATTTGGAAACTTCCCTGCTTGAGATTGTCCTTCACCTCCTTCAAACTTTCTCTTCTTACCTTCCTTCTCCTTCTGGGACATTTCACTTTCTGTCTCCGCAATCATAGCTTTCTGCATAACTCCCGCATACGTGTCCAATTCAAATATGGCCACCTTCCCACGGATCCATGGCTTAAGTCCTTACTGAAATCTCTTAGCCTTCTTCCTATCAGTATCCACACAGGATGGCACAAACCTAGACAACTCCTCAAACTTGCTTTCGTAATCTGTAACTGACATACTTCCCTGCTTTAACTCCAGAAATTTCAATTCCATTTGGTCCTGGACAAACTGAGGAAAATACTTCTCCTGAAACAACTCCTTGAATCTTTCCCACGCAACATCATCAGTACCTTCTAACACTTTAACAGTTTCCCACCAGTAGCTGGCTTCATTCTTCAGATAGTAACTTGTAAATTCAGTCTTTTGCTCCTCTTTCACCTTGACTAAGGTAAATTCCTTTTCAATCTCCTTCAACCAGACCATTGCCTCAATCGGATCTGCAGAACCCTTAAACTCTGGTGTATTCACCGCCTAAAAGGTCTTAAAGGTTACTTGAGGGTTGGTCTGCCTCTGCTATTGTTGAGTCAGGTGGACTATTTGTTGGGCCAAGATCTGAAGAATCTGGGCTACAACTGGGTCTATGGGACCTGGATTCATATTCTGGTTATTGCTGTCTTGTGTATTGTTGTTGTTGTTGGTTTCTTCATTTTGGTTGGTAGCACGGGTGTTTCTTCTAAGAGGCATTTTCTGTAAAGAATCAAACAACTTATTTAGCCTTTAAATCAAATCCTTTTTATGAAAAGATTTTGTAAAACATAAACATTTTCAATTATTGAACTAAGTAAATTGCATGCTTCTTTACAGAATGTAAACAGTTAAGGGAAAAAGGGTACATGTTATCAGAAAAGTTCATATCTAGCGCAGTAAGATAAAACAGGTATAGTAAAGTAATAACAATGTTGGAAAAAGGAAGGACATTGGTATATATCGAAGTTTGGAGGTACAAACATGAAACGTTCTATTGAAGGAAAAAGTACAACAAGCTTATCCATTAGTCAACAAGTTTGGTTTACTTATATTCTCACCAAAAGTCTGATCATACATATTACACAATATTATACTTATATCAGCCGTCACATTATCTCCGTCGTCTAACTTCAAGTACTCTCCGGGTCACCTATATCTCATTCCGAAGTTCCTTCACATTTTTATCGACATCTATAGTCCCGATAATATTTTGAAATCCCCGAACCTGGGCCAACAGAGCTTATCATTTCAAAAAGAATTGCTTCATACTAAAGATTATTTGAAGAAATTCATTATCATGGAATACCAAATGAAATTTCAAAATCAAGGAAATTGAATGAGAAAGAATAGTGAAGAAGATATAGGTATGACTGAGAGCAACCATACAAGTACATAAGATGGCCAGTCTTAGTACCGCATAGTTCACAATACATAGTTCGGTGGCGTCCCACCAGACCCTTTTGTCACACAGATAAATAGTCAACACTTATGCATTATTTGCCCCAATCGTCCAATAGAATCACCGAGACCAGAAATAATGTTTAGATAGAAAAATTCACAAGTAGGGAATGAGAAAATCTGATTTATAAGGGGATCAACAAAATCTTAAGACGCACCCATAGCCGAATGTCCAAAAGAATCAGAATCAACAGGTGGAGGTCCTCCAATAGGTAATCTCACGCTTGGAGGTAGAATAGTTCACATTGGTGCATCCGTCGCAGCAGGTATTATGGCTGACACCGGCGGAAGAGAAAGACATGGATCAGATGACGGTCCTTCGATAAAAAGCTCCGAATAATCAGATTATATCGAAATAAAGGAATCTGCCATCGCTGCTATCCGCAAATCACGTTGCTAACTAAGAATTTCGAATCTCGGCACGAGTCATACTAAAACCTATTATTTAGTCGTATTTAACTTTTTGACGCTCTATTTCTTTATTTCGTAATACTAATCTTAACCCTCTACCCATTCCCGATAATCTAGGCTTGTGGCAGTGATTTAAACCATAGCTCTGATACCAAACTGTAACGCCCTCCAAAACCCGGGTCAGAAGTTTGGGGCCCACAACACACACACACACACCATTTTAAACCTGTTGTGAATATAATAGTATATAAATAAAATGACCCTACTTACCATAATCCACGGATCGATGCAGTTTAAAGTATGTCCAAAAGCCACAATCTTATTTATTACACAAACGTTCTAAAACCCAGTTTATTTATCTTACATCTGAAGTTTCAACTTTATTACAAACTATAAACACAACCAAACCAAACCAAACATCATCTGCTAGTCTATTCCAAATCAACCTGGATACCTAGCTCGCATACTCGTCTAGGGGTCCTCGCTACCACCAGTTTCCTTTTTCACTGGAAAAGAATATAAACAGTTTTGCAAGAGTTAGCCAACTAGCTCAGCAAGTCACAAAGATAGTAAATGAGATTAACAATGATCAATTGAAATGATATAAGGAATCAAGTTTACAAATAAACAATGATTAGAATTGGATATTCATTTTTTATCTTAATAATCAAGGTTAGGCTGCTGATCAGTCACGCACTAACCCCGAGCAAGGCTCCCATCTTTGCTCTATATACTGGATCCAAGGCACATATTGGCCTACTTTGACCACGAATCTGGTCCGACCACGAATCTGGTCCATATTTGAAAAACAATCCAATTCCAAAATAACAATCTGATAAACAATGTATATTAATAAGTGAATCATAAACAATCTTTATCTCAAAGTGTAAGGTGATTCAAGATTTCCAAGTAGGTATAATAATGGAATCATAAGAATTGGCTTTTAATCAAAGGAGGAATCAAAAGTAGAAGACCCAGGGTTCAAGGGTTACAAGGAGTAGTCTTCTGTTAAACAAAGAAAAAGGGTTGGTATATCAAGCAATTTAGTACCAAGAATCAATGTGTGGTATATATGTATTTAGGGAGTAGTATCGTATAGGTGTGGTTTGTATTTGAGAATTCAATAACCAATAGCTTACAAGGAACAAGGTTTATGGCTCAAGATCAATAAGAATCAGGGTTAGGGTTGAGTACTTTTAAAGTACTTGCAATATAGACTAGGAATTACTGGGAATAATTACAACATAATCAAAAGAGTTTAAAAGTATTCACAAGTATACTACAAGAAAGTTCAGGGACACTTGCCTTATCGATTCACTTTCACTTTACTAGCATTATCAATTGATTCCCACACACTGACTACCTGCTTTCCCTTTCTACGTCTCGCTTCCTCTGTTAAACATCACATGTACTTATCAATACTACTTCTCATCATATTCTATTCGTTACAAGCTTCTAACTACCCTTCGTTTCACCCAAATCCGACGTACGGATTAAAAGTTACAGCAGAATAGTAAACAATGCACGTACAATCATATTACGCATCAATCAGACCATATATTACACGTAACATGCAAGATATTTAATTAAAATAATTAATCAAAGAGGATTCAGGGTTAAAATGATGTTCCATGTATCTATTACTAATTTTTAAACATTTTTCAGAATTTAAACGGGACTCTGAATCATTTTATAATTAAATAATAGGGTTTGAACACCCGAATCTGGCTTTAAAATAATTTTATAATAATTATCTAGCCTTGAAAATAATTTAAAATAATATTTTAAAACTCGAAACTATTTTTTGAAATTTTAAAATCAATTTTAAATAATTAAATCTAATTAATAAATCAATTAAAATTAATTAATAATTAATTAAATTAATTAATCAATTAATTATAAATTAATCGATTAATTAAAATAATTAAAACTAATTAAAAATAATTAATAAAATAATTTCATTTTATTTTTAAATAATTAAATAATTAAAATAATTTTCTAAATGTGAAATAGTTAAATAACTGATTTTTCTGATTTTTTAAATAATAAAATATTATTTTTATAATAGAATTAAAGAGGAATCCAGTTTTTGTAGGTTTCTGAAATTTCAGGGTCTAAAACATAAATTTTGCAAAAGAAGGGAACCAATTTGCAATTGTGTCGTCTTCTCCGGCGACTGCGGTGGAGACACCGCCGGCCGGGTCGAACTCGCCCATAACACCACGAAAAACTGCAGATTTGCAGCTCTTCACTCCAGGACCACGTTGCTGCAAGTATAAAGTACGAATAGCTCGTGGTTTGGCCGGAAAACTTTGCCGAAGTTTTTCGACGCTGCCACGAGCGTTTTTTTCCGGCGAGTTACATCCATGCCTCCTCATATCATGTTGTACACATCAATCGAACCATTATTGCACGATCTATTCATTGTTATCTTCAATTCCAACCCAGAATCAACCAATTTTAAAATCCCAATTTCAATTTAGAACATTCAAAGTTTAAAAACCCTAATTTCATAATCCGAGAATCAATCATCAATTTCTATATGTTATTGAACTGAGTTTTTGACATATAATATACCAAATTGACCATAAAAATATTATCTACACGATGGAATCATCAAATCATATCAAAAATTTCAAGAACAAAAATTCATATTTAATCCATAATAAATTTGAATTAAAAAAATTAGACTGAAGATTACCTGATGTTTCTGGGTTTCATTTGATGATTGATTATGATTCTATATTTCGAGAGCTTCGTTTTGATATATTGTACGCTTGAATTGGAGTTCGGTAACGTCCTCGTTCGTGCGTTTGATTCTCAGGAACGTATCGGTTTCTAGGGTTTTTCTCTGTATTTACTGTATTCGTACTGGTTGCAAACGAATAAACGAATAAAATGAAATAATAAATAGGCTATTTATGTTTACAGAATATTAGTTCATTTTGGATCGTATTGGATCAATAAAATAGTTGCTTAGCCGCTAAGTAACTGCAATAACGATCCGGTTTGATATCAGTTTTGGATAATTATCAAAACCGGACTTCTTATAAAATACTTTATACGATAATAATGTAATATTATCCCGTCTTTCGAGAACACGGGCTTTATTGATAAACAAAATTGGTTAGTGTATCGAAAATTTTACGCCAAGACGCGCACAGGTCAAACCGTAATCCGGATTGAAAAAGTCAAAACATGAAAAATGTCCGGAACGATCATATTAGGATAGTAAGGAGTTTTTGAAAGAGTTTCGGGTTGTAAAAACGTAAAAACGGTTGAGGTTGGACGATACCCGGCTTTATAAAATAATTTTGTAATTATTCTAAAAATTATTAATAAATTCATAAATCAATATAAAATCATATAATACTCCAAAAATTACCTGAAAAATACCTTAATTATCTATATTCTATTCTGGACATAATAAAATTAACACACTCACATTTTATCACATATATACATCTAAATATTATTATCAATCAGCAGATAATTCACCAAAATTCACATAATGATTACATATAAAAAAAATCATTTATTGATAAAATAATTACACGCGATATCCCGGATATTACAAGAACTTAAGGTCATATCAGAACTTAAGTGCGGGAAGACTTTCAGTTAAGGAATGAAGCTGATTTGCAGGAGAAGATCGAGACTAAAACAAAAAAAGATATGCATGGATAGAGTTAGAGGACTAGAAGACTTGTAGGAGATATCTGATTGATATATTTTAGGAGACAGAATTATATTCTATATCATTTAGAATATATCTTGTAATTGTGTACTATATAAACACAGACTTAGGGTTTACACTATATGTGTTATCATTATCAAGAAGATTATACATTGTAACCTAGCAGCTCTTAGTGATATTTGTTCATCACTGAGAGAGAACAGCAGTTCATATTATAACAGAGTTTATTGAATATACTTGATCTTTATTACATACTTGTGTTAAATCGATTTAATTGTATAAACACTGTATTCAACCCCTTCTACAGTGTTGTGTGACCTAACATATGTGTATATGGAAGAGGATCTAAATTATCTATCTTTTTATAACAACCAAAATCAATTAGTGTCCTCACCGTTATAATCAAAATATTTGAAGTATATGCTATGTAATATTTTATGTTATTACACAAGATAATTCAGATAATTCTTTTGTTAAATTTAACTACAAAAACTAAAACAGAGTGTACGTGGTAGGCAGTGCATTTCAACACTAACACAAACTTAAACTATCTTCACTTTACCCTTACCCACAAATCCATCGAACTACCACAAAAACTTCAAATAACACCGAACTACCGCTAAAACTACACAGATATAATAAGGAACGAAGAGAGAGTGAATCAAGACCTTCAACGTTAAATACAAGGTTGTGCAGTCTTCGCCATCGAGCTATGGATGAGCTCTATCGTCATATTATCATTTTTGTCTAAAAAGGACTCGACGATTGAGAAGTTATCCTTTACCAACTCGGCATTCCAGGTGAACAGAGCCTTTATGTAATCTATAGTAAGAAAGCATGAACTTATTTTATCTAATGCAGATACGATTTATTTCTGGTAATGTTTATTTTCGGTAGTAGTTTAGGTAGGACATCTAGTTGATGTAGTCGAACAAGAGAAACCTAGATAATATAGGTTACTGGAAAGTCCCCAACCCACCAGGTCCGAGAATTTCAATATTATTCATACACATCCCTGAAAAATAAATTTATATTAAAACATGCAAAAATTTAGATTCAAAAATTAAATAAAATATAATATTTACATGAGTTTATTGTTAATACTTTTGTAATATATTAACTATGTAGTGTAAAACTGAGAAACAAGAAAGGTTTGCTTGCCAAAAAGCATTATTGATTTATTCGATAACCGAAATAGATATAGCTGATCACTACAACTGAAAAGCTAAAAACCAGGACATGAGCATGAACCACGTCCTACACAAACTCAACAATCTTGACTTAGTCTTCTTCCTACAAACATGCTAACTGGACTACTATTTCAACAAAAAACAAACGACTACTTTATTCAAAAATAAAGCAAACAAATACTAACTCAAGATTAAACCAACATATCCCCCCTTAATCTTAGAGTTGTCCAGACAGGTTTTCAATTCCAATCAGCCTCCTCATCTTTTCAAATTTGAGCGTGGTCATAGCTTTAGTTAGTATATCCGCCTTCTGAAACTCACTGCTTACATGCTTAGAATAATTTCCCCCTGTTCTACGCATTCCCTGATGAACTGATAACGAACATGAATATGCTTGCTCCTACCGTGGAAAACTGGATTTTTGGCCAAGTCTATTACGGATTTGTTATCAACAAAAAGAACTACTGGCCCGACCTCCTCATCTGTTATCTGGTTTAGCACATTCCGAATCCATATGGCATGACAAGCTGCTGCAGTTGCAGCCATAAATTCTGCCTTGCCGGATGAAAGAGCCACACAGCATTGCTTTTGCGACACCCAGGTCATGAGGCTGTCGTTCAATTAAAAACACATGCCTCCAGTGCTCCTTCTGTCGTCCAAGCTACCTACTAAATCACTATCCGCAAATCCTGTTAACACATTATTTCCACTGTCTTTAGTATACACTAAACCAAACTGCAATGTGCCTTGAATATATCGAATAATCCTTTTAACAGCATTTCGATGTAACACGGTTGGGCACTCCATGAACCTACTTGCTATGCCAACTGAATAAGCTATATATGGCCTAGTGTGCACCAGATATCTGAGCCCCCCGATCATACTTTTATACTCTGTAGCATTCACAGCCTTTCCACCTTCGTCTTTGACAAGTTATTCCTTAGGGTCCATGGGGTACTTCGTTGGATTACAGCTCTTTATACCAGCTTTCTCACTGATTTTCTTGGCATACCCCGCTTGCTTTAACTGAATACAACCCTTCTCTTGACGTACTTCGATTCTGAGATAGTAACTCAGCTTGCCCATATCTGTCATGTCGAATTTATGATTCATCTCATTCTTGAATTTTTCGATCAGATGTACACTACTCCCAGTTATTAGCAGGTCGTCTACGTAGACAGCGATAATCAATCGTTCTTTTCCTTCCTTTCTAGTGTAAACCGCATGCTTTGATGGGCACTTCTTAAAATCCAAACTCTCAAGGTAGGAATTCAATTTCGCGTACCAAGCTCTTGGAGCTTGACGGAGACCATACAGAGCTTTTATCAATTTATAAACTAGATTCTCCTTTCCTTCTTTCACAAAGCCCTCAGGTTGAACTACATAGACATCTTCACTAATTTCACCATTTAAAAAGTCTGTTTTCACGTCAAGATGATGAACTTCCCACTCGCATTTTGCTGCCAGAGCCAATAACAAATGTAATGTTTCCAATCTCATTATCGGAGCAAAAATCTCGTCAAAATCGACTCCACGTTCTTGGACATATCCCTTAGCTACCAACCTTGCCTTGTACTTCACCACTTTTCCCTCTGCATCCTTTTTTAACTTAAAAATCCATTTCAGTCCTATCATTTTCTTCCCAGGGGGTAGCTTAGTCAACTTCCACGTGTTGTTTTCTTCGATTGATTGTATCTCTTTTTCCATAGCAGTTTCCAGTTTCGATCTTTTATGGCTTGTGAATAATTCATTGGCTCTTCTACACCCATAAGATACAACTCATCATCCAAATATACTTCTTCAGTCTCATTGTATATTTCAGCCAAATTTCTGACTTTCTTTGGTTCAGTGCTGTCATCATAGTCCTTAGGATTTAAACTTTCAACCTGTGATCGGGGTGACGTCTGCATTATTGAGGAACTACCAGCCTCTGTTCTTGCAGTCGAGGAACAAGTGCTGCTTCTTTGAAAATTGTCATTACTTCGAGCAGAGCTAGTGTTGGTACTTTGAGGAGTATAGTTACTCATGTCACTTGAATTATTTTCATCATCACCTGTCTGATATTCACTTGTGTCATCTGCATTCACCCCCTCCACTGAAAACATACCAGTTTGTACCTCGTCGTCAATGCGATCCCAGGCCCATGATTTATGTTCTTCAAAAATAACATCTCTACTCACGTGAACTCGTTTTGTGAGAGGGTCATACAAACGATATGCTTTTGTCCCCGGTTCTTTGCCTAAGTTCACCACTTTCTTGCTACGATCATCCAATTTTTGAGTGTGCTGACTTGGAATTTTCATATGCCCGACACACCCAAAAACTTTGATGTGCCCTATATGTGGCTTTTTCCCGTTCCAAGCCTCGTAAGGAGTCACTCTTGTAAGTGCTTGAGTTGGCAAACGGTTAATTAAATAAATTAAGTGTCTCACAGCTTCTCCCCACATAATTGATGGCAACTTCATTTCTTTCAAACAACTTCTGGCCATTTCCACCACCGTACGATTCCGACGTTCCACAATACCATTTTGCTGCGGAATGTAGGGTGCCGTGTAGTGCCTGTCTATCCCGTTCTCCTTACAATACTTCTCAAATTCATTAGACACAAATTCCCCTCCTCTGTCTGTTCGAAAAATCCTCACTTTTCTTTCTGGTCCTCTTTCCGCTAAAGCGCAGAAATTTTTAAAAGCATTCAAAGCTTCGGTTTTTGCCTTCAAAAAATACACCCACATATATCTACTAAAATCATCCACGAGCAAGAGGAAATACCTTTTTCCGGAGGCTGTTTCTGGTTGTATTGGACCGCAGAGATCACCATGTATCAGCTCTAATGCCTTCGTTTCACTATAGTTTGACTTTGCTGGAAACTGCTTCCTTGTTTGTTTAGACATAAGACAGCCCTTACACACCTCTGTCGGCATCACAATTCTCGACATTCCATTTACCATCTTGTCTTTATGCATAAGTGATAAGGCATGATAATTTACATGTCCCATACGCTTGTGCCACATCCTCGACATCTCATCTTGTTTAGATAATATACATCTTTGATTTGCAGAATTAATAACAATCTTGTAAAGTCTGTTGGGAGATCGTTTTACCTTCATAAGAAGCTTGTCTCCTTCATCAAACACCCACATCATCTCTCCCTTTATCGTAATTCTATTCCCTTGCTCTGTCATTTGCCCCAGGCTGGTGATATTATTTCTGAGTGTCGGAATATAATACACATCCTCTAGGGTGCGAGTTTCTCCATTTTTGCACTCAAAAATAACAGTTCCCTTGCCTTCAATTCGAACAGTTGACTCGTCTCCAAAGCTAACCAAGCCACGTATTTGTTCATCAAGTTCCATAAATTTTGACTTGAAACCAGTCATATGACTACTAGCTCAATTGTCCAAATACCACACATTGGACTCATCTTGTACCTTCGACAATTTCGACAGAATAACCTGGTTTTCATTCAGGTGAGTGCCTTCTAGATCTTCTCTCTCATATTTTGCAAGCAGCAGGGCAGGCTCATCATCTTCGAGCTTTACCATATTCACTTCTTCCTTTGATTCTCTGTTGCTTCTGGGTTTTCTACAGTCTGCAGCAAAATGCCCGTATGCAGAACAGTTGTAGCATCTCAGGTTACTCTTGTCACGTCCTCCCCGAGGTCTTGAACCTGAAAACTGTCCATCATAGTTTTTTTATTCAATCTTTTCTGCCATTCTTCACGGGTAAGCAAAAGTTTGCTGTCACCTGCCTCACGTTTCTGCCACTCCTCTTCGGTTAGCATTAGTTGTCCCTCGTTCAATTCGTTTTTGCCACTTCTACTTAGCCTTTCTTCATGAGCTTTCAACGAGCCCACTACTTCCTCCACTGTTAACCTTTCCAAATCACCAAATTTCTCCAAGGTTGATACAATTTACAAGAATTTAGTAGGTACTGCACGAAGCATCTTTTTAACCACATAGGAGTCCGCCATAGTGTCACCTAATGCCTGAATGTTTGTAACAAGTCCATTCAGCTTTAGGTAAAAATCGTCTAACTGTTCATTGTCTTTCATCACCAGAGATTCAAACTCAGCTCTCAATGTTTGAACCTTGGCCTTTTTCACACGATCTGCCCCTTGGCATATCGTCTTCAAGGCTGTCCACGCCACCTTAACTGTTCCTTTCGCTGCAATTGAAAGAACCATATCTTCAGGTAGTCCTTGGTACAGCATAGCTAAGGCCACCTTATCTACCTTTTCTTCAATAGGTACCTTCGGATCCGCTGGCTCTATTGTTGTCCAAACCCCTTGCGCCTGCATGTATACCTTCATCTTTAAGGCCCAAATGATGTAGTTGTTCTTGGTTAACACAGGATAACTCAAGCCTATCGATCCGCCTACTTTGACCTTGTTGTTGTCCATTGCAATGCTTCTTACCTTTCACTGAATGTTTCCTAGCTCTGATACCATATATTGTTAATACTTTTGTAATATATTAACTATGTAGTGTAACACTGAGAAACAAGAAAGGTTTGCTTGCCAAAAAGCATTATTGATTTATTCGATAACCGAAATAGATATAGCTGATCACTACAACTGAAAAGCTAAAAACCAGGACATGAGCATGAACCACATCCTACACAAACTCAACAATCCTGACTTAGTCTTCTTCCTACAAACATGCTAACTGGACTACTATTTCAACAAAAAACAAACGACTACTTTATTCAAAAACAAAGCAAACAAATACTAACTCAAGATTAAACCAATAGAGTTAAGTCACATGCACAAAGGTCCAGCTGCTTGGCTAAGTTGACTATATTTACCCAACCAGAGAGTTCTGGAAATTCATTTGTTCGAGCTATTTTTTTTGTATTCCTTGAGATAGTTTCCCCAAATGCGATGATCTTTCCAAGATCTAGCACCAAATATCACAAGTTGAACAATGAACTCTACCAACACTGTTCGCACAGCTAGCTTCTCCGCATAAGAACTGAATATGGTCATTTGTTTACTTTTTGAGCTATAGTAGGATGATTGTTCTGGGTAAATATCTATAGTAGTACGAATATTTAAAATTTCTACATGCATTTTACTTTATAAATAGTGGATTTTGAACATATAACTATTGCGAACAGTTCTACAAATCGTAGTCTTTAGCACAAAGTAAGATGATGGTTGATACAATATGTTCATGTGTCAGAATCTGAATGTTATATATTCATCTTGTACACTTTATTTAATATTATTAATCTTGACCTACTTGAATTTGGGCTTATGGTATACGACAACGCAAATATGGTAGAGTATGCTGGATGATATGGGGTTCTTACCTTTTTCCTCCCCTCTTCCCCAACCTTAGAATCTTTCATTATGCTTTGTTAATAAAAAGAATTTTAATGTGCAGTTTTTAAATATTTTTATTAATTTGAAAATTAATACTCCCTCTGTTCCCCTCATTTATTCAGGAGAGATTCTTCAACATGCATTTTAAGGTACATGTAAAGTATCGACCCGAAAATTATTTTTAGGATTTTATGTTTTCAAATAAAAAATGAATATCTAAATATTTATTCGGAAAAAGAAAATTTTAAAAAATAAGTTAAGGAAATATACTTTATATACATCTTAAAATGTGTGTCGAACACTCTCTCCGAAATGTAAAGAGATAAGATGGACAGATGGAGTAAGAACAATCTAATTCAAATATTTGGTCTCTCTCCGGATGCAGCTGACGAACCTTATATGCATAGGTGTGTGAAGATGGAAGAGGATCTCACTTCTTTGTCTTTTTATAACAACCAAAATCTATTATTATCCTCACTGTTACCATCAAAATATTTTAAATATATACTATATAATACTTATGTTCTTGTACAAGATAATTCAGATAATTAATTCCTTTGTTAAATTTAACTATGAAAAACTAGAAAAGAGTAATAAGAAGTGCATTTCAACACTAAACAAAAATTTAAACTATCTTCACTTTACTCTTACCCACAAATCCATCGAACTACCAATAAAACTACAAAGCACACAGAACTACCACTAAAACTACAAACACATAACAAGGAATGCATAGAGACTGAATCAAGACCTTTGACGTTTAGTATGAGGTTGTGCATTCCTCACCATCAAACTATGGACGAGCTTCATCTTCAGATTATCGTTATCCTCTAAAAAAGACTCGAGGATTGCGATGTTATCTTTTACCAACTCGGCATTTCAGGTGAATAGAGCATTTATGTACTATAGTTAGCAAGCGCGACCTCATTTTACCTAATGCAAATACCATTTGTTTCCAGTAATATTTTTAGATAATTTAGATAATTCCTTTGTTAAATTTAACTACAAAAATTAAAATAGAGTAGTAGGCAGTGCATTTCAACACTAAACATAAATTGGAACTATCTTCACTTTACCCTTACCCACAAATCCACTGAACTACCACTAAAAATACAAAGCACAATGAACTACCACTAAAACTACAAAACACAATGAACTACCACTAAAACTACAAACTATAACATTCTCAACTAATTAACACATAAACACATTAGATATGTCGCCCACATAAACAAAGCCTCAACTAATTAACATGCTTAATTTGAAAAATTAATCAAGTCCATTAACTATTTATATTTAAATCAAATCAAATCATCAACTAATTAAAAAATCGGTCTTTCTAATGTGTGCCCAAAGGCACACAATAAACACTAAATTTTATGAGTTTGTTATATTTTTATTGGTGGAGTTTTTGTAAATGCAGGAAGTCCATCAATATTTATGATCAGAGTACCAATCAAAATGCACCAAACTCATAGGAGTTAGTGCTAAATCCGTAAAAAATTAGGGTTTCTAATTAGAACCCCAATTTGAAACTTGGTGTTTAAAACTTACTTAATTCAAGCTTTGGCCTTTTTTAAGTCCTACTTCTAGTTCTAACCTCTTTAAACCTCCGATTCTGAACTTTTCAACCTCCAACCTCGAATTTCTGAACTTGTATTTGACCTCGAAGCTTTGGTATTTGTCCTCAAAGCTTTTGTAGAGAGCAAAGTTAGGGTTGATAAGCTTTGGTAGAGAGCTATTAGATCTTCACCAGCATTGAGTACATTTTTCTTGTACTTTAATCGAGTCCTTAAGCATTGTTCTTCAAGAGAAAGCGAGAGAGATTCATGAGAGACTAAAATTTTGTTTAAAGGCAAAAGTTGAAAAAATGGGGAATTTAAAGAGGGAATCTAAAATTTGGTTAAGGGTGAAAAATAGATAACACGCGCTGCTGCTTTTTTTAATCATACTTGCAACATCGGTTAAGATAAAAAAAACTGATGTCAATTTTATCAATAGATATCGGTTGGGACAAAACCGATGTAAAAAGGAATTTTTACATCGATTTATGCTACAACTGATGTCAAAAGGGTGATGTGTATTTTACTTTTTCTAGTAGAGTAACCTAAACCCTTAATTGGTTTAGGATTATTGACCTAACAATAGCTACATAGGTATTAGTGCAAAATATTTAGGGATCTTGACCATTGCACAGTTAAATAAACCACTTAATATATATGTGTGTATAATATGGTTAACAAAGTCTGATGATGGTTGTAACTCATTTACACCGAGGAGCGTCCCAATCTTAAAACAAGCTTGTGAAGTCTTACGGTGGTCGTAACTCACTTACCATGAGGAGTGTCCTGACCTTAGGCCGAGCATATAAAAGAAACTATATATATTAGTATTGAATAAAAAAAGAGACATTAAAATCTCTAGCTAAACTTGAACATTAGCTAGTGCCAAGTAACGAAGTGTTTAAGATCTATTATAATACTCAACTTGGGAGCTATTAACTCGCATGACTTTTCATGTTAAAGCTTGCATGTCTTTGTTCTTGGTTCAATAGAGAGCATATTTTTAAGCTAAACACACATGCCCATTTGTACTTGTGTTTGCTATGTGGTGATATTGTGGTGTGAGCTTGACATGTCTAAACTTGTTGCTTATTCCAAAATGATATATCTGACTTAGCATACACTATGATATTTGAGATCATTTATAATTTTAACTATTTAGTTGCATTCATTTAGATAGTTGTAGTTATTTTAGATGAATTTTGTGATACATTTAGTATAGGCCCTCACAAGACCTCACTCATCCCCTAGGGCTACCTAGGGGTTAAAAGGGCTTTTTGAATATGTCAAATGCAACCATGATCACCTACAAAAGTGATACTGGTATATAGTGTATGGTATTATATTAGTTTACTCGAGGATGAGTAAAGGGTAAGTTGGGGGGTATTTGATACAAGCTCAATATATCCAATTTTTATGCCGAATTGGGCCTCCTTTATCCTTGTTAATTGATGAACTTGTCCTTAGGTATTATTATTATGGTTATTTACTTGAATTGTGCTAAGTTATGCTTTCGTTGATGATTGTAGCGTTTAATGGGTATGAATGATCGTGGAATGAGACACCATGAAGAAAGGATATGTATTGGTGAAGATAAAAGAAAGACATGTAAAAAGCTTTGCTTGAGATCTCAAGGACTTGATTTGCATCTCAAGGTCTTTACACAAATAATGGGCATCCCAAGGCCTTTACTTCAATGCTCAAGGCCTTTACAGGAGTAGAAGTGGAAAAGTCAAAGCCTTTATCCACATCTTAAGGCCTTGAAGTCTGACGGGAAATTTAGTTTTGAGGCTTTTATTATTGGGCTTGCAACAATTTCCTACATCTTTTGGAACACGTATTATAGCCCATACATATATACACATAATTAGAAGGGTTTTAACGTATCAGGTGTATACAAGAGCGAGAGAGAGGCTTGATATGAGACTTTGAGAAAAGATTGAAAGGATTCTATCTAATTCTCAAGAGATTTTTCAAGTTATGTATATTTGCAGGCAATATTTTATATCTTGGGAGAGAACAATATAACCTTTAAAAGAATTGTTTTTAAAAAAGTACGGGAAGTAGATATCGAAATACATCAATCTTCATTGAGTCAATTGAAGAACCCTAGTTCTCTAGTTGCTTTTCCTTATATATAAAACTTCATTTTCATTTTTTATTAGTTTAATTTAGTTAATCACAACATACCAATTATTTCTACACACTTCTAGACATTAAAAGATCATATACTTAAATTTGTATTGATTTAATTGCACAAAAATACACTTTAACAATGTATCGTGACACTTTAATCAATAACAAAATGGCAAGAGAAGTAATGCATGTCATTTAGTTGAATGCAAGACATGCATGCATAACAAGTCCATTTTTCCCAAATTTTATGTGAATGAAAAAATTTATTCTACAAATAATCTTCTCATGAAAATAATATATTCACATTGTAAACAACTATTAAATTTTAATTAGAATTTTATTTTAAAACATGGAGATCAATAAGTGGTAAATTTACTCTATGGAACTAAAGTAGTTCATATACTTTCCTTTTTTTTATTTTGGTAGGAGGGCTGTACACACCAAGTTATATATCACAATAACAATTTTATATATCATTGCAAATTCCCAGTAGTCAACATATCGCTTACTTATTTTAAAAATGAATATTTTGGACCTACTTTGTTATTAATCTTTTAATGTTATATTTTTTTAGAATTTATTTAATTTAAATTGTAATGATTTATTTTTTAATTATTGATATCATTGTTTAAAAAATAGAATTAAATTAAAAATATTAATATTAAATATACAATCATTGTAAAGATAAAATATAATTTAAATTAACAAAACCTAAATTAGTTTATGTTATTAAAATTTATGAAAATTTAAAATACAAAATTTTTAACAAAGCTTACAAAATAAATAAATTAACACCAATTTTGTGCTGGGTAAGTATTAATAGTAGTACTAAAATTTGAAATGCCTATTTACGTTTTACTTTATAAATAGCAAATTTAAAAATACAACTTCAAAAAAAAGGTAAACATTTAAGTCAAAGGGGTTCATCGGACATGTAATTGTGAGAAAGATAATCCTCATTTTGTAATAGTTTGTGTTGCTCTGCTTTCGTAAGCCCTCTCCCAATACCAAGGACATAATCTTGCTCCAGTTGAAAGGTATAATCGTATAATGACGACTCATATGCAACAACATTTGTTAGTTTCCTTCCTAATATGTGTCACAACCTTAACCATTTTTCGCTAAATTCAAACCACGCAGGAGTTTCCCCAAGGCAAGGATACATGGAAATGGAATAACCTGTTGGATGTCTTACACCCATATCAATAAAAAAATTTCTCAAATGTTCAGATTCTTCACGTCGACATACTGATTCTCGACGTACACCGGTAAAGTACTCCACTAGATCGCTTACCCTAAGACTATGATAATCGTCATCTTTTTTTTACAACCACTTATGATTTATGGGATGACAATCTATTAATGAGCTGTAAGATATGTATACGGCTTAAAAATTTATATTGTATAGATAGTTGAGTGAATTTTCATGCCTTATATTTTTTAATGACCGACTTTTTGCAAACTTAATTGTTGTTGTAGTGTGTTGAATGTACCCGTGAATGAACAATAGATGGAAAATTAAAAGTTATTAAAAATTATAAAAGGCTTAACAATACTTGATGAGAAAAGTAATGAAAACTTACATCCTTTGAATTTTCTTGATGCAAGTGTCATTATTAAGAAGCATGTAAAATGTTACATGTGTATATGAAGGGGACATTCCGTAAAATTTCAACTCCATGAATAACTACGATAATGTGTGACTGGATAAATCATATTCCTTTTTATGTTGAAAATACAGGGAAATGAAGTTTCCTTTACTATTTGTTTATGTTATATGTACGATGTGCTTCTATAGTTGATCTAGTATATTACTTGAATAAAAATAAGTTATACTCCAGGTGATATTACTCGAGCAATAGGTTAGGAATAGATCTGTGATGACGATTTTACGTACTCAATAGATCCGAATTTATGTTACTCAAGAAGTTTAGTAATCATGTAATTAATACTTGGGAGTGAATTGCATGTAGGGTGCCTGAAAAGTTGTGTAGGTCAATTTGAAGAGCATGGAGTACAAAAACTAAACAATGTGCCATACACATGCAGTAAGACACCTCTCAATAACTGGAATTAGCTTCTTTTTTATGTAGGAGAGGAAGAGAATTGAGTGAGGATGCGAGTAAACCGGAATGATATAGAAAAGAAAAGTAGGGAGTTTTCCGAAGATGGCGACCATCACATCGCAAGAATGTATCATCATTTTTTTACAAGTCCTAATTATGGTTCTGATTGCACCATGTTGCATCATTTTCAAGTGAGTATATTGAAATGTTGTATTGTGGTATTGTATTATTTCATCATCATATTTTTCAAAATGATTTGAATACTCAGAAGACATGACTTTATGATTACGTTGACTTGTGAATGTCTCCTTACTTGTAACTTAGAGTCATAAAATGGATAAGGGTAAAAGGCATGCAGTTTCTACAACCGCTAAGTCCAATTAACGTTAGCTCAGTTTTAGCAAATCCGTTGGTCATAGAAAGAAAAGGAAAGAAGTTTAAAGCAGAAAAAAGCAAAAATAAAGGTGAACCCCAAAATTATGGATGCGATAAAAGCTGATAGAGAAAATATTCCAAAGGCTTACAATTATTGGTCCCTTATGGAGAATGAACCTATCCTTCAGGTGGATGAAGTGTATAAAAAATATGACAAAATAGAAATTAACCTTATTGAAAGAGAAGATAATGATATTGCAATGTACATTGAAGCTCATGAGCAATGGCATGAAGTTGGAGTGAGAAGGAAAAAGAGTGTGAGGCTAAGGAGAATGCAGAAAGTTATGAGGATCAATATGTCATTAAGCTTGTTGATTTTTAAGTCAAGATGTAATGTTTGTCATATGATTGTACTAACATGGTACTACAAAAGTACTAGTACATGGAGAAATAACATGTATAATTATAATGTACAACTACATTTATTAAATCCGTGGAAATAAGTTTTCGCCTAAAAAATGCAAATTTGACTCCAATGGTAGCACTCTGGGAGCTGCGAAAATCATATACGTTTAACTTTTCAATCAAAATAAAAATACATGCTCAAATAAATTTATAACACTTCTCAACAAAAAAAAATTACAGAAAAATGTTAAATTTTAAATTAAATAAAATTGTTAAAACCTACACCTTGAGATTACTTTAAACACAATAATCGACCAATATAAAAAGGAGGAGAGGAGGAACAAATAAAATTAAAAAGGGAAAATATCTCATTATACTAGTTGATCCAGGATTTACGTGGTTAATGTTACTTCTACTGGAATGTTGTACCATTTTTAGGAGTTTTTGAATGTCTACAGAAGTTGATCTGGGGTTCACGCGGTTATGTGCAAGCGTATACAATCGCAAACGAGTAATACAGTAGTAAACACCAAATATCGTTACTTAAGGACTATATATTTGTGTAAATCGAAAATAATGTCCAACAATTGGGTTGTAGAACATAAGAATTAAATTTTGGGTATTCTAACTAAATTGATTAATTAACAACTAAATTAACTATGATTTATGATAAGTTTCAAATACGAGAAGCTGCGTCAAGATATTACTTCTCCCTAATATGTTCCTACCAATAATGAAGTAGTGTGTTGACGGAGGAATTTGGTATCAACAAAGTTTGAGGTTCGTCGCCGGAATCAACATCTACGATAGTGGTTCTTCGCCTGAAAAGTGAGCGGAGTGTGGTGGTTGTGATAAATTGGGGGCTGAGATTGCTTAGGGTAGGTGGTGGCTCCTTATGGCTCTCGCTTCCCACCCCTCACAATTTACCTACGTATCCCTATTTATAGGGAATCAAGCCCACGTAGTTCTTGGGGAACAAGAAATCTAATGGGCTTAGACTTCTTATTCCCAGGCCCGGTCCAGAATCCATCTTCCGCTAGCTTTAGGAATGTCCAACTATGAGGCCCAACCGCGAAGGCCCAAGACTCGTTTGTAATCGCAGGACTTCACGGATAATGCATCTCCCTGCGCAAGGATAACATTTCGCTACAGCTATCTCCCTTGAATTACGAATGCAGGTATAGCCACGGTTTACCCCAAATGCCAGACGCGTCCCTGTCCCCCGAATGAGGATAACCCACCAGATAGCAGGACAGGTGATCCCAAGCTCTTGGGTGCAAAGTGCAGGATGACTCCAAAGTTCTCCAACGAGGACACCCGTTGAATACAAGAACAGAGTTCCCAAAGCACACACCAAAGTTAACCCTGCATCCCCAACGAGGACACCCGTTGAATACAGGAGGAGGCCTTCAATCATCAGGCATACCCCTGGAGGCCTTCAAGCTTTTCACGGACATCCTCCTCCTTGACCGTCTCAAGGAGGGAATTCTTCAAAGAGTACCTGCAACAAATACGTTAGTGAAAATAATCCTCCATTGCTCCTTCCACGCTTGTCTTGCTTTAAACTTACTCTTGATCATGCATTCTTCATACATAGGACGCGTCCTGAACGATTGGGCGCGTTGTGATGCTACAAACTCCACATATTGTTATATCTTCCAAGTATCTCTATTTGCTTTGTCTTGAATGAGAACAAGCTCAACCATCCCAAAGTGTGCATCTCCAGGAGGGAGGACGCGTCCTCCCCTTGTAAAATACACATATTCTCCTTGTATGGCAACCTTATTACCTGTATAGCTCATCCCATTATTTTTACTTATCAGGGCGCGTCCTACGCCTTGGGCGCGTCCTCCTCCTTTCAATATCTTCCTCCTCATCTCTTTACATGATAACCCAAAATACAGCCTACACAATCATGGACGCATCCTACATATATAGGGCGCGTCTTCGCTTCATACAATGTAGACCAAAACCTAATTATTCATCTTCTTGCTCCAATTCAATTCCAATTGACCCATATTTGACCCGAGATGATCCAATACCAAATTTTGGCTATAACAACTACCCCCCGAATTTCATATGAAGTTGGAAACAAAATTGGAATTCTAATATCTACATCCAAGAAAAAATTTGTGTCATCCTCCACTCGTATGAGTATGCATCTTCTCCATCTTCCTCTATGAGGGCACATTCTCAATTAAGGCCGCGTCTTCGAAATCTTATCCTCCTTATTGACCATGACGGCGCGCTCTCACTCTTTGTCACGTTCACAATTATCATTCACATTTCTTCCCGCCTTCACCTATGAATACCCCTTCTCTTCTTGATAACTTTAACCTTGGTTTGTCTAGAGAGGTTTACCACTTATGTACCATATCTCTAAGCTTACATGAGCTAACTCGGCGTAAGAAACAAGAGAATTTGTACAAAAGTGTGCACCTCACATACCTTGGAAAAGCACAATCCATTAACAAAGGTTTGAGGGTTCTCTAACTTTTTCATCCCAATATTGGTCTCCCATGAGCGCGCCTTAAACTGAATGGGTCACATATGAGGGCGCACTCTAAGGAAAGCGCGACCAGAATAAAACACTACCTCTCTGATCTTCAAGTAATAAATAATCTTTGATGCAAGGAGGACGTGTCTTGTTGGTGATAGTGATCCTTCCACCGATGACACAACACCATTCTATATTTGATTTCCTGCTTCTTTCCAAATCATGACTCCAACCCGCTGATCTCATCTTTTCCACAAATAGCGTGATTCATTTATTCAAATCAAAGTCAAAACTTTTACAATCTTCTTCAATCATCTATTTTTAGAGGGTGCGCCCTTTAAAGAGGCGACGTCTTCCTCAAATAATTAACATCATTAGAGGGCGCGTCCTCTTTACGAGGAGCGTCTTGCTCGATGAGAGGAGCGTCCACGTCGACAAAGGTATCATTCTTGGAGGGCGCGTCCTCTATGAGAGGAGCGTCCACCTCCACAAGGGGAATCACCCTTGGAAGGCGCGTCTTCTCTAAGAGGAGCGTCTACTTCGACAAGCTAACATCCTTGGAGGGTGCGTCCTCTCTAAGAGGAGCGGCTTATCTCGACAAGGTCTTCATCTTTGGAGGGCGCGTCCTCTCTAAGAGGAGAGGCTTATCTCGACAAGGTCTTCATCCTTGGAGGGCACGTCCTCTGTCAGAGACGCATCCTCTTTGACAAGGGTATTCATCCTGGAGGGCGCGTCCTCTATAAGAGGAGCGGCTTATCTCGACAAGGTCTTCATTCTTGGAGGGCGCGTCCTCTCTAAGAGGAGCGGCTTATCTCGACAAGGTCTTCATTCTTGGAGGGCGCGTCCTCTTTAAGAGGAGCGTCTTATCTCGACAAGGGTATTCATCCTTGTAGGGCGCGTCCTCTGTCAGAGACGCATCCACCTCGACAAGGGAAATCATTCTTTGAGGGAGCTACCTCTGTAAGAGGCGCGTCTACGTCGATAAGCTAACATCCTTGGAGGGCGCGTCCTCTGTAAGAGGAGCATCTACCTCGACAAGGGTCTTCTACAAAATCTTCATGTAACAAAACTAAATTAAAGATCAATATTTTTAAAAGGCTTTTATCTTCAACAAAGCTCAAGCGATGCAGAAACTATCTCTTGTTGAAACATCTCCCAACGAGGCATCTCACGAAGTGGAATCTGATAAAGGGCATCTCACTCTCAGAGATATTTTCTTGAAGTTGAGCGTTTCCTTAAACATGAGTATTTTTTCAACCTTAAGCATCTCTCTTATTTTTAGGAAAAGCCATGTACCTTACTCATGTGGCAACATGTAACACCACAGAACTAATGAGAGGTAACCTACCCCCCGAGCATGCACCTTGTCAAAAGTACTTTGTAGCCTCATCTTCCTCATCTGAACTAATGCAACTCCCACATTCCCTTTTTGCTAAAGACAACCAGATGACCTTGGTAGTCATATCGAAAGAAGAAGCCTTAACATATGAGCCAGATATGCTCAGGGCGCGTCCTGAAAACTCACTCAGATTATTGAGGATGTGAGGGCGCGTTCGCTGAAACTAAACTCTCGACATACTAGGAAGATCATTGTACTTCATTTGCTTCTTTATAAATCATGTATGTAATGTCGAGGAAGATCACATGGGTATTTCAATGAAGGCGCGCCTTGAGAGAGATAGCCTTAGAGAGTTTACTTATAACTGTTGAGGATATAACATTATATCCTTAGATGGAGGAGCTCATTCATGTCCTGGGGCCTCACCTTAACAATCAAGGGGCGCGTCCTAGGATTCATGGTACCTCTACTCTGATAGATTCTTTTCTCTTGAAGTTCCAATATTAAGATTCTCCTTGTGGTCAATAAAGTTCACTTCACCATCAATATTTTTTTTCGAGGGCGCGCCTTAGGAAAGGGCGCGTCTTGAAAGATTAGGAATTAGTTCCAGTCGAGCCATTCTTCAAGTAGTGACTATAACTCATCTGATTATTATGACATCTTCATTGAAAACTTCCATAGACTTTTTCTTCTGAGGGCGCGCCCTGGGAGGGCAATTCTCCACTGAATGTTTCATATGCAGAGGGCGCGCCTTAATATATTGTGACGCAACACTTGGTAACTCAAGAGATTTTTTCCTGATAAGATTTCCTACCTACAATAAACACAATTAATATGGAACTTGGAATGTTACCTGGAGGACGCGTCCTAGAGGGACGGACGTGTCCAGTCGGTGAATTTTCCTGGAATTTGCTGGAAGTCATCTGGGCCCCAAATTTTTTAATCAAGGCGCGTCCTAAGAGTTTGTGGGGATTTTCTCCATGCCAAATCTCTTTCCCAATCCTCTTCCTGCACAAGTCCCAAAAACAAGTAATGGAAAATACAACGAAACTAGTTGAGTGTTACCTTGAGGGATCTTGTTAAAGGCGATGACTAGCTTATGATAGTAATGCCTTCTTCTTGGATTGTTCTCCTCCCGATCGTCCTCAGATTTGCGCCTGATTAAGTCTTCTGAACTGAATAGTGTTCTCAAATCTTCTAAATCAAATAGAATTGTTCAGTCTTCTCGTTGGAATATGATTCTCCAATCTTCTAAATGGAATAGGATTCTCCAATCTTCTAATTAGAACAGGATTCTCCCATCATCTAGATCGAATAGAATTCTTCAATATTCTAATTAGAATAGGATTCTTCAATCTTTTATACCAAATAGGTTTCTCCCAATCTTCTTAATGGAATGGGTTTCTTGCAATCTTTTAAGCCAAATAGGATTTTTTGGTAAAAATTCGTAGCTGTTGTTTTCCTCTGTTTCCGGGCTGATCAACTTGGATTGTCGTATCCATATCATCTCTGAATTAAAGAGAATTCAATAAGTTTCACATAGGCTGTAAGATCGTTCAAATCTGACTTACGGAACTCGAGATACGGCCCAAACAGTGTAAGCAAATCGCTTAACCCACCATATCCGAATTTTTCATCCAACTTTGCTCCTTTGTGGCCATGGTTGTAAACTTCAACCCTCATGGCTGGAAATCATCATCCATGGATCTCCCTCGTGGCCGTGAATACTACATTCAAATCTCCTTCGACCCCCCTGGCCAAAAATATTTATTTTACGGATCTCCTTCGTGGCCGTTGTATGCAACTCCTCCGTGGCTATCCTTCAATTCTTGCGTCAAAGAACCTTCATCGTGACGAGACATCTCTTCCTCCTGAGATTATGATCTTGATCAGCACCCCTTCTTCTAGCGCCAATTTGTTGACGGAGGAATTTGGTATCAACAAAGTTTGAGGTTCGTCACCGGAATCAAGATCTACGATAGTGCTTCTTTGCCTGAAAAGTGAGAGGAGTGTGGTGGTTGTGATAAATTGGGGGCTAAGATTGCTTAGGGTTGGTGGTGGCTCCTTATGGTTCTCGCTTCCGACCCCTCACAATTTGCCTACGTATCCCTATTTATAGGGAATCAAGCCCACGTAGTTCTTGGGGAACAAGAAATCTAATGTGCTTAGACTTCATATTCCCAGGCCCGGTCCAGAATCCATCTTCCGCTAGCTTTAGGAATTTCCAACTATGAGGCCCAACTGCGAAGGCCCAAGGCTCGTTTGTAATCGCAGGACTTCACGGATAATGCATCTCCCTGCGCAAGGATAACATTTCGCTACAACTATCTCCCTTGAATTACGAACGCAGGTATAGCCACGGTTTACCCCAAATGCCAGACGCGTCCCTGTCCCCCGAATGAGGATAACCCACCAGATAGCAGGACAGGTGATCCCAAGCTCTTGGGTGCCAAGTGCAGGATGACTCCAAAGTTCTCCAACGAGGACACCCGTTGAATACAAGAACAGAGTTCCCAAAGCACACACCAAAGTCAACCCTGCATCCCCAACGAGGACACCCGTTAAATACAGAAGGAGGCCTTCAATCATCAGGCATACCCCTGGAGGCCTTCAAGCTTTTCACGGACATCCCCCTCCTTGACCGTCTCAAGGAGGGAATTCTTCAAAGAGTACCTGCAACAAATACGTTAGTGAAAATAATCCTCCATTGCTCCTTCCACGCTTGTCTTGCTTTAAACTTACTCTTGATCATGCATTCTTCACACATAGGACGCGTCCTGAACGATTGGGCGCGTCCTGACGCTACAAACTCCACATATTGTTATATCTTCCAAGTATCTCTATTTGCTTTGTCTTGAATGAGAACAAGCTCAACCATCCCAAAGTGTGCATCTCCGGGAGGGAGGACGCGTCCTCCCCTTGTAAAATACACATATTCTCCTTGCATGGCAACCTTATTACCTATACAGCTCATCCCATTATTTTTACTTATCAGGGCGCGTCCTGCGCCTTGGGCGCGTCCTCCTCCTTTCAATATCTTCCTCCTCATCTCTTTACATGACAACCCCAAATACAGCCTACACAATCATGGTCGCATCCTACATATACAGGGCGTGTCTTCGCTTCATACAATGTAGACCAAAACCTAATTATTCATCTTCTTGCCCCAATTCAATTCCAATTGACCCGTATTTGACCCGAGATGATCCAATACCAAATGTTGGCTATAACATAGTGTAATACTACAGTAAGATCATATTTCATTAATTTGAAATTCAATGATCATAGGTTCCTCTCAAAATTACTGTGGTATAGATTCTGTAATTAAACTAACATATGTCTATGCCCAATTTAATTTCTAATATACAATTAAGCACCAATTCACACGGCTATGCATGGTAATAATATATATGCAATGTTACAAAATTAATATCAACAAATATAATCATGCACTATTCAAGTATTGTGGTAATTAACTATAACTTTCTCGATATTATAATTAACTCGTTAACCTACTAAAGTTCATTAGGCAATACCAAGTATTACCATGAAAAACACTTAAATGAATAAATTATAAACTGCATATAATACTTCTTATCAAAACCAATAATCCCATACTAGGGTTCCATAAATATCTTAACTCATATAATTTAGTTCATAATTAAAGTATCAAAATAATTCCAAGATAACCAACACTTTTTTATAAGAAGAGATAAATAAAAGATAAGAGAAAACAAAGCTAGTTGAATGTCTTCAGTGGTTGAAATCTTCTCTGTTTATGGCTTCTTCTCCTCCTCCCTTATATGGCTCTTGTCTCTTTCCTATCTCTAAATCTATTATGTCTGATCGATAATTATATTATATTGAATAAAACTATTTTTAATAAATGAAAGCAAATATAAGGAGATTTCCCATTAGAATTGAATTTCGAGAAAGTGTAAATTCGTAGTTGACTTTTTGACTCAGACTTTTGGCTGATTCGGTTGGACTTTGAACCCAAGACAAATTCTACAATAAATCGCTTCTCCCAAGCTTTTCATAGGCTCTTGAATCGTTTAAATCAGACTTCTAGAACTCTGGTTATGGCCCAAATAGTATAGATTGCACAAATAGCCTTTAAATTCCAGTTTTAAATCAAATTCATCTCCAACTCTGATTTTGTAAACTCTAAGTCAATCTTTTTTATTAAGTCCTTGATACCTACAATAAAACACTAATATTTATTAAATAAAAATTCAATACAAAATAACCAAAATATAGGGACAATGTTAAGATTAAGTCCACGCTCATCAATTACGCTTCTCGATCCTTTGAGCGATGATACTGAAGAGTGACCATCGCGCCAAACATACAAGTATGAATTTCATATTATGGTAACTTTTAATATATCACTAATTTTTACAAGTACATGCAAATTATTTTTTAATCTGTGCTATAATTTATTATTATATTTTGTAGAAACATGTGATTTCACGTATGCTTAGTTGGCTTGATGAAGATAAATTATGTTTTAAACCTGCACCTATTCAAGTTAACCCGTATCGGCCTAAATAAGAGAATGAAACCGATTGTCGTGTTTTTCTCTATAAATATATGGATTATCATCTAAATAATATAGACTGGCCTATGGGATGGTGTCCTAAAGACATTTATGTATTTTGAGCTCGTATTATTTATGAATTTTTTCAAGGAATAGCTCCTCAGTTTACACACAGGACTTTGGGTGAAGGGAAAAGTCTAGTAAAATTTTATTTTAGTTAGTAATTTATTATGTTAATTTGTATAACATTTTAAATTTATGAAATATTAAAACCATCTTTTTCATTTTGCTGTAATTTTAAAATTTTATGTAACAATTTAGTAAAATTAATATTGGCCAATTACAAAAGAATGTGCTTTTTTTAGGTGATGTGTAACATGACGTAGGTGGATCTCTATTTTATCTTTTTTAGGAAAACCGTCAAAAAGTTGGTGTAATATTTTGTATTCTTTTTTAGAAGTTTTGTATTCTTTTTTAGAAGTTTTGTATTTTAAATTTTCATATATTTTAAAAACATGGATGTTATAGATAAAAAACTAAGATTATTATTTGTTGTATTTATTACTAAGATTCGGGAGCTCAAGGCCTTTAATGGCTGCTCTCGTGTATCGTAGCTTAATTCTGCCTTTACGAGATGCCTACGTATCTCTGTGAATTAGAGAATCAAGCCAAAAAAACGTAGTTCTGATTTGTGGGGTGAGGCCCCTTATATAGATGTGGGAGTCCTTGAATTGGACTTGGTATAGGAGACTTGGTGGACAAGCCTCTGAATTAGGATAGACTTAGGAGTCCTAGGAAGTAGGAAGCTGATTCCTTATCCTTTTAGGTCCCCTTGAGGCTAATCTATAAGGATTTATATCCTTATCGGGACTCTTCTCAATAGCTGATTTTTCCCTTATTAATTAATTACAAAATTAATTAATAATTAGGGCTTTTGGGCCTTTTTTATTCCATCAGGCCTGATCTGGTCCATCAGGCTTAACCTTTCTGGTCTGAGTATCATATATCTTTTTATTGGGCCTAGCAGCCCACAGCTTGTACAATTAATGCAGTATTTAATTATACAATCATAATTTATTTATCCCTATCATTTGCCCCCCAACTTTTAGGAAACATTGATTAGGTTTCGCAGAAGTTAAGTCTATTTGTTCCCTTACAGGGTTTCGCTTTTCCGTAAAGTGTGGAGCGACCTACACATTTACAATGAATTTTTCCTTTTATTCAGGAATTATCTTAATTTCCAAGAATTGTTCCCTTATTTCCGGGATTTTTTCCTTATTTTCTGGATTTTTCCCTAATTTTCTGGAATTTTTCCCTAATTTTTTGGGATTTTCCCTAATTTTTTGGAATTTTTCCCTTATTTTCTGGGATTTTCTCTAATTTCCTGGAATTTTTCCCTTATTTTCTGGGATTTTCCCTAATTTCTGGGATTTATCCTTTAATTTTCTGGATTTTTTCCTTATTTCTGAAAATATTAACATTTTTCAGAAAATATTTAAGGAAATTTCCTTATTTTTCTAATTAAATGATCATAAAAATAGAACTTTTGCTGCTCAATACATCATAGGCGTTGTTGATCCACGCCTAGGAGACAGTTTCCTAACAACGTCTAGGAAACTTGCGTCCTGGGCGTTGTTGGAGACAGATGCTTTCATAGATCCTAGACGTCGTGCACCCGCGCCTAGGAGACAGTTTTCTAACAACGGCTAGGGATGATGCATCCTGGGCGTTGTTGAGGACAGATGCTTCCTGGGCGTTGTTGTACCACGCCTAGGAGCCACACTTCTAACAACGGCTAGGGATGATGCATCATGGGCGTTGTTGATGACAGATGCTTCCTGGGCGTTGTTGTACCACGCCTAGGAGCCACACTTCTAACAACGGCTAGGGATGATGCATCCTGGGCGTTGTTGAGGACAGATGCTTCCTGGGCGTTGTTGTACCACGCCTAGGAGCCACACTTCTAACAACGGCTAGGGATGATGCATCTTGGGCGTTGTTTAGGCTGTTCGAGCCTTGATTCACTCAATGAACTTTGATTTTAAACCTTTTCAAAATTCAAATCTTATGGGCTTCCCGCCTTTTTCTTAGGCCCAGGCCCGTTTGTGCATCTTTGAGCTCCTCTATATAAGAGGTGGAGTGTGAGTTCATTTCTCACACTTCACTTTCACAAAAATTTCTAAACTTCAACTCTGCAATTAGTCTCTCAAGAATCGCCACCTCCAAGCGATTTCCGGCTTTCTACTCCACCGCTTTCTGGGCTTATTTTGAAGATTTTGAATCTTCATCTTCTTTACTTACTTTCAAGAGCTTCCTGGGTTTTTGTCTTCATCCATGGCGGATTCTGATTCATCTCATTCCCATGTCCCCCAAGCTGTTGCCCGTCCCTCTAGGGCCAGCTGAGGTAAAAAATCTCTTGTACATTCCTCAGTTATTTCTCTTAGGGATCTTTTAACCGAATTTGGGCAAGCCTTTCCTAACATGTTACACTTAGATGCATATAATTATCCTTCTAGATTTGGTCCAGATCAAGTAGGTACCATAGCCCGCCTTTTTGGCATTTCTCACCCTTATAGGGCCGAGGCTCCAGGCCCAAATGATAGGGCCTGCTACCCAAAACCTGGGGCCATTCGGGTCTATAAGGAAACCTTCTATGCTGGTTTTCGCCTACCTCCTCATCCTTTTATTTTTCGCCTTTTGGCTGAGGCCCGAGTCTGTCCGACCCAACTCACACCCAACTCTTGGCGTTTTATTCACTGTTATATGGCATAATCTCGTAAACACGGTTTTGAGCCAAATGTTTATGTCTTTCGTTATTTATTTAAATTTGTAAATGCTTCTGAGGACCAAGGATGGGTCAAAATAGTTCATAGATCCTTGGCTCGTTCCTGCTTTATTTCTGGCACCAATCCCGACTCGTATCCAACATGGAAGAGTGAGTGGTTTTATGTATTTCTGGATTCCGAGGAAGGTTGGGACCATTTTTTCAGGCCCAACTTCTCAAAAAGTATAGACGGGTCTTTAAGAGACCTAAAATTGGGGATAGATGAGGATGCGGCCATCAAGGCCATCACTGCCGATAACTTGCACCATTGCGCTCTCATCCTTTCAGAGGGTAATTTGCAAGGTTTAGGTCTAAGTGACCTTGGTCCCGAGGGTATTTCTTTCCCCTTTTTGTTCCATTTTCTCCATTCTCTATTTGTCCTTTTTCTTACGTGCTCGTATTTGCCTGCAGCTAGGGCCGCTTTGGACACAATATTCAAGAAGCGGGAGGCCCGTGCCGCCAAGGGCTCTGCTGTTGAGACCCGCCGCGACAAGCGGGTTAGGATTGGTGATGGCCCTTCAGTCACGGTTCAGGAGGCCGTCCCTACCTTTTTATCCCAGAGGCCTCCTAGCCTTGATAAAGATACCTCTCCCTTCACCGTTACTTGGGGCCTTCAGAGGAGGGACACGGTGGTAGGGAGTTCCGAGGCTGCCGCCGTTTGGTCTCAGAGTGTGATCACGCCTCGTGATAGGGCTGAGATCATAGAGTCTTCTGATGACCTACAGATTGAGCGTCTAGGTGCTCAGGCCGTGGCTTCTGTAAGCCTCTTCCTTTTTTAACTGTTTTTTTTTATTACTTACTGTACTTTGATATGTTCGTGCAGATGAATACCTATCTCCAGGCTGCCCTTCACAATTTGAAGGATGTGAGGACCAGCCTAACTATTGCTGAGAGGGACAGGGATAGGTACCTCAAGGCTTCCGAGGCCAACTTTACTCGTTTCCGTGAGGTAGAGAAGGAGCTGGCGGATGAGAAGGAGAAAGTTCGTAAGCTAGAGCTGGATGCTCAAAGGGCCCGAGCTGAGGTGATAGCTGAGTATAAGGCATCTCAGGACTTTCAGGATGTCCTAAATGCTGAGTACGATGCTAACTTCCCGGAGACCTTTTCTAGCTGTTGGGAGCAGATAGTAGAGGAGATTGGGAAGAAGATTCCGGAGGTGACTCTCACTGCCTATCCAGTCCCTGATATTCCTGGGAAAGAGCCTCTTCTTGATGATATCCCTCTTTCTCCTATTCTTGCTTCTTCTGCTGAGGCCGAAGCTGTTTCTCCTCGAGGTGCTGATCCTGTTCCAGTTCCTTCTTCTGCTGCCGATGAAGGAAACATCGATGATGACTTCTTCAAGGATCTTTGAGTATTTTGTTTTTCTTGTTTGGCCCATTATGGCTTTCTATGTATTGACTTAATCGTATTCAGAACTTATTACCCTTCGGGGCTTATATTTTATATGTTGTTTTTCTTGCCTCTTTCTGTTTTGAAATAATTTCAAACTCTTTAATATGAAGTCTGGTTTTTCAAAACCTTACATAGCATGGGTTCGACCCTAATCAATAATAACTAGACAATGTAAATTCTACTGGAATATAAAATCCTATGCAAGCAAAGCTTCCAGGTGCTTTTAAACCTACTTGTCACAATGACAAGTGAGAATCGTACTTCGCCTATCTTACACGTAGTAAACCTTCAGGTTTTGTGCGTGCCAGGTCCTCGGGACTTCAAAACCATCCATAGTTTCCAGCTTGTAGGTTCCTCTACCCTGAACGCTCTTGACTCTGTACGGCCCTTCCCAATTTGGGGCTAGCTTTCCTTTCTGTCCGACACCAGAAGCCTCTATTTTTCTCAAGACTAGATCACCTTGTTTGAAAAACCTCTCTTTAACCCTTAGGTTGTAGTAGAACGAAGCCTTTTTCTGATACTCTACTATCTTTGCATGTGCCTTATCTCGCACTTCATCAATTAAGTCCAGCGCCAACCTTTGCCCTTCCTCATTTTCCCCAGCATTGAAAGCTTGAATTCTTGGAGAAGAATGTGATATCTCCACGGGAACCACTGCTTCTGCCCCATATGCCAACATGAAGGGAGTTGCTCCAGTCGTGACTCTACAGGTAGTCCTATAGGCCCATAGTATTGGAAGTATCTCATTCACCCAATTATTTCTTGACTTCTCGATCCTCTTCCGTAGTCCATCCAGGATTATCCGATTTGCTACCTCCGCTTGCCCATTGGCTTGCGGATGAGCCACAGAGGTGAACCGTAACTCAATTTCATTTTCTTCACAATACTTCTTGAATTCCTCATTGTTGAATTGTGTTCCATTGTCAGTGACGAGGATACGGGGAATCCCATATCGGCACATAATGTTTTCCCACAGGAATTGTGCAACCTGCTTAGTTGTGATTTTGGCCAAGGGCTTGGCTTCAATCCACTTAGTGAAATAATCAATGGCTACAATCAGAAACTTCCTTTGTGTTGTGGCCATAGGGAAAGGCCCTAGAATATCCATCCCCCACATAGCAAAGGGGATTGGGGAGTTGATAGAGGTCAGCATCTCGGGGGGTTGTCTAACAACTGGTGCATGCTTCTGACAGCGATCACACTTCTTCACATATTCTTTGGCATCAGCCATCATTTCTGGCCAATAGAAGCCTAAACGGGTTATCTTATGAGCCAAGGCCCTGCCTCCCAAGTGTTGCCCACAAATACCTTCATGCACCTCCTCAAGAGCCAAGCGTGCCTCATCGGGCCTGAGACACCTTAAGTAAGGAACCACGAAAGATCTTTTATACAGAATCCCATCTATCAAAGAGTACCTTAGTGCTCGAATAGTTAACTTCCGTGCTTCAGTTGCATCACTTGGCAACCAACCGGTCTGAATGTGAGCCTTGATGGGATCAATCCATGACATCCCCAGGCCTATGGGAGCCACAAGCTTAACATCTATGCTTCGTGTCTTCAATACACGGAAGTATACACTTCCTGAACTTTCTTCTATCTCAGATGAAGCAAACTTTGATAGCGCATCTGCCTTAGCATTTTCTTCCCTTGGAATGTGTTCAACATGGCATTCATTAAATTGAGTCATCACAGTCCTTACTAGGCGTACATACTTAGCCATCGTATCATCCCTTGCCTCAAATTCTCCCTTTACCTGGGATATGATCAGCTTCGAGTCTCCACGGACCTTCAAGTTTTTTACTCTAAGTGTCCCAGCTAGACCAAGGCCAGCAATCAGGGCTTCATACTCTGCCTCATTGTTTGTGGTTGGGAAGTCTAGCTTCATAGCATACTCAATTAAGAATCCATCAGGGCTTTGCAAACCCAATCCTGCTCCACTGGAGTTTGTTTTTGATGCCCCATCAAAATAGAGAACCCAATATTCTTTATCATCCTTCTCTTTGTCCCCATTGTCGACTCCCTTGTCTTGAGGTATGGTATCTTCCTGCCCCCCGACTTCTTGGTTGGGTATGGTACATTCCACCACGAATTCAGCTAGTGCCTGGGCTTTTATAGCCGTGCGCGGCTTATACTTGAGATCGAACTCTCCCAACTCTATTGCCCACTTAATCAGTCTCCCACTTACCTTGGGACTGTGAATGATGTTTCTCAGTGGCTGATTTGTTAGCACTTCAATCTGGTGAGCTTGAAAATAAGGACGCAGCTTTCTTGAAGCCATTACCAAGGCTAAAGCGAATTTTTCAATAGTTGAATAATTCAACTCAGCACCATGCAAGATTTTGCTGACATAGTATACGGGTTTCTGGACTTTCAGTTCCTCTTTAACCAACACCGCGCTCAAGGCGCTCTCTGAAACAGCCAAGTACAAGAATAAAACTTCACTCAGAACTGGCTTGGCCAACAACGGGGCCTGGCCCATATATTTCTTTAATTCTTCAAATGCCTTCTGATTTTCCTCACTCCATACAAAGTCTTTAATGTTCTTTAGTGACTTGAAGAATGACAAGCACTTGTCTCCTGACTTGGAGATGAATCGTCCTAGCGCAGCAACCCTTCCTGTGAGCTTCTGAACATCCTTGATAGTTTTTGGTGGTTCCATGTCCAGGATCGCCTTTATTTTATCGGGATTAGCCTCAATTCCTCTTTTTGAGACCATTAATCCCAAGAATTTTCCAGATCCTACTCCGAAAGCACACTTCGTAGGATTTAACATCATCTTGTGGTACCTCAGGACCTCAAAAGCTTCCCTTAAATGGGCTATATGATCAGTCTTTACTAGACTCTTGACTAACATGTCATCAACATAAACTTCCATAGTCTTACCAATAAGATCCTTAAAAATTCTATTCACCAACCTTTGATAGGTGGCTCCTGCATTCTTGAGACCAAACGCCATAACAAGATAACAATAAACACCAAAGTCAGTGATAAATGATACCTTTGGAATGTCATCCTTATGCATTTTGATCTGGTTGTATCCGCTAAATCCATCCATGAAACTCATCATCTCATGTCCAGCAGTGGCATCAATCAAAGTATCAATTCTAGGCAGCGGAAAACAGTCTTTGGGGCATGCATCATTCAGATCAGTGAAGTCTATATACATCCTCCACTTTCCATTAGCCTTCTTCACCATTACAGGGTTTGCTAACCACTCTGGAAATTGAATCTCCTCAATGAAACCAGCCTCTAAGAGCTTTTCTACTTCCTGTTTTATAGCCTCTTGTCTTTCCGGGGCAAAATTTCTTTTCTTTTGTTTCACTGTCTTCCGGCTCGGATCCACGTTTAACTTGTGAGTAATTAACTCCGGGTCTATGCCTGGCATATCAGCTGCTGACCATGCAAACACATCACTATTTTCTTGCAAAAATTTCACTAACTTCCCTCTAAGGGGCTCCTCTAATGTGGCTCCAATGAAAGTCATCCTCTCAGGATTCTTGGAGTCTAAAGGAACCGAAACCAATTCTTCTGCTGGCCTTCCTCTATTCTCATCATTTTCTCGAACATCCATATCTTCAATAGGAAGAACCTGCCCCCCGACTCCATCTGCCCTCAAAGAGGCCACATAACAGCTTCTAGCCATTTTTTGATCTCCTCTCTCTTCTCCAATCCCGTTTCGGGTGGGAAACTTCATGACTGAATGGTAGGAAGAGGGGACTGCCTTGAAGGCATGTATCCCTGTTCTCCCCATGATAGCATTATAAGTTGAACTAGCCTTTACCACCACGAAATCCAGCATCTGCGTTGCTTGCCTTGGCTCCGTACCTATGGTGGTTGGCAATTTGATTATCCCTTCCACAGGACATTCTACTCCAGCAAATCCATATATCGGCATATCGGTTGGTGTCAACTGGGAGTCGTTATACCCCATCCTTAGAAAGGTGTCATGGAGCAAGATATCCACAGAAGCACCATTATCCACAAGGACCCTCTTACCCGGGCTATTTCCTATTATCGGTGTTATGACGAGCGGGTCATCATGGGGAAACTTCACGCCCTCTAGGTCGGAATCATCAAAAGCCAATGTTACTTCTTTCCTGGCCCTCTTCGGGGCTTCGCCAACAATATGCATAACCTCCCTGGTGTATGCCTTTCTGGAATTTTTGGACAATCCAGCAGCAGTTGGACCTCCAAAGATCGTGTTTATCACAGGTCCTCGAGGGCGTCGTGGTCCTCCAAAAATTGCATTTATAACCGGCCCTCTAGGTTGGGGATTCCGCCCCTGATCGTCTTGGTCCCTCCTACGATCTTCAAAGTTCTTCCTTCCATTATTATTTCTGTCCCCTCCATCTCCAGTATACTTGTTCAACCTTCCTTTTCGAATCAAAACCTCAATTTCATCTTTCAATTGCCTACACCCATCGGTGTCATGGCCAACATCCTTGTGAAACCTGCAATACTTGCTCTTATCTAGCTTGGCGGGATCAGCCTTCAAGGGCTTAGGCCAGCGAATATCTCTATCTTTCTCAATCTCCATCAAAATCTGACTTCTAGGAGCACTCAGCTTAGCGTATTCAGTGAACTTTTGCCCAGGTCCTCCCTTTTTGGGGGTTGAATCAGGGTTTTGTTCGGTTCTAGGATATTTGTCCTTAGCGATATACTCCAAATCAGTTTTTCGTTTCTTGCCTCCAGTGGGCTCATTACTTACTACGGTCTTCCTCATGCTTTCTTCAACCTTGATATACTTCCCTGCCCTCTCTTGGAGTTGCAACATGTTTTCAGGGGGACGTTTGGCCAAGGACATCTTGAAAAACTCATCCCTAGTTCCTTGTTGCAGTGCTATCATGGCTACCTTATCATCAAGGTCTGGGACTTTTAAAGCCTCCTTTGTAAAACGATTTAGGTAATCCCTCAAGGATTCTTTAGCTCCCTGCACAAGACTCATAAGAGATGCTGAACTTTTCTCATGGACTCTTCCACTGATGAATTGCTTAATAAAAGCCTGACTTAATTCTCTGAATGATCCAATAGAGTTTGGGGGCAAGCGACTGTACCATCTTTGAGCCATACCCGACAGGGTTTGAGGGAAGGCCCGACACTTTATAGCATCATTCACGGGTTGCAGCAGCAGTGTATTAGAGAATGTCCTAACATGATTAGCGGGGTCACCCGTGCCATCATAGGCTTTGATAGTGGGCATCTTGAATTTTCTTGAAATATGGGCATTCATTATTTCTTCTGTGAAAGGTGGAGTTGGATCATCAGGATCTCCAAGGGGAAGGAGATTGCTTGGATCAGTTCTTGGGACAGCAGCCCTTCTTCTTACCGGACCATCCAGGTCTATGACAGGAGGAGGATTTTTCCCCCTAGGAAGTATCTGGGGTCTGGTGGCCTGGTGAGCCTCCAAATCACGTCTCAGCCTTTGGATTTCAGCCTCATGAGCCCTGATCCTTTCCTGCACTTCTTGGGGATTCACCCCTGGGGTACTCTGGGGGCGTTGCTTTCCATCGGCCATTGGCTCTTTTCCAGGACGCCTCCTTCTCGGGGCCACTTCATCATCCGAAGATTCGAAGTCTCTCTCAGTGTATGGACCAGAAAATTCCCGATCCTCAGGGATAGGACCCAAACCTCGTATATAGGGGGGCGACCGCCCTCGTGCTTCGCTTCGCCCAGCATATCCGCTTCCTCCAACCTCAGGGTGAAGGGGCATCCCATAAGGGGGGTTAGTAGTAACAATAGTTGAATATTCATACCCGACGGGTCGAGAATTCACAGGTATATGTATTTGTTGAACTTGAGGATTCGTACCTTGAACCGGGGGAGTTGTCCCTTGTAGCTGGGGTTGAGTTGCCCCTGTCTGGGCTTCCTCCTGAGTAGATGCATAAGTTGAATGGGGAGGAACCTCCACGGTTGATGAAATCACCTGGGTTGTCTCTGATGGTGTTCCTTCCTCTAGAGCTCCAATTGTTCTCCGTGTTCTCGCCATGGTTGTTGTTGTGCTTCCCACAGACGGCGCCAAATGTTATAGATAAAAAACTAAGGTTATTATTTGCTGTATTTATTACTAAGATTCGGGAGCTCAAGGCCTTTAATGGCTGCTCTCGTGTATCGTAGCTTAATTCTGCCTTTACGAGATGCCTACGTATCTCTGTGAATTAGAGAATCAAACCAAAAAATGTAGTTCTGATTTATGGGGTGAGGCCCCTTATATAGATGTGGGAGTCCTTGAATTTGACTTGGTATAGGAGACTTGGTCGACAAGCCTCTGAATTAGGATAGACTTAGGAGTCCTAGGAAGTAGGAAGCTGATTCCTTATCCTTTTAGGTCCCCTTGAGGATAATCTATAAGGATTTATATCCTTATTGGGACTCTTCTCAATAGCTGATTTTTCCCTTATTAATTAATTACGAAATTAATTAATAATTAGGGCTTTTGGGCCTTTTTTATTCCATCAGGTCTGATCTGGTCCATCAGGCTTAATCTTTCTGGTCTGAGTATCATATATCTTTTTATTGGGCCTAGCAGCCCACAGCTTGTACAATTAATGCAGTATTTAATTATACAATCATAATTTATTTATCCCTATCAATGGACTACTTTAGTTTCTTTTATCATAAATTGTAGTTTATTTTTACAATGATTTCATATTTAATTTTAATATTGTTAATTTAATTCAATATTTTTTAACAATAATATCAATAATTAAAAATATAAATCACTACAATATAAATTAAAGAAATGTCAAAGAAATATAACACTAAAAGATTAATAACAAATTTGGTTCAAATATTTATTTTTAAAATAAGTTAGTGATATGTTGACTACTGGAAATTTGCAATGATGTAAAAAATAAGTTAGGGTTTCTAGCCTCATTATTTGGGGGAATTTTGATGGACCATATTGGGTCTAATTAATGGCACACGTTAATTATGGTTTTAAGGTTATATTTTGACCCATATCAACTATTAATAGGCCGTTATAAACAAAACACCCCTATTTGGTTGGGTTTTTGATAGGGTATACTATATTTAATTAATATAATAATTCTTTTCATAATGAAAAAATAAAAAATCTAATCAAAACACATGTTAAGAATAAAAATACACTCATATTTAGAACACAACTCTAATAGTATATAAAACACGCTTAGGTGTTGTTTAGGGATGACAATCGGGTCGAGTATTGAAGAATCCAAATATAAATCCTTAAAAAGAATTAGAGTACCTGAAGTCAAACTAAACCCGAAAAATACCTCAAAACTGAAATCCAAACTCGATCCAACAAATTAATTTTCGTTAAAGTTATTTTTGTGTATTACTACATTTATTTTTCATGATACATGAATTATTTTACAATCACTTTCTCTTCTTTAAATTACAACCACATGCTCCTTATATCATCAACTCACCTCGCGTATATCAAATTGCCCGAAAGCAGAGCTGAGGAAAAATCCAAAATAAAACTAAAAACAAAATCAAAACTGTTAAAATGAAATCCGATAAGTTTATGACCGAACCAATCAAAAACTAAAAAAAAAATTAGAAATCGAAATTGAACCTGATTGATAAGTTTCAATTGTATGTTAAACTGAACCGAAAAAGTCCGAAATAATTCGATTATTCAATATAAGTAAACAATTTATATCTATAATAAATTAATTTTTAATCTACCTTTAAATTTGATTATTGAGACTTTTGTATGTACAAAATTAGTGTTAGTTTCGCATTATTCAAGTGTATTTTGCTTATATACAAGTAATTTTTTTCCATATTTGTAATTTAAGTTGTGTGTGTGTGATACCATCAAAATTGTAAAACATGTTTAAGTCTCTAGATTGATTCTTGTAGTTTCAGTACAAGCTATTACTCTCTTAACAATATTCTAGTTTTGGGTGTAACCGAGTACTCATATTAATAAAGAGATTTTTCAAGCAGGCCTAATTGGGGTTAATGAGTTTAAAAGAGGCAGGGTCAGTTAATTAGATTAAAAAAAACATAGGAGGGGGTTACAAAATAAAGGCTCAATTTTAATTTAAATCCTTAATTAAGTTTACTGGAAAAAAATTTATGTGGGGAGTTTGAACGTCCTTTGGCCGGACCTATAAAGAGAAAAATGCGAGTTATTGTCCCCCTAATTCACTGATGTGCGAATCAGTTTATTGTTTCTAAGTGAATAACTGGAACACACAAAAGGCATGTGAGTAGTGTGAATTAAATTAATGACCAAACTTGAACCAATATTAACCTTGGCCTCCTCATTTTTCATTCAGTTACGACTTTCACGGATGTGACTGTTGTGGACAATGTGGAACATGTCTCCCCAGATTCTTTACGCCTAGTCTACCATAAAGATGTTAGGATTCTTGGACCCCCATCTAGGTTGGATACTTGGTCTGGAATTTATTCGACTCAAGAAATAAGATGCAAAGTGTCTTTTGGGCCGAACCCGACGAGCCCCTAACATGTCTTAGGCTTTACCCGGATAGTAGTATTTAGACTAAGCACAACTCTTCAGGTCCGTCTTAGGGATGACCTACGAGACCTCGATCTTCGGAATAATGATGACACAAATACATGTGAACCATCATTTGGGGGAGTTATTGATGACGATAGTCGTGTCCCTTGAGATCCGTGCTTTTATCGTGGCCATTAAATTCCAAACAGTTTCCATCTTTGTCATTTATTTCAAAGCAAACGTCTTATTTGTCCAAGACACACATGCAATAATCATAACATATATTTTGCATATAAAAGCACATTTATTTTCCCCCTGATAACTCCCGGTGGCGGGACTGCTCCTTCGACGGCGTCTTGGATCCTTCTCCGCTGTAGCGGTGTAGCTGTGGTTGGGTTCTTACAAAACAATACCGGGAGGGGGGTTGGAGTCCCGCGGCGCCTCCGGCGTGAGAGTAAGAACTAACTTTTTGGGAAGATGAAGATGAATATGAATGCAGGGTGGCTGTGTGTGTATATGAGTGTGAAAAAATGATTAACCCCAAAACCTCACCTCTTCAGTTATTTATAGCTCAAGGGTAGGGTTTTGGGGTCGGTACCTTTGAATTGTAGCCATTGGTTCTAGGAGCGGAGGGCACCTGGCTGGAGTGGATGCTTTACACGTGTCAGCGCGGGACTGGTCGAGGAATGTTCTGAGGATCCTCTGACACGTGCCCTGATTATTCCCACGATTGATGTGTGACAGTTGTTCCCGTCACGTGCTTGGGCCAACGTCTCACGTGTCGGGGTTTATCAAGGTTCCGCTTGCGGGACTGAGCTGGTCAGGAGTGGTAGTGTGCGGGACTACTCCTTCCAGGAGCTGAGTGGAGTTATGAGCCTAATAGTAGGCATCCCAGGAGCTGTATGGAGTTGGGAGCTCGGGAGTAGGCCTCCCAGGAGCTGTATGGAGTTAGGAGCTTAGGAGTAGTCCTCCCAGGAGCTGTATGGAGTTAGGAGCTTAGGAGTAGGCCTCCCAGGAGCTGTATGGAGTTAGGAGCTTAGGAGTAATCCTCCCAGGAGCTGTATACAGTTGAAGGCCTAGGAGTAGTCTTCCCAGGAGCCATATGGAGTTAGGAGCTTAGGAGTAGTCCTCCCAGGAGTTGTATGGAGTTGAAAGCCTGGGAGTAGTCCTCCCAAGAGCTATATGGACTATCATGTGCCCCCCACTCCCTTATGCAGATTTTCTGGATGGGGGAGTGAATTTGAGTATGTTTGTAGAACATGAGCTTTTGATTGTTTTGTTAAAAGAACTTGATCTTTTCTTGCCCCCCAGTCCGGAGTTCGTTGAGTTCAGCGAATCAGGACTAAGGTGGTTGTCTTTAGCAGGAGTTGAGCTTTTCTTACCCCCCTGTCCGGAGTTCGTTGAGTTCAGCGAATCAGGACTAAGGTGGTTGTCTTTAGCAGGAGTTGAGCTTTTCTTGCCCCCCAGTCCGGAGTTCGTTGAGTTCAGAGAATCAGGACTAAGGTGGTTGTCTTTAGCAGGAGTTGAGCTTTCCTTGCCCCCAGTCCGGAGTGCGTTGAGTTCAGCGAATCAGGACTAAGGTGGTTGTCCTTAGCAGGAGTTGAGCTTTTCTTGCCCCCAGTCCGGAGTACGTTGAGTTCAGCGAATCAGGACTAAGGTGGTTGTCCTTAGCAGGAGTTGAGCTTTTCTTGCCCCCAAGTCCGGAGTTCGTTGAGTTCAGCGAATCAGGACTAAGGTGGTTGTCTTTAGCAGGAGTTGAGCTTTTCTTGCCCCCAGTCCGGAGTGCGTTGAGTTCAGCGAATCAGGACTAATGTGGTTGTCCTTAGCAGGAGTTGAGCTTTTCTTGCCCCAAGTCCGGAGTTCGTTGAGTTCAGAGAATCAGGACTAAGGTGGTTGTCTTTAGCAGGAGTTGAGCTTTTCTTGCCCCCAGTCCGGAGTGCGTTGAGTTCAGCGAATCAGGACTAAGGTGGTTGTCCTTAGCAGGAGTTGAGCTTTTCTTGCCCCCAGTCCGGAGTGCGTTGAGTTCAGCGAATCAGGACTAAGGTGGTTGTCCTTAGCAGGAGTTGAGCTTTTCTTGCCCCCAAGTCCGGATTGCGCTCAGTGAGAAGGAGTCCGGACTTGGAAGTTAAAACGGTTTTGGGGTTTTCCCCCCAATTATTTGAATTATTACAGCTGTAAGGATACGGAGAGACGTGCCGTAATAATTACTCTTTAATAATTACTACTTATGATGGGTGGCTGGGATCGTGCCACGTGGCGTGGATGTTGGATTTTTTACTGCCTCTATAAAAGGAGGGGCTGTCCTCTTTCTTTAGTTTTTACTTTTCTTCAAGAAAGGTACCCTGTAGTCCGGAGGGTTTGTGGGTGGAGAATCTTGGTTATTTTGTTACTAAGAGCGAGGAGATAGAAAACAGTTTTTATTTTAGGAGCATTAGGTCCGGATATGCTAGGCAGGAGAATGCTGGCCCGGGGCCCTATGATAGGGAAGCTTTTGATATGAAGTTTGCGAACAGCATAGTGGCTAAGGAGCACTATGAGTTGAAGGATGAGTATTCTGGGCTAGATAACGAAGCCCAGGATTCGGCGGTCCGGGCTGCTTTTCAGTTGGATCGCCGGATTGAGTGGAGGTGGCCAACTCCGGACGAGAGGGCTCATCATAGGCCGGCTGATGGCTTCGTTCCCGTGTGGTTGGAGCATCTCCGGTCTGGATGGAATCCACACTGGCATTTGTTTCTAAAACATTTGTGCAAATATATGTACAAGATCTCTCCAATGCAGATAACGCCTAATGGAATAAAGTGGATGACTTGGTTCATTGCCACCTGCAATCAATTTAAAGTTCAGCCCACGTTCAAGCTGTGGCATCACATCTTTCATTTAGTCCGGTCTAGCCAGTTCTCGTTATACGAGCTTCGGTTCCGGGCTCCGGAGTGTGGATACGGTGGCTCTTATAGGCCCGTTATTCAGCAATCTTCGCTGAAGTTTTGGAATGGGGAGTTGATCATGCTCCGGGGTTTGGACTTGCACTATCTACCCCATATAGCTTCGGAAGGAGTCCGGACTCGCTTCCGCAGGGATGTGCTCCGGGGTGAAGCTCTCCGGTTAATTTTTGCATTTTGTGAATGTCTGGGTTTCCAGATGACCCGAGACACCTTTATGAATCATAGAACTTTGCATAGGCTGGGCTGTAAGTAGTTTTATTTCTTGTCCGGACCTTTTAAATGTTTCTTATCTGCTCCCCTTTGTTTTTGCTTCTTGTTTTTGACTTGTGTTTTTTGTTTGTTTCCTGCAGGTTTACCACATTATAATCCGGACATGTCGTCCTCCGCTTACAGTGATGCTCTGAAAGGTCTGGGCAAGGCTTTCAAGTTGCCAAAGAAGAATGCTGTTGGTGGCTCCGGATCGAACGTCTCGGCCGAGGAGGGATCACAGAGCAATGCCGTCCCCAATCCGGAGCCTGAAGTTCATGTGAACCAATCCACTCTGGAGCATAATGTTGAGTTGGATATGGGTAATGAGTTTGACAATCTTGAGGATCTGGGTCCTATTGGGGAGGTTCCGGGTGCTGATTCTGGGCGGAGGAGGAAGAGGCTCCGGACTCTTGGGTCGAAACCTCCTAGGGCTAAAAACTATGAAGCTGGCTCTGGGTCCAGGGCTGGCAAAGGGAAAGCAGTTGATGTGGATAGTCCGGATGAAGGTGGTCCGGGGCTGGACGAGAATGTGGCTCGCTTCATGGCTGGGATTCCGACTCAAACTCAGTGGAGTAAGATGAATGAGTCCGGATTCGATGCCACAATGAAGGAGTGTTATGGCTCTGGGGTCAGGTATTTTCTTTCTGTTCTTGTTTCTTGCCTTGATTTGCCTTAGAATATTTTTCTGAGTTTTTCCATTTTTTGCAGCTTGGCGGGTATATGGCCGGATCAGCTTCTCTGGCCTACAATGAACTTAAAAACTCCCGGAGTACTATTGCTGATAAGGACTCGGAGATTAGTCAGCTCCGGGACCAGATAATTGTGAAAGACAATTCCCTCTCCGGACTGAATAAGCACCTGAATGAGGTAACAATCCGGGCGGAAAATGCTGAAAAGGAGGCTTCTGAATTAAAGTCAGAGTTAGCTGAGCTCCGGAAGCAGATGTCCGCTGTGCGTCCGGAGTCTGAAGTTGTTGCTGAGTTTAAAAGGTCCGAGGAGTACGATAGAGCCCTTGCCAATGCTGGTGCTCCGGAGATAGCTCGCTGCTGGCTGATTGCTGAAAGGCATATCAAGACGAATCCGGAGGCTGATTGGGATAGTTTCGTCTCTGAGTTTATCAAAGCCAAGGAAGATATTGAGCTCGGACTAGGTGAACCGGAGCCGTTCGACGGCCCTTGCCCCAGTTTCCTGCCTCCTAATGCTCCGGAGTCCTTATCTATATTTGATTTGTAAAATTGCTACTGATTTAAGACTTGATAATATTTGGTTCTTGTAATATTTTTTGTACTTTGTTCCGGGCTCGTTTGAGGCCGGTGAATTTGTAATGAATGCTTTCCTTGCTGTTATTTTAGTCTGTTTCTGTAGTTTGTTTTTGCCTTAGAGAATATTTTTCCAAGTATAATTTTGCTGGTTAGTCCTGAGTAATCATCTTGTCCGGACTAGTGGCTGCTTTTAGTTAGAAAATTGGTTCTAAGTAAAAGTTGATTGCTCTAGTCCTTACTAATAGCATGTCCGGACTAGTAGTTACTTTAATTTAGAAAATTAATTCTAAGTAAAAGTTGGTTGCTCTAGTCCTGACTAATTGATTGTCCGGACTAGTGGTTGCTTTTAGTTAGAAAATTAATTCTAAGTAAAAGTTGGTTGCTCTAGTCCTGACTAATAGCATGTCCGGACTAGTGGTTGCTTTAAGATAGAAAATTAATTCTAAGTGAAAGTTGGTTGCTCTAGTCCTGACTAATTGATTGTCCGGACTAGTGGTTGCTTTTAGTTAGAAAATTAATTCTATGTAAAAGTTGGTTGCTCTAGTCCTGACTAATAGCTTGTCCGGACTAGTGGGTACTTTTAGTTAGGAAATTAATTCTAAGTAAAAGGTGGTTGCTCTAGTCCTGAGTAATAGCTTGTCCGGACTAGTGGCTGCTTTTAGTTAGAAAATTAATTCTAAGTAAAAGTTGGTTGCTCTAGTCCTGACTAATAGCTTGTCCGGACTAGTGGTTGCTTTTAGTTAGAAAATTAATTCTAAGTAAAAGTTGGTTGCTCTAGTCCTGAGTAATAGCTTGTCAAGACTAGTGGCTGCTTTTAGTGAGAAAATTAATTCTAAGTAAAAGTTGGTTGGTCTAGTCCTGACTAATAGCTTGTCCGGACTAGTGGTTGCTTTTAGTTAGAAAATTAATTCTAAGTAAAAGTTGGTTGCTCTAGTCCTGACTAATAGCTTGTCCGGACTAGTGGCTGTTTTTGAAAAATATGCAAGTTAAAAAGAAAGCTTTTCATTGATCATTCATACAATGTAGAAGGAGAAACATTTTGGTTGCTTGCCATATTGGCTACAAGTTTTTTGGTTGCTTTGTTTGCTTTACTACTGGTAGAATTTCCTTAGCCTTAGTCCATGCCAAGTGTTTGGGACTTCTGAGTCATCCATGTTCAAGAGCTTGTAGGTTCCTGGCCTGAGAACTTCTTTGATCTTGTATGGTCCTTCCCATTTGGGCATTAACTTTCCGGTGTTTGTGGGATCTGATGCTTCAGTGTCTCGAAGGACTAAGTCTCCAACTTGGAAGTTTTTGACTCTTGACTTCTTACTGAAGTGCTCTCTTGTTTTCTCCTTGTATTTTTCCATCCTTTGTACAGCTTGGTCCCGGACCTCATCAATTAGTTCCATGTTTGTTTTGAGTCCTTCTTCGTTTGCTTCTTCTTCAAAGTTTATTGCTCTGTGTGAAGGAGAGCCCACTTCAATAGGCAGCATTGCTTCTGTTCTATAGGCTAGTTTGAATGGAGTTTCTCATGTGCTTGTCCTTGGGCTTGTCCTGTAGGACCAAAGTACGCTTGGTAGTTCTTCTGGCCACTTACTTTTGCTTTCTTTGAGTCTTTTTTCGATAGCTCGGAGCAGGATTCTATTCGTTACTTCTACTTGGCCATTTCCTTGGGAATATGCTACTGATGATATTTTGTGCTTGATCCCGCGCTCCTGGAGGTAGGACTCGAACTCTGATCCAATGAATTGGGGCCCATTGTCTGATACTAGGACTCGTGGTATCCCGAACCTCATCAGAATGTTGTCCATAAACTTTATGCAGTCTTGCTGATTGATTGTCCTTATTGCTTTTGCTTCAACCCATTTTGTCATGTAATCAATAGTGACTAGTAGGTACCTGAGGTCTCCTTTTGCTCGACTGAAAGGTCCCATGATATCAATACCCCAAACAGCGAAGGGGATAGGTGACAGGACTGAGGATGGTAGGACTGGGCTTATCCGGGACACATTGCTGAAGAGCTGGCACTCCTTGCACTTCTTGACGAATTCTATTGCATCCTGATGAATTGTTGGCCAGTAGTAGCCTTGTCTTATGATCTTATGAGCTAGGGCTTTTGCAGACATGTGGTCTCCACATATTCCTTCATGCACTTCTGTCAAGCAGTACTTTGCTTCTTCTGGGCCAATGCACTTCAGGATAGGAGATGAGAAGGTCCTGCGGTAGAGTACTCCTTCTTCGAGGAAGAACTTGGCTGCTTTTGCTTTCAATCTTTGAGCTTTTCCTTTATCTTCTGGGAGCTCCCCTTTGTCCAAGTAGTTTATGAAGGGAGTCATCCAATTTTGGGTGCTTTCTATTTCCAAGACCTCTCCGGATTCAATGAATGGTTTGTGGAGTTCTTCGAAGTAGACTGAGCAGTCCAGATCTGATAAATTCCGGACTAATTTGGATAGGATATCAGCCTCTTCATTTTCTTCTCGGCATATCTGAAGGACTTGGTGGCTTGGGATTGAGGCTAAGTAGCTCTGAACCAGTGCTTGGTACTTCGCCAGAGTAGGGTCCTTTGCTATGTATTCTCCATTTGTTTGCTTGACCACTATCTGGGAGTCGCTGTAGATTTTTAAGTCCTAGATCCTTAGAGTCCGGGAGAGCTTTAGTCCTGCGATCAACGCCTCATATTCTGCTTGATTGTTTGTTGCTGGGAAGCTGAAGGATATAGCTGTCTGAATCTTGAATCCTTCTGGACTCCTGAGTATGAGTCCGGCTCCTGACCTCTCAGTTGTTGAAGAACCATCTACCTTTAAGGTCCAGGCTCCCAGACTAATTTCCTTTTTTGGCTCCTGATCCGTGTCCATTGGCTCTTGGTCTTCTTCTGGGAAGTTGCATTCGATTATGAAATCTACAAGAGCTTGAGCTTTGATTGCAGTCCTGGGAATGAAGCTTAGGTTAAACTGGCTCAATTCCACAGCCCAATTAACAAGTCTTCCCGAGATATCTGGCTTGTGGATTATTTTCCTTAGTGGTTGATTTGTCACTACCCTGATTTCCCTCCCTTGGAAGTAGTGCCTGAGTTTCCTTGAGGTTGTAACCAAAGCGAAGGCAAACTTCTCCAATCTTGGGTATCTTGTTTCTACATCTTTTAAGACCTGGCTTACATAGTAGACTGGTTGCTGTGTTCCATTCTCTTCCCTGATTAGGGCAGCTCCTATGGCTTGTGCTCCCGCTGACAAGTATAAGTAGAGAGGCTCTCCTGGCTTAGCTTTAGTTAGGACTGGTGGCTGAGAGAGGTTGTTTTTGTTTTCCTCGAATGCTTTCTGGCACTCCGGATTCCAGTTTACCTCTTTCTTGTTGGTTGCTCCTTTGAGTAAATCAAAGAAGGGTAGGCACCTCTATGCTAGTTTTGAGACAAATCTCCTGAGTGCTGCTAGTGATCCTGCTAGCTTCTGCACATCTTTTTGGGTCCTGGTAGCTTTCATCTCCTGGATTGCTTTTATTTTCTCCGGATTGGCTTCTATGCCTCTGTTGTTGATCATGAATCCTAGGAACTTGCCTTCCTACTCCGAAGGTGCATTTCTCCGGGTTTAGCTTGAGTTGGTTCTTTCTTAGATTTTTAAAGCATTCCTTCAGATCTTCCACGTGTCCTGGTATAGTTGTTGATTTGGAAATCATGTCATCGACATAGCACTCTAAATTTCTCCCAATCTGGGACTTGAATATCTTGTTCATGGTTCTTTGGTAAGTGGATCCTGTGCTGATAAGGCCGAAGGGTAGCATCACATAAGCGTAGACTGCTCTGTGAGTTATGAATGCTGTCTTAGGGATATCCTTCGGGTTCATCTTTATCTGGTTGTATCCGGAGAAGGCATCCATGAAACTTAGCATTATATGTCCTGAGGTGGCATCTATCAGTTGATCAATGTTTGGAAGAGGATACGGGTCCTTTGGGCATGCATCATTTAGGTCAGTGTAGTCCATACACATTCTCCATTTACCGTTGGACTTCTTAACCATGACCACATTAGCTAGCCACTCCGGATACTTGATTTCTTTGATGATTCCTGCCTTGAGTAGTTTTTCTACTTCTTCGTCAATGGCTCTTTGCCTCTCCGGAGCAAAGTTTCTTCTCTTCTGTTTTACTGGTTTCCTGTTGGGGTTGACATCCAAGCTGTGCATTGCTATGGACTCATGTAGTCCTGGCATGTCCCTTGGACTCCAGGCAAAAACATCTTTATACTCCCAGAGCAGGGATACTAATCTCTCCTTGAAGGACTCCTCGAGTTCTGACCCAATCCTCACTTTTTTGCTTGAATTGCTTTCATCTACTTCGACTTCTTCTGTGTCGACTGCGGCCTCGATCTTTGCTTGTTCTTTGTTTGAAACCATTTGATGAATTCGGGCCTCAGAGTTCTTCTTCAGATAGATGTTTGCTTGTTCAGGTTCTTTGGTTGCTTGCATGGTAGGACAAGGTTGTTCTAGGACTCGACTTTTCTTGTCCAGTACCATGACTTGGTTGCTTGCCAGTTCCTCTGGACTTATTTTGTTCGCTTCTTCCCTTATTCGGGGTCGGTGCTTCTTCATGCTTTGTTGCTTGCGAAGGACCGTAGCCTTCCTCTTGTTATCTTGGTGGGTTTCTGCCATAACTAACCCCTGGTTGTAGCATGTTTCAGCAACTCCGTAATCTCCTTTAATTTCCCCGACTCCCGTCGGGGTTGGGAACTTAATCTTGAGATGGGAAATTGAAGTTATTGCTTGCATCATGGTTAGAGCTGATCTGCCAATGATTCCGTTGTATGAAGAAGGAGCATTGATCACATAAAATTTGATGACATGAGTCACTTGGTTAGGAGCAGATCCAAAGATGACTGGCAGATACAAGGTTCCTTGGATTGGGACTAAGTTGTGGCCGAAGCCATAGAGTGGGTCTTCTCGACATTCATTTGAGCGGATGTTCCCTAACTGCATTCTATCCACTGTGTGCTTGAAGAGGATATTTACTGAAGAGCCATTGTCTATGAGCATTCTTCTTACTTCATTATCGAAAATGTCTAGAGTGACAACCAAAGCTGCATTGTGATGAGGGTTGACTCCTTCATAGTCCTTGCTGCTGAAGGATATCACCAGGTCTGGGAGTGATTAGATTGAAAGTACTTCTTCGCCGAAGTCCGGGTTCCGGGGTGGGGAGTAGGATCCGCCTAGGACCATATTGACTACATTCTTTCCTTTCTTCTGTGCTTCCCCTCCGCTGTTGTCCCGAACTAAGTACTTGTTCATATTCCCCTTTTTCACTTGGTCCTCAATGAAGTACTTGAGTGATAAGCAATTCTCGGTCTTGTGGCCATGGGTATCGTGATAATCACACTACCTATTGTAGGGCCTGCTCTCCGGAGGAGTTTGCATTGGCTTCGGAGGATAATAGAAAGGCTTGTCTTTGACTTCTTTCAAGATTTCCTCCCGGGTCATGTTGAGAGGAGTCCAGTCTGGCTCCTGCTTCGGCTCCCGAGATTGCTTCATGGGTCCTGGGTCGCTGTTCGACTCCTGCTTAGGACCAAGTCTTTGGAAAACCGGGTTTGCTTGTCTTTCTTGGCTTTGGTTGCTTTGCTTGAATTTCTTATCCTGATGGTAACCCCCTTTCGGTCGGTCATCAGTGTTTTTACTCCTGGACCCTCCATTCCGGGTCATTCTCATTGCTTGGAGCACATCTGTTTCCTTAATGAATCTGGCATCCATGGAATAAGTTGCTGCCAGACTTTGCGGCTCCTTATTGATCAGCTCCACAATATACCTTTCGTTGTGCTCTGGGTCCAGGTTTCTTCTAAAGATGCTTAAAGCTTCCCTCTCATCCAGATTTGAAACTTTATTGATTGCTTCCTGGAACCAGCGCATGTATGCAGAGAGGGACTCATTGTCGTGTTGCCGGATCGTCTCCAGGTGACACATGTGCATTTCGTGCGTTTTGTTCACCCGAAATCTCCTAAGGAAAGAGGCTCGAAATTCCTTCCAGGAGTGGATGCTGCGGGAGGGGATTCTGCTGAACCATCTCTGGCCCCTCCCTTAAGGGTTGAAGAGAAGAACCTTGATTTCGTCAAGTCATTGTAGTAGTATATCTGCGCTATCTACTCAAAGTAGTTCAAGTGCTCTTCCGGGTCTCCTAGACCATCAAAGGAGTCAAAGTTGTAATGCTTCAAGTTCCGCTGCTGGGGGATAGCTTTCAAGGAGTGGCTGAAAGGAGTGAGTGTTTCTCCAATCTCCACTCCTGAGTCTCTGTCCATCTTCCTCTGGAATTCATAGATCATGTCTTTTAGGTCCTTCTGCTTCTCTTCTTCTTCATCATCAGAAATCAGCTCCGGAGTAGGGTCTCTCCGGGTTCTTTTGCTCCTAGACTTGGTCAACAGCTTCTCTTCTTCTAATTGCATTCTCTTTTGGATCTTTAGCTTGAGCTTTGCTTCTTCTTCTTTCCTGATTTGCTCCCGGACTTCTTCCAACTTTCTCTGTTTAGCAGCTTCTGCTTCTTTCTTGCCTTGATCTTTTTTGCTTTTCTTTCCCTTGGCTCCAATGCGGTCGAACACAGACCTCTTTGATTGCTTGGAGTCCCCGGACTCCTCCGGCTCCTCCTCTAGTTCTTCCTCTTCTTGGAGCCGGGTCTGCTCCTGTCTGTATAGTCTGATTGCTTCTGCTAGTTCATCACTTGTGAGGTTAGCCATGTGCTCTTCGGCTACGGGGACATTGGTGTACTTGTACTGATTGAGCTCTATGAGGGTCCTGGCATCCCTGGTGTTTACAATTCTCTCCATTACGGGAGTGTGTAGTGGTTGCTCCTGGAATGTTTCTCTCTCGGCTCCTAGGTCAAGAGCCTGGGAGTGGTCCGGCTCCTGGACCTGAGCACTAGCAGATGGTCTTCCAGATGTATTCTTTCCTGGTCTTGTCATTTCTCAACAATACCAACAACAAACAACAACAATATGCCACAGAGAATATCGGTATATGGTTGCTTTATGAAATTTGCAAAAACTACCCAGAATAATAACAAAAACTAACAAATAGCTTTCTGGGAGCAGTTCAAACAATTTTACGGGACTGTTCAACGATGAAGTACAACGCAAATGCTATATTCAAACTAGAACAACAATGATTAAAACTAACGATAGCTCACACAAACGTGGCTCAAATCAACAAAACGGGCTCACACAAATGTGGCCTAAAGTAATGAGCACATAAAAACGTGTCCGAAATAAACAACATTCATGCTTATGGAAAAGGTTGGTTGCTCGAGTTCTTACAAGTTTGAATAAATGGACTCTTTTGAAGAGTTTGTTGATGAAGGTGAATCCAGGGGCACCGAGACCCAAAGATGGAGCGACCCCTCCTTCTAGCGCCAAATGATAACTCCTAGTGGCGGGGCTGCTCCTTCGACGGCGTCCTGGATCCTTCTCCGCTGTAGGGGTGTAGCTGTGGTTGGGTTCCTACAAAATAACACCGGGAGGGGGGTTGGAGTCCCGCGGCGCCTCCGGCGTGAGAGTAAGAACTAGCTTTTTGGGAAGATGAAGATGAATATGAATGCAGGGTGGCTGTGTGTGTATATGAGTGTGAAAGAATGATTAACCCCAAAACCTCACCTCTTCAGCTATTTATAGCTCATGGGTAGGGTTTTGGGGTCGGTACCTTTGAATCGTAGCCATTGGTTCTGGGAGCGGAGGGCACCTGGCTGGAGTGGATGCTTTACACGTGTCAGCGCGGGACTGGTCGAGGAATGTTCTGAGGATCCTCTGACACGTGCCCTGATTATTCCCACGATTGATGTGTGACAGTTGTTCCCGTCACGTGCTTGGGCCAACGTCTCACGTGTCGGGGTTTATCAAGGTTCCGCTTGCGGGACTGAGCTGGTCAGGAGTGGTAGTGTGCGAGACTACTCCTTCCAGGAGCTGAGTGGAGTTATGAGCCTAAGAGTAGGCATCCCAGGAGCTGTATGGAGTTGGGAGCTCGGGAGTAGGCCTTCCAGGAGTTGTATGGAGTTAGGAGCTTAGGAGTAGTCCTCCCAGGAGCTGTATGGAGTTAGGAGCTTAGGAGGAGGCCTCCCAGGAGCTATATGGAGTTAGGAGCTTAGGAGTAATCCTCCCAGGAGCTGTATGGAGTTGAAGGCCTAGGAGTAGTCTTCCCAGGAGCTATATGGAGTTAGGAGCTTAGGAGTAGTCCTCCCAGGAGCTGTATGGAGTTGAAAGCCTGAGAGTAGTCCTCCCAGGAGCTATATGGACTATCACCCCCTATTTTATTTTAAGCAAACACAGATGCAAAATGTTAGGTATTTAAATATACTATAGAGGGGGTGAATACATTATTAACAATCAATTCGAATTAAAACTCAATGATCAATAACAACTTTTGTATTTATATATAAAAATTGATTACAATACTCTCTCAAAGTATGAACAGATATCCTTGAGAGCTGCGAGATTACACAGAATGATAAAAAAATAATCGACACATATAGTGTTAACCAAATTTATGCTTATATACCACACAGTTACACAATCAATCTAGTTGATATGATATACATGAATAAGGAATCCTACTACATATCCAACTATTGATTGCTAAAACTAAGTAAATTCCTACACCGATATATCTCTACAAATATATCATCCAATAATATATCCTGATTTCTAGCTTGACAAGTACTGATATGAACAAATGCTGATGACAAGTACTGATCAACAAATACTGATGACATCACCCTTTGTCAAACTCTGGTATCACAAGTACTGATGGTAAACTCTGATAGTAAATACTGATATCATAAATTATATTTATCACAAAATACTCTTACACTTTATTAGTGCCAAAGATTCAAGAACAACTCGTGATGAACGACGTTGATTCAACCTTCCCCTCACAACCAATAACTTCTTCAAGTTTTCCCCCAAAAAGTAAGTTTCTGTAACTCTTAGTTTTGGTTTGACTGGTATACATGTATACTCTGGGAATGTTTATATAGCACCGTAAGATAACAATTATATAAGGGGATTGGATACAATTGTATAAATAAATTGAGTCAATATATAAATATGAAATAACTTTATTAATTCCGATATATACTATTACAAACTCTCTTAAGAAATACTGATGTTTTGAGAACTACTAGGTTACAATGATACTCAAGATAAAAATTAATCAAACGGATAACTTATTTAGTGTTTATATATTACAAAACTGCTCCATCAATTCAAAAATACTTTCTACCATTATTGATCATGTTTTCATATATATATATATATATATCTAATTGATAGCTGAGATCCTATAAATCAGGAACAGATTTATCAATCTCTCTTGTATAGTTGGGACTATATCAATAAGTAAATACTAATTTGCTTTGCATATCCTGACCAGCTAACATCTCCTGATATCCATCAAATCCTGAAAAGGTTGTCCCTTGCAGTACATGACGCACCCTTAAGCATAATATCCATCAGTTTGGGGTTTATATGCTCGGTATTTCTGGCATCTTGAAAAAAATGAGGTTTCGGGTAGGGTATGTGACGTCGTTTTTCTTGTTTATGGGTTTATCACTAGTAGACACTTTTTTATGAGCACCATTTTTTATTTTCTTGGTGTTTAGTGGGGTTAAAGATGGTATCCAGAGGTGTTTTAGGTTTGAACATATTCCAGGATATTCAAGCCTTAGAACATCGTTCAGGAACCGAGCCCAGTACATTTTCTAGCGTTGCCCCAGATTTTAGAGCTTCCGACTGATCATGATATATTTGGACTCATCCCTATCATTCATATCTACTTAAGTATAATTTTATTCTCCCGAGTGCACGTGTAACGTCTTCACATTTTTTAATGCAAGATCATTGATCGATCAAACGGGGAAGCTAGTCCTTCGAGTGCCCCCATGGAGCCATTATTCCTAACTATTTCAAGAACATTGCAACTTTTTATGCAGATACAGCCGCTCCTAAATGGGAAAGAAAAATATTGCACAATTTTACAATATATACTATATTTCATGGGGTGCTTGGTACGTGTATGTGGCATCATTTTCCAACCACATCTATCATACGCCCCCTGTCTCGAAGGGATGCGGAAACTTAGTCAATATTGACCTTAACCTCCTCACTTGTTGTTTGGTTACGGATTCCATGAACGTGAACCTCACGGACAAAGGGGAACATGTCTCCCCCGCCTTTAAGCTTCTTAACCTCTGTTCGTGTTGGACACTTTTCTAGGCTTTATTAGGCCCAACAAATAAGATCTAAAGTGTCTTTTGGGCCTAATCGACGAACCTCGAACAAAGTTATATATTTGAATATATCAAATAATAATTTCTTTTATATTTATTTGTTACGGTTTTATAACCAAAATTGAATAGATGAAAATTGAATCGAGATTTTGTAATCCAAACACAAACCGATGATTATAATTGTGGTTTTAAATTTCAAAGACCTACAACATACAATTTCAATTTTAAATAAAATCGTTACGAACTGAACCGTGCTCTGCCCTAGTAGAAAGTGTGAATTTATCACAAAAATAAGGGATGTATCACCCCACACATAAACATACGAAAAATCATTTTTTCTGATAGTGGTTGTTTGACCTAACTCTTTGCCTCAGAAGAATTAGCGGGACCAGTAGTTCTCCTAATTTGACAATTAGGATTCAAACACGGTTTATATGTTAAAAGTAACTAGTGTTCATTAGGATAATATGATTAACATGATACAAACATAACTTGAACTTCTATTGAATCCTGATAACGTTTAGGACACTCTTTAGTAACCACCAACCGAAATCTGTGGAGAGAAGAGTTTACCAACCTATCATTTTTTTTATATCGGGGGAGTCCAACCTTCCCTTTTTATTTATTAAAAAATTGATATGTCTAAATTATCAATTTTTTACTTATACATCGATCTATTATTATTTTTCCATAAATTAATAATGAGGTACTATATTATTTTTTTACATAGAACCAGAAAAACTCATAAATCAATTTTGAATGTATTAGTATTTTAGATCAACAAAAAAACATATTCATAGTGAAGCACAGTTAAATCATCTCCAATAAGAACCCCTTGACTAAAAATCTGTAAAACATACCATAAATATATATCATAGAAATTATGTAAAAAAATTCAACTTCAATATTGCATTCTTCTTAACTAAAAATTTAGCCAACCTTTCTATATTGGTTATATTTGTCTAGACCTGTTCGCGAACAAGCTCGAGCTCCGCTCGTTAAGGGCTCGGTTCGTTAAGGGCTCGAGCTAAAACTCGAACACAAAAATGTGTTCGTTAAGAAAACGAGCTCGAGCCGAGCTTTTGGCATGTTCGGCTCGAGCTAGCCTCAGCTCGGTTCGACTCGAAAGAAATTTTAAAAAATAATTTTTTATATATTGGATTATTATAAATATTATTTAGATTTTTTTATAAATATTTCTCAACTATTAAACATATGGATGTTAAGATATATATTTTAGTAATCTGAAAAAGGTTTAAGATAAAAATAAAATTATTTAATTTTATATTTTAGTAATTAGCAAGTGATTTGACTACTAATTATAACTAGTGTTTATTCTCAGATTGATGTTTCGAATTTTTAAAACTGTTTATGAAAGATCTAACTCTACGGATGCCAAGATCTATGTCTTTTAAGAATATAATAAAAAAATAGAAAATGTATTTATTTTGCTATTTTAACAGTCTACCAGTAGTTTGGCTAGTATTTCTTACTAGTGCTTAGTCCCATATTGATGTTTCAATTTTTTTAAAAATATTTATGAATGATCCAACCGTACGGATGTCAATATTTTTATATTTTAGTAATAAGATTTATTTTGTTTGTTGTTTAACAATCAACGAATGGTTTGAATAGTACTTCTAACTAGTGTTTAGCCCATATTGATGTTTCGATTTTTTTAAAAATATTTATGAATGATCCAACCGTATAGATGTCAAAATCTATATATTTTAGTGATACGATAAATTTTTTAGAAAATTTAAATATATTTGGTTTGCTATTTTAACAATCAACCAGTAGTTTGACTAGTACTTCTTACTTAGCTTAGTCCCATATTGATGTATCGATTCTTTGTAAAATATTATTGACTGATCCATTCATTCGAATGTCAAGATCTATATATTTTAGTGATAAGACAAAATTTTCTGAAAAAATAAATTTATTTTATTTGTTATTTTAACAATCAACCAATGGTTTGAATAGATTTCCTAACGAGTGTTTAGTCCCATATTGATGTTTCGATTTTAAAAATAAATATATTTATGAATGATCCAACTGTACGGATGTCAAGATCTATATATTTTAGTTATTAAAAAAAATTCAGAAAAAAATTAAATTTATTTTGTTTGTTATTTTAACAATCAATCAATGGTTTGAATAGGACTCCTAACTAGTGTTCAGTCCCATATTGATGTTTCGATCTTTTTAAAAATATTTATGAATGATCCTACCGAACGAATTTTATAATCTATATATTTTAGTAATATAATTAAACTTTTAGAAAAAAATATATGTATTTGGTTTGCTATTCTAATAGTTGACCAGTAGTTTCACCAGTACTTCTTACTAGTGCATAGCTCCATATTGATGTTTCGATTTTTTTAAAAATATATATGAACGATCCAACTATACGAATGTCAAGAATTATATTTAATAATAAGACAAATTTTGAGAAAAAATTAATTTATTTTGTTTGTTACTTTAATAATCAATTAATGGTTTGAATATTGCTACCAACAAGTGTTTAGTACCATATTGATGTTTCGATTTTTTAAAAAAATATTTATGAATGATCCAACCATAAAAATGTCAAGATCTATATATTTTAGTGATATAATAAAAGTTTAAGAAAAAAATGTATTTGGTTTGCTATTTTAAAGCCATGTTAGGCCTTTAATTAACTGTAGAGGGGGGGGGGGTGAATACAGTTAAACAATCAAATCGAAATAACATACACAATTGAAAGAACAATTTTTATTATTGATGTATAAAAACTGATTATAATACTCTCTTAAAGGATGAACGGATATCCTTGAGAGCTGTTAGGTTATGTGAATAATATAACAATGTTCGAACCGCATAAAGTGTAACCCTAATATGTGCTTATATACTGCACATCTACACAATCAATAAGGAATTCTAGTACAATACAATAAGGAATCCTAATACATATCCATCTATTGATTGTTATTTTAAGTAAATTCCTACACCGACATATCTCTGCAAATTTTTCCTCCTTTGATATCTCCTAAATTCCAGCTTGACTATTACTGATGTGACTAAATGCTGATGTCAAAAGATGATTAGCAAATACTGATGGTAAATGCTGATGACGTCACCTGTGTCAAACTCTAATATCAAATGTTGATCAATAAACTTTGATAGTTAAAATACTGATATCATCAATTTCTTCTAACAATCTCCCCCAATTTGTGTATTATATAAATATTTACAAGTTCCTAATTGATGATGTCAAAACTATCTAAATGCAGAAATACAAACAAGTATACAATCTTATAGTCGGTGCTTTCAGACTTTAACTTTAGTCTTGAACTATAGTAAACCCAGTAACATCATTAAAGAATTTCTTGAGTAGATTTGCTTCAAGAACATTCAAATACATCTCTATCCTCTGTTTGATATCCTTGAGCTCTTCTGTAGATTCATCATTCTGGTAGATAACAGCTCTGAGGTCATGTAGATTAGATCTTCCAAGTGACAAGTTATCCAGTTCCAAGAAACCAACTTTCTTACCATCTGGGTTGAAAGTGAGAACTTTTACACCTATAGACATGATCACCTTGGATTTTCCATTAGGCATATCAACAATATTTTCAGATTCATCAATATATTTTGGAGTGTATTTTGACTTGTTAGTCATTCCTCTCTACTTCCTGTATACTAGGTCTTTCAGATAAGCAGGCCATCTGGCAGTAGTAGAGTTGATTACCTTAAGTAATTTAATGATATATTCCAACTTTTTCCATGGTTTATCTCTCATCTGCTCCTGTGAAATCTTCAACCTTTTTCCAGATTCCAGAAAATACAACATCTTCTCTTTAGGCTTATTGGTATCAAACAAATCAAGCACTATCTGAACATATATGATCTTCTGTAAATCCTCAAGCTCTACATTCTCTCCTATTCCTGTCAGATTTACAAGCTCTCTTAGAATCAAAGCATTGCTAGTAAAAATATGAGCATTTGGAAGTCCCAAGCCACCTCTTCTTTGAGCTCTTAAATACTGTGAGTTACCGTTATAAATATCATTAATAATCTCAGAAGAATCTCTTTTAGGTGCAGGTGTCTTGCTTCCCCATAGCAGCTTTTTCTTTTCTTCAAGAGTTAACTCTGGCTTATCAGAGTTTGAGCCTTCTGAATCAGAGTTTAAATTTCTGTCAGGATTTGAATGATCATCTTTTGTTTCTTGAATTGTACTGTCAACAACTTGAGTGGTATCAGTGGTTGTGACTTTTTGAATTTCAACAGTTACTTCTCCAACTTGAGCACTGCCAGCGGTTGGAATGATTTACAATTTTTTAGCCCAATCAGATTCATGAATTAACTTTATCTTCTTGTGAACCTAATTAGCTTCTTCTTCAAGAACTTTTCCTTCATCAACATCATCATGAGATTAAATTACTGAATAGACAGGATCTATCAGTATTTGAGATTTTGTAGTTGTTGATTTCTTCTTGAATTTTGTCTTAGGCTTGGACCTTGACTTCTCACCAACTTTCTGATTTCCCTTATAACTCCTATTAGCATGTAATATAGCTTGAGACCTTAGAACAGGTCTTTCATCTTCAGTTTGGCTGATATTTTTTGGATACCACACCTTTAGTTGGTCTCTGTCCAGGAATATCTTCATATGGTGAGACATCACCAGTAGTTACTGGTCTCAAAGATTTGAATTCCTCTTTCATAAGCCTCAGTTGTTCAAGATCAATTCCTGGATTTTTCCTTTCAAAAATCCTTCTACTTACCTCAGAATCAAAAGCTTGTATTTTAGGATCCTTGTAGAACAGAGTTTTCTTTTTACCTTTAACCTTCAATGTTTGTAAACACTCACTTGCCTCATCACCAGCTTTTATCTCTAGAATACCTTGTCTTCATCAGCCTTTGTGATTGTCAGTATTTGTTTTGTAGTCACAGTCAGTTTTTATTGTCTTCCAGTTCTCCCTCTCTCTCCACCTTTTCTAGATTGACTAGTGGTTTTAGAAGTACCACTATTCCAACTAGTTCTCCACCTTTTCCCTAAAAATTTCCTTTCCTCCTTTTTCCTTCCACCGTCAGGACCATCATCTTTTTCATCAGCATCTTCAGTTGGAGCTACTTGTACTTAGATTTTAATATTTTCTCCCCTTTTTTGGCATTATCATCACCAAGCAGGTATGAAACTATGAGCTCCATAGACTGCTGAACCTCATCCAATTGCCCATACATTTTCTACTGAGTAGCTTCCAATTTAGCTTGGTTGGCTTCAATTCTGTATTGTATGGCAATGATAGGCTTCAACTGCTTTTGCATCTCAAGTCTAGAGTTAAGTTTAGCTTCAAAGAAAGCATCCTTGAGTTTATCCATTTGGGAGTTCGCATTAGTCTGAGTAGTCTGAACTGATTTGACCAGTAATGTTGAAGCTTTAAGATGAGTAAGAATATTAGGATTTGACATGTTATTCTCTGCTCTCTCTAAATATTGAGAAGCATGAGCAACAGATATAGGATATTTAGAATCCTTCAATTTAGAATTCCATTCCTCATCAAAAAACTCTTTGGTATTTTTAGAATCCAACGCAGCTAACTTCATCTTCTTCTCTCTTTATATCATGCCTTTAGGAAAGAATATCTCATCAAGATCCTCATCAGGATCTAATTGAACATTGATATTAGAGACATCAATATCTTCTCCATCATTAGGCTCACTGTCATGAACAGATTTTTCATCAACAACTGATTCCTTGACTATCTGTCCCACTTCATCTTCAGCATCAGCATTTAACCTTGAGTCGGGAATTGGAGCAGTATGTGGTCCAGCTGTTTCAAAAACTACCATACCATTAGCATTTAGCTCTACATATTCAAGAATTGTAGCCATATGAATATGAATCTCAATGGTTATTTCCAGAACTTCAGTGCCAGTAGAGTGATGTGGTGATTCAGAAATGGTGGCTTCATGTTGGGTGGACTGTTCTTCAACTTGAACATCAGCAAGAACAGGGAGAGTAACAATTGGTGGAACAGAAATATGAGTGAACTGCAAGAAAGTATCAATACTTGGACCTGCAGGGAAATTGTCAGCATTTGGTGCATCAGAGTTAGACTGAGGGACTACAGGCCGTGGATCAGCAACTGTTTCTTTAGGATTCCGAGCACCTGCAAAATCAATGAAAGAACCACTTAAATCTCTATTTTCTTTTAAATAGTCTCACTACTTCTCACTTCACTCATCTCATGACTTTTAATAGTTAGAGTTTCCTCACAAGGATTTGCTAAATCCTGACACTCATCTGACTCTCTTTTTGCTAGGTAAGTATCCTGCCTCTCTTTAATTCTAATTTTCTCTAAATCTTTTCTTTAATTCTCACATGAAAGGCTCATAATATTTTGCCCTACATAAATAAGAGGTGTTTGAGAAGTGATGTCTGTGGTCATATGGCTAGGGGTACTCTTTTGTAAAGGACTAGACATGATCATACATCAGGATTTATAGAACTTGTAATAGCTCACAAAATAGTATTAATATTTAAATTAAATGCTGATATAGAAAATTTAGTATTTATACCTTGTGCTTCTGAAGGATCAACTTCTAAGATAGCATCCAATGGTTGAAGTAAAAGAATTTCAGCAGATGTTGGAGTTGGATGTATCCTTCCTTCAGTGTCCAATGCCAATATGAATGTACCAGGACTCAATCCTGCACTACCACTTTGAGGTAGTGGTTCTTGTGTGGCTGGAGATTCAGGATTTGCTGGATTACTTTGAAACCCAGGTTCTTGTGTACTCCTCTCCTCAGATTCAAAATCAGACTCATGTGCAGCTTCAAGTCACAAACCAGCTGTCTTCTTTTTGGTAAGAGATTCAACAATCATACATAAATCTTTGACTTTTAGAACTTCACTTGTGATTTTGGAAGTGGCTGCAGCATGCCATTCTCGGACTGACTTGGTAGCAAGAGGTGGAATGTCTTCATAGTCTACTACACCATATTGAGGTGTAGGTTCTTGTGGGACCGGATTAGAGTGTGTAGTAGCTTCTGCATCCCTTTGAGATACAAGTTCTTGTGTGCTTGATTATGAAACTTTCCTTGTTTTTGCAACCTCATGGCTATCCTCTCAACTTTCTCATGAGTGACTTCCCTCACTTTTCTATTTAGCTTCACTAGAGAATCGGAAATTATAACAAGTGCATCAACATTTATATCCTTCAGAGCATTAGTAATTGGCTTTCTTAAAATAAATGCATCCTATTCCTCCTCAGCTATTTCTTGTTTGAGCTTCAGCTTTTGTTGAGCAAAATAAGTCTTGAACAACTTCTTTTTCGTTGGTCTAGGGCTTGAATCAGTAGTTACAACATCAATATTTGTTGTGCCCTCCTCAGTTGGTAAAACAACTGGAATCTCTTTTGTAACCACTTTCCAATAAGAATTGAGCAAATGTTTCATACCATACTCTTGAAGCTTGCTTTAGTCCATAGAGCGCCTTATCCAGTTTATAAACATGATCTGAATATTTTGGATCAATGAACCCTGGAGGTTTTTCAATAAAAACTTCCTTTCAAGTTCACCATTTAAAAATGCACTCTTCAAATCCATTTGGAACACCTTGAACTTCATGTGAGCAGGATAGGCTAGAAAAATTCTAATTACCTCAAGCCTTGCAATTGGAGCAAAAGTCTCATCATAGTCAATGCCAACCTACTGTGAATAACCCTTTACAACCATCCTTGCTTTATTCCTTGTAATAATGCCCTCACAATTAGTCTTGTTTTCGAACACCCACTTTGTACAAACAACTGATATATTATTTGGTCTTGGTACCAATGTCCAGACTATATTCCTTTCAAATTCATTGAGCTCCTCTTGCATTGCTGTGAACTAATCAGCATCTTGAAGAGATTCTTCCACTTTCTTAGCCTCATTTTGAAATAGAAAAGAATGGTAGAGAAATTCATTTTGAGTGGCTATTCTGGTCTTGACACCACTATCAGGATTTCCAATAATTAAGTCAGGAGTGTGTGACTTGATTCATTTCTTGCAGAAAGAAGTTGACTTTTTGAAGTAAAACCTCCCCCTTAATCCATGAAGTCTCTATTTTCACTTTGCCTTGTACTATCATTATTATTTATTGAAGCTCCCCCTGAATCAGTGCTTCCAATATTATCAATATTTTCTTCATCAGTATTTGAGGAATCAAAGTCTGATGGAGTTTCTACTGATGTTTCTTGATTTAAATCACTTGACTCTTGATGTGAATCATGTTGCTCCCCCTCAACATGTGCTTCAATATTTGTAGTATTGCCACTGTCATGTGGCTCTTCAGAGTTTAGAGTGACATCAAGATTTGTAGTATCAGGATTTATCAGATCAACAGGATTTAATTATTCAGCATATGGTACTTCATTTTCATACCTCAACTCTTCATGGTCATCTACATCTTCTAGACCTATAATCTTCTTGTCATCAAAAGATATATGAATAGATTTCATGACCACCCTTGTTCTCAGATTATAAACTCTGAAAGCTTTTGTTGATAGTTGATATCCAACAAAAATGCCTTCATCAGCTTTTAGATCAAATTTTGTGAGCTGTTCAGGATGAGATTTGAGAACAAAACATTTGCAACCAAATATGTGAAAGTACTTCAAATTTGGCTTATTTCCCTTCACCATCTCAAATGGTGTGAAGCATGCAGTTTGCACAGCCTCTGCTCATAAATAGGTTGGCAATTTTGCTGCCTCAAGCATGGTCCTTGCAGCTTCTATAAGAGTTCTATTCTTTTTTTTAAACAACTCCATTTTGCTGTGGAGTTCCAGGGGTAGAAAATCCTGTTTGATCCCCGTGTACTTGCCGAATTCTTCTATAATGTTGTTCTTGAATTCAGTTCTATTGTCACTTCTAATGATCTTTACTTTGTGTGTTGATCCTTTTTCCAGTTCTCTGACATGATCAAGAAGAATGGATGGAGTCTCATTCTTGGTGTGTAGAAAATATACCCATGTATATCTTGTATATTCATCAACAATTAAAAATGCATACCTCTTCTTTGCAATAAACGTTATATTTACTGGACAAAAAAGATCAATATGAAGTAAGTGATATGGTTCAAAAATTGAGGATTCAGTCTTACTCTCAAAAGATGATTTCCTTAATTTGGCTTTCTGGCATGAGTCACATAAGCCATCAAGAGTAAATACTGCATTGAGAAATCCTATCACAAGATCTTTATTCACAAGTTTATTGATTTTGTTGAAATTGAGATGAGAAAGTCTTTATGTCAACTCCAATTGTCTTCTACAGATGCTATACTAAGTAGACATATTTCAGAACTATCAAAATTTGTGGAGACCCTGACTTCATATAAGTTACCATGTCTGTAACCAGTCATTGCAACCTTGCCATCTAATTTACTGCCAATTTCATAATGTTCTTCATAAAAAGTTACATGGTAACCTCTGTCACATATTTTACACACACTGGTAAGATTATGCTTGAGTCCTGCAACTAGAGCTACATTCTTAATAATGACATTTTCAATTCTGATATTTCCATATCCCAAAGTCTTTCCTAAGTTGTCATCTTCATAAGAAACATTCGGGCCAGCTTCCTACTTACTCTGATAGCAGGGATTTATTTTCAGTCAAGTGTCCTGAACATTCACTATCCAAGACTAAAGAATTTTTCTTGTTACCCTGCAATCAGATAAGCAATTAATTTATGTTTTTAAGGACCCAAACTTGCTTGGAACCTTTGGCCTTTTTAAGTTTGTTAACATTTGCAGCATAAGATTTTGAATAAGAGTTTTTGCTAACATTTTTAATATCAGAGTTTACACATGCAGAAGCAACTTTTGATTTATTTAAAGAGGGTTTTAGTTCATAATAATCATATTAAAAACGGTGATACTCTTTACATGAGTAAATTGAATGCCAAACACTACCACAATAAAAACATGGATTATTTGATTTATATCAAACTATTCCTAAACTCTGACTTAATAAGAATAATATTTATCCCTTTATTCTTCTTGCAAACAACAGCAAGATGATTAGAACTACCACAACTAAAACATATCTTTCTAGGTGCATTATGAATGGGTTTGTATTTGTTCTCTTTATTGACACCTACTTTCCCATTTCTGTACTTTCTAGGCGTTTTCTCCTTTTTTTCATTTTTACTTCATTCAGCTTTAGCTTAAGCTATTTCTGAGTCATTAAACCAACATTTACTGACTTGGTGTGAACTTGTTCACCATTATCAGTTTTGAGTTTGAGTTAGATGCTGATGTTGACCCTTTTTCATTTACTGACTTAAGAGCATCAACACTTAAATTAAACTTGATAGGTCTTAACTGAGACTTGTTTAGTTTTACCTTTATATCAGTAATTATAGCTTTAATTTTCTCAGTCTCTCATAATTAGTTTATCTGCATATCTTAATCCTGATCCCCGACAGTCATTTTCTATTAAACCCTGAATTGTTTTTCCTGAATTAGTCCAAAGCTTAATGACCTCTCTTTCTTTAGCTAATTCCTTTTCTAGATAAGCATGCTTTTCTAATAGTTTTTCCTTAACATACAAGGCATCACCTCTTTCCTTTTATGTTTCTAGCATAAAAATCAACTCAACTTCTAGGTGATCATTATTTTTCTTAAGATCAAAATTTTCAGTTCTAATCCTAGCATTTTCAAGTGTTCGATTCATATAACTAACATGCAATGATTTAATAAATAGCCCTAGTTCACAAATATCATCAGTATCAAAATCAAGTGTAGTTTGAGGTACCTTCATCTCAGTAGTTTCACCCTCACTATCAGCATTTGCCATGAGAGCATAGTTGACACCCTAATCTAATTCTGATGTATCATCCCATTTTTCCCATCACAGTTATAGCAATTTATCTTTAACTTGTCATATTTCCCAATCGCTGACTCCTTCTCATCAGAGTTTCTTCTGCGATTTCTCCTATCAGTATTTAAGGAACTAGAGCCCTTCCTGGAAAACATTTTTCCCTTCTTGAATTTTTATAGACCAACCTCTTGAAGCTTTTAACTAATAGAGCAGCCATCTAATGGATATCATCATCATTACGATGATTATTTTCAATGTCTGACTCACTTTCAGAGTTTGAGTCATCATCAGAGTTTGATGACTCAGTATCAGACATTGCAAACTTAGCTTTGCCGTTGGAATGTCTTTTTCTCCCAACTTTTTCCCTTGGTTTTTCTTCAACCTTAAGTGCAACTTGTCTTGCTCTAGTCCCTTTTATCTTGCTTCTTTGCTCCATCTCCATTTCACGAGTCTTCAACATACCATATATCTCTTCTAGAGATGTTTCATCAAGATCATAATTATCCCTTATTGATGTGACTTTCAAGTCCCACATTTCAGGGAGTGCAAGAAGAAACTTCAAGTTAGATTCTTCTGGATCATATTCTTTATCAACCAGTGACAGGTCATTCATCAGTTTGTGAAAGTCATAGATTTCAGACACGGAATCATCTGCTTTTGATTCAAAGTATTCATACTCCTGAGTGAGTATAGTTCTTCTGTTCTTTTTAATAAAAGTTGTACCTTGACATTTGACCTCCAAAGTATCCCAAATTTCTTTAGCAGTTTTGCATCCAATGACTCTATTGGACATGACACTGTCAAGACTGCTATGCAAGAGATGTTTTACTTTTGCATCTTTATTTGTTTGTGTATTAACATCAAACTTTGATACCAATTGTTAGGCCTTTAATTAACTGTAGAAGAGGGTGAATATAGTTAAACAATCAAATTGAAATAACAGACATAATTGAAAGAACATTTTTTATAATTGATGTATAAAAACTGATTACAATACTCTCTTAAAGCATGAACAAATATCCTTGAGAGCTGCTAGGTTATGTGAATAATATAACAATGTTCGAACCACATAAAGTGTAAACCTAATCTGTGTTTATATACTGCACAACTACACAGTCATAAGGAATTCTAATACAATACAATAAGGAATCCTAATACATATCCATCTATTGATTGCTATATTAAGTAAAGTCCTACACCGACATATCTCTGCAAATATTTCCTCCTTTGATATCTCCTAATTTCCAGCTTGACTATTACTGATGTGACTAAATGTTGATGTCAAAAGCTGATTAGCAAATACCGATGGTAAATGTTGATGATGTCAACTCTGTCAAACTCTGATATCAAATGCTTATCAATAAACTCTGATAGTTTAAATACCGATATCATCAATTTCTTCTAACAAGCCAACCGGTAATTTGACTAGTAATTCTTACTAGTGCTTAGTCCCATATTGGTGTTTCTATTTTTTAAAAATATTTATAAATGATCCAATGTTACGGATGTCAAGATCTATATATTTTAATGATAACACAAAAATTTTATAAAAAAATCATTTTATATTGTTTGTTATTGTAAAAATCAACCAATGGTTTGAATGTTTACTCTCATATTGATGTTTTGATTTTTTAAAATCATTTAAGAATGATCCAACCATACGGATGTCAAGAACTATATATTTTACTGATATGACAAAATTTTTAGGAAAAAAATAAATTTATTTGGTTTGCTATTTAAGCAGTCAACCGGTAATTTGACCAGAATTTTTTAGTTCTGCTCGGCTCGACTCGACTCTTTTTGATGAAGAAAACTCGTATTCGACTCGTGTTCGGTTCGGCTGTGTTCGATAAAAGCTTGTGTGTGGCTCGTTAGTTAATGAGTTCGAGCTCGAACACGATTTTTTATTCGTTAAGAAAGCTCGGCTCGACTGGGTTCGTCAGAAAAAATTAAAAATTGGCTCGGTTCGATCAAAACTCGGCTCAACTCGGTTCGTAAATAACTCTATATTTGTCGAAGCTGTTTTTAAATTTGTAGAAAATTACATATCATATTTTACTATATAAAAATACTTCATTCTATTTATTTATAACTTAATAATTTAACATGTTAATTATTATAATCAATCCAACCCTGCCGGAATAAATTACTTACATGTTTAGTAAATTTTATATAATCGTTATTTATTTTAGCAAATATTAATGGAGACGCTCTTAATTGCAGCATATGTTGATAGCCTATAATAATACAGGCCCAAAAACAGCGGCCTAGGGCCCAATAACAAGAGTCCAGGTTGTACTCAGCTATAACCTAAAAGGGCCCAGGGCGCGTGGCAACATCACCATCGTCCATGTACCCCAGATCCAGAACGTTCCTACGGTCCGGATTCGATAGTACCCTTACGCATCCTAGGCGTCCACATGCCCTACAGTCCAAAAGGCACACCTACGGTCCAAATTAAAAGGTACAAACCCCTAAACCCTAGTAGGAGGCCTATTAAAGGCAGAACAAAAGGAAGGTTACAGGTTACAATCTCTCTCACCTCTACTTACATACACACACACGTACACACCATAAATATACTTGCATAATTCCCGTTTTGCCCCTTTTCTCCTTTAAACCCTTTCTTATTCTCACATCGGAGGTGCCGCGGGGACGCCACTCCCCTCCGGTTCTGTTTTATAGGTTCCCACCCTACAGCTACACCGCACGCCGCCGCCATTTCTGTCCAAATAGAGTTTGAGTCCGGGCCCAACGAGAAGAAGGCCCCGGGGTGATTTGGGATTATCATTGGCGCTAGAAGGAGGGCTCAAACCTCCGTCCAGTGGTGTTCATATCCGCAACTTCTACCCTACCCAGCAACTCAGAATACCATCCCTCAGTAAGAACGCCACTCCCAATCTCTTAGATCTGTTTTTACGAATTATATTACTGTGAGTTTGTGGTACTGTTGAATAACCATGACTACAAGAAAGAGCAAAGCGGTCGTTTCTACTTCTTTCCTTCCACCTCCACCCCAACCTAGGGATGAAGATATAAAAGATCTGGATGAAGGGCCCCCATAACCCAGACTCCATCTCAAAATCTCCAACCAGGAGACCAGAGAATAGTTATCGAGAAAGCTGCACATAAGCATACTGGAACTTCCGCCAACCCCTGGGGAAACATGACCCCTGATCAGATACAGGTTCCGATAGACCTGTGGAAGGAAAATCATAATGTCGAACCTGAGACCCGCCCAGAGGACCAGCGAGAACGATCCGGAGAATCCCGGGGATCCGTCTTTGATCGGATTGCAAAGAATTTAAAGAAACTGTCAGAGGATGCCAGGGATGAGATAAAGAGAGCTGCCCTCCGTGAGAGAATCCGGAAAGAAGAAGAAGCTAAAGCCCAAGAATCCATCGAAAAGGGAATCCGGGAGGAAGAGGCAAAGCTAAAAAGAAAGGCGCACCGAATCCATGTTTCTTCGGATTCAGAGCCTAAAAAGGAGTCTAAGCAAGAACAAATGGACCGGGTTCTTCGGGATCTTAAAAGAAAATTAGAAGGTGATACGGAAGTGCGTACGACATCCACCCCGTTCACCAAGAAGCTGGAATCAACCCCCAGAGAATCATGACTGAAGCACTTCAATTTTAACTCTTTTGATGGGCTGGCCGACCTTGAGGAGCATCTAAACTATTTCGAGCAAATCTCTAATATTTATGATTATAGTGACCTAACCAAATATTGATTCTTCGCATCGACATTAAAGGGGGGAGCTCAGAAATGGTTCAGCCGCATTCCATCCCGGAGTGTAAACTCTTGGAAAGACTTCCGCGAGATATTTTTGAAAAGATTCATAGCAAACCGGATGAACGAGCTGTAAATGTGTCATTTGGAGACAATCCAGCAGAGAAGCAAGGAGTCCCTCCCCGAATTTATCAAGAGATTCTAGGAAACGGTCAATCAACTCTCCAACTTGGAAGAAAAAGAGGCAGTGAACATTTTTCGAAGGAACTTACACCCAATATCCTGCGAAGGCTATGTTAAAGATTTGATTCATAGAGAGCCCCGGAGCCTAGCATCAGCATATGCCTTGGCGTCAAATTTTATAAAGGAAAATGATTTCATCAAGTCAATGAAAATGAATAGAAGAATAAATGACGATGATGAGTCTCCGGAGCGACGCTCCTCGTCCCGGAGGGACAAAAGATACAAGCTTGATAGGCAAGCCAACTACATTCAGCAATCTCGGGGAACCCCACCCCGGCAGACGTACGCCGAATCAAGAAAGAATGAAAGAAAACCCAAGGCCAAGAAAGAAACCAAGCCGGAACCGGAGTGGACACCCCTTAACCGGCCCCGGGCCGACATTTTGTGCGAAGTTAAGGGTAAGTCGTTTTATTATCCGCCAAAACCCTTGCTGGCGCCTCCCGAGAACAGAGTCCAGGACAAGCATTGTGGCTATCATGAGGATCATGGCCATACCACTGAAAACTGTTTCTCCCTCAAGATGTTCATAGAAGACCAGATCAAGAAGGGAAACATGAACCAGTATCTTCAAAGGAGGTTGAATGACAAAGACAGGGTCCCGGGAAGCGGCAAAAATGTGGTGAACGTGGTCTTTGGAGGCACAACTTCACCACCCCGGAGCCCGAACCAGGAGAATGACGTTATGATGATCCAGCCCCTACAAGATGAGCCAATCTGCTTCTCTTACTCTGATTATGAGGGACTTAATCCGGACCACAACTTGGCATTGGTGGTAACCCTAGACATCACAAACAATGAGGTAAAAAGAATTCTAGTTGACAATGGTTCCTCTGTTAATATTGTATTCGAACACACGCTTAATAGGATGGAGCTCGGCCACCTTCGAATGGACCTCTGCCTTGAAGACCCCCTGTACGGATTCAGAAACATGATGATTCCAATCCGGGGTGTCATTTATCTCCCCATTATCTTTGGAACTGCACCCCGACAGATCTCTCATATGATGAAGTTCTATGTGATAAGCGCAACCTCCTCATATAATATGATCCTTGGAAGGCCCACTATCACCAAGCTCAAGGAAATCCCCTCAACTGTTCACTTAAAACTCAAATTCCCCACCCCAGGAGGCGTCGGAGAGTTGAAAGGAGACAGAGAGATGGCAGGGAGATGCTATGGTCAAGCCTTGGTCATGGCAAAAACGGAACTGGAGAACAGGAAAAAGATAATGTCCTTACCCAAAGGACAAAGCAGAAAGAAGCATCGAGAACACCTCAGTAAAAGGGCCCGCTTGGATTTAAATATGATTGAAGACTCCGGGTACAGCGTAACCAACGCCGATGCCCGGATTCAGAAATTTGTAGAAGGCAGGGAGAAGACAAAGGTCGAACCTGCCCAACAGACAATTGAAGTAGAGTTGGAACCCAGGAACCCCACCCGAAAAATCAAAATCGGCAAAGGCCTGGAAACCACCTTCCAAAAATAGCTTATTGGTCTATTGAAAGAATACGCTGATGTATTCGCTTGGTCCCCGGAGGACATTCCGGGGATTGATGAATCTGTGGCGATGCACAGCCTGGATGTAGATACAAAACAAAGACCAATCAAGCAAAAATGAAGAAACTTTGCCCCGAAAAGACAGCAGGCAATCGATCAGGTTGTTGAAAAGTTGTTGAAGGCAGATATCATCTTTAACGCCCCCAAATCCGGGGTCAAGGGATTTGGTCGTCACTATGAAACCTCAATCCAAATTAACCTGTTAAATCAATAAATAAATGCCAGCGGAATATATTTAATATAAATGACCCCAACTAATCCAAGATCTTTTAAGGTTACAACTCTAGAAACAAGATATCCAAATTCCACAAATAATTTTTTCTCTTTCTTTTATAACTCTTTGCAACAATTCTCAATCTCAAAACTTAACCCGCTAGTATAACTTCGAAAAGAAGTATACTAGGCCCAACTATAAAATAACAAAATCATAATATAATCTAATATAAATAACTTTATACAAAAGAACTTACACTAATTCGCAAACCCTGGACCAACCACCTTCCAAAAGCTTATTCTTTGCTTCCTCGAATTACGCAGCTAAACAGCGCAAGCTAATCCTCACTGGAGGTTAAATTTAAAAACAGGCAAGTATGAGCGAAAGAAATGCTCAGCAAGATCATTATAGCATATATAGGGTCGTTTTGATATAAAACCGACATCTGCATTAGAGCATAACATTTAAAATTATAATTGCTGAATCATAAAATTTTAGTTGAGGAACCCCATAATTGATTCCTTAATTGTATTCAAAACCATTTTGATATTTTTGAGCGAAATACTTCAGCAATACTTTGAATCTTGACGAGAGCAAAGCTCGTAAAATAGTGTTTACGGAAATATCGTAAACCACAATAACATGAAACAATGATTATGGAATGAATCATAAACTTTACTCAAAACCGAAATCTTGAAATTGATACTTATTTTTCTGTCATATCAAATTAGATATCAATGCGAACTTTGATGCTCACAAAATCCCATAGTGAAGTCAACATCAATCATCTATACTAATACCACCTTTGATATTTAACAACAAACTAAGTATCCACAAAATCAGAAACTGAATCAAAACCACAATTCACTTTTAATCCAAAACAGAATCAGTTGATAAATCATTTATTCTATGATTATCAAAACCATAAAGAAATTTAGATATCAATTTAGATTGGAACCAATAACATTGCATGCTGTTCCCGATGATCAGTCGCGAAACAACACTGGTATCCCACAGCCATACCGTAAATATAGGTACTACCCGTATCCCGAAGACATACGGTACCTATAGGGCGCCAGAAAAGGCATAACTAGCCTTGAAAGATATTACAGCTGGACCGATATCTCGATCACCTACGCTGTAACCAATAACCAGTAACCATTCCAATCTTAAAAACCTTTTTATTGAAAAAGGAGTCGAATCCTTCGACATCCTAAATAATTTTTATTCCCCCAATCACTTGGGCAGGAATTCTTGCAACAAAATCATCTTTCTCAAATTCCAAAATATTTATAAATCCAGTAATTTGATAAGTAAAACATTTAACTATTCTGAACATAGAATAGCAGAGAGTACTTGCATGATAATTCAGCGATATGTAAAACATTTATTTATGCTGAAGTGAGAATATGAAATCAATACTTGCATAATAGGATTTAAAATAAATATCACTTGAACAATAAGTGATGATAGGGATACTTGCCTTTGGGTTTTAGCAGTTAGTCACACTCGCAACAACGCATCTATTCTGACATTCTGTCTCAACACATCACCGTCTTTCTTTTCAACACTATCCTGATATGCTGCTCCTGCGATTGTTAAAAGCCAGATATCCAATTCCATTCCATTCTTTATCCAATGTCTTGTCCTGATCAACTCGAATGATCCGCATCTATAATTAAAAGATATAACTTTAATCGCCTAAATGATAATAACTCGATGAACTGCGCGTCAAAAGCCTATCGTTTACCCATATGATAGCCCATACATAAATATAACAGACAACACAGGACTCTTGATCCACATATGCACATAATTCACATAACACGTAAGCACATAACTCATGTATCACATAATTCATATCACACATGTCTCGGTTCGTCAGAAGGGTCGACTCAGTACGTTTAAAACGGAAATCGGGTCAAAAATATGATTTATCAATCAAAAATCGACTCAGAATGATTTGTAAAACAAGCGACCTTTCGAAACAAAATAATTTGGGTCTCGAAAGTATTTTTATTGAAAGCGGAATATTTTTCTGAGTTTAGAGGTGTTCGTTTTGTATTAAACGGACGAACGATTTAATTATTATGAATTTTTGAACATTTTTCAGAATTAAAACGGGTCTCCGAATCATTTTATAACTAAATAATAGTGCTCGAACACCCGAAAATAATTTTATAAGAATTATTGAGCCTGGAAAATAATTTAAAATAATATTTTAAAGCTCGAACTATTTCTCGAACTGCCAGTCGATATCATATCGACACAACCAACAACAATCAACACAATAATTTATATTTACGCGTATAAACACTCCAGAAATGAATAACACGGCCGTCTGAACCAAAACTCGGACCAAAATTGACTTCTCCAACAATTTCTAAAAATAATGAAATAAATATATAAACACTAACATTCTATAATATACACAAGTACGAAGGCGGAATTTCGGAATCGTTACCCAAACTAAATTTTGATCACCCTGAAGAGAATATCTGATGTCCGGAAAATATCTCCAGAAAAATCCGAAATTAATAGCGATAGATATATACACGCTGAGATGTCATGTGGAGTAATCACCACCGTCAAACTCCTTTTCTACGCCCCGGAAATAATTTAAAACGGAAAATATGCTCCGTAAATTTTCTTCTCAAAACCTCACAATATATATACCTATGCGTAGGTATCAAAACGCTGATCGTTTATATATATACCAATTAAAATTTGGACGGACGGTTGAGAAGATATGAATTTTTGAAAATTAAAAGTATATAAAATAGGGAGAGATAGAAGACATATAAAAGGGTAAGCGGTGAACAAAAAAACATAAAGGAAAGGGAGGGGGACTTGCGCGGGGGAAATAGGAAGGGTCGGGGTAGGTGCGGGGTGGGGGGTTTGTTAAACGTTTTGTTTTTTTTGTTTTGTTTTTTTTTAATAGCGGCCACATCTAAAGAATTTGACAGAAGCTTGAAATGTACCACGTATACTTATTCTTGCTTACAAGCCATAATTCTAATCCGCATACTGCATTTAAACGAACCAGGTTGCACATAATATAAACTCAGAAAATTACAAAAATAATCTTAAAATTTTCTAAAAATCCCGAAACTAATAAAATAAAATTTTCATAATTTTTAAAGCATTTTTGACTCGTGCACTATACCTGCATTATACGATTTAAAGAACCGAGCTACACTTGAAATAAATTCAGAAAATCACGAAAATAGTCTTAAAATGTTATAAATATCCCGAAATTTATAAAAACATAACTTTCGTAATTTTAAAACAATTTTTGAAACGCAATTTATACCCGCTTTTATCAATTAAACGAATCAACGCGCGGGTGAAATTAATCCCAAAAATTCCCAAAATAATTTTAAAATTCTCAGAATATTCCAAACTTAAATAAATTTGAGTTTCATAATTTTTGAAGAATTTTGGAATTAAATACGGATTTTACAAATAAATGAAATCGGAAAATCATACAGGGCTAAATAATTGATGAAATATTGATTTCTAAATTTTATAAAATCCCAAAAATAATTATTGTAATTATAAAGTCATAAAAATAATTTTAAAGATAATTTAAATACTTATGAAATTAAATTTTCAATAAAATCACTTTTAAAGACAAAAACAAAACGATACGACTCAGTAATTAATAATACAAATAATCCTCAATCGCAACTGAGTCCCACACGATTAATATTACATATAACACATAGCAGACAAAATATCCATTCAATCCCTAATATTACTAAACGAACTCAATTTACCGTAATCAATAAAATCCGCTTTCAAATAACTTTTGAAAATAATACATTTAAGCAAATATTTTCAGAAATTAACAAGGATCGATGTAACACTTAACAATTAGCACATTACCATTTAATAACACCAACTCGTCAAACAAGAATAAAATATCCACCATTTTATTCCTTCCTAATCAGAAAATCACCTAAACATATTCAAATAATAATAATAGTTCTGAAAAATATGGGATATCACATCATCTGTGAAATTAAGTATCCGGATTGGCTAGCAAATGTTGTGCTAGTCAAGAAACCCAACGAAAAGTGGTGAATGTGCGTGGATTACACAAGTCTCAACTCGGCGTGTCCTAAAGACTCCTACCCCCTGCCCAACATTGACCAACTGATAGATGCAACCTCGGGTCATGTTATGCTAAGCTTCATAGATGCTTTTTCGGGATACAACCAAGTTAAAATGAATCTGGCAGATATCGCAAAGACGGAGTTCATTACATACCGGGCTTTCTACGCTTTTGTTATGATGTCGTTCGGGTTAATCAAGTCGGGGCAACGTACCAGAAAATGATGAATACCATCTTCAAAAGCAAATTGGGCAGGAACATGGAACCTTAAGGAATTCTTCAACAATTTGAGAAAGTATAACATGAAGCTGAACCCGGAAAAATTCGCATTCGGGGTCCCCTCCGGGAAGTTCCTTGGTTTTCTGGTCAGTGAACGGGGAATAGAAGCCAACCCGAAAAAGATCAATGCTATAATGGAAATGACAGTCCCCCATACTCAAAAGGATATTTAGAAGCTCGCAGGATGCTTAGCAGCCCTTCGAAGATTTATCCCAAAATTGGCAGAAAGGTGCTTGCCTTTCTTTGAGCTGTTAAAAGGAGCCCGGAACAAAAAGCTGATCGACTGGATCCTGGATTGCCAAACAGCGTTTGAGGAAGTCAAATGACATCTGATGAACCCGCCTATTCTGTCAAAAGCAAAGCCCGGAGAGTCTCTTTATCTCTATATCGCGGCTGGAGAAAGAGCGGTATCCTCTACACTTATCCGGGAGGAGAATGGTTCACAAAGCCCGGTATACTATGTAAGTCAAGTCCTGAAAGACGCTGAAACCCGGTACCCAAACTTGGAAAAATTCGCCCCGGCTCTTGTGCACTCGAGCAGGAAGCTAAGGCAATATTTCCAAGGCCGGGAAATCAGGGTAATCACCAATCAACTACTTCGGAAAATCATCCATAAGCCAGATGCCTCTGGGAGATTAGTCAATTGGGCGATTGAATTGAGCCAGTTCAATATCAAATTTGTCCCAAGGACAACTATAAAAGCCCAGGCGTTAGCCAAATTCGTCATGGAATGCACCTTTTCTGAGGTCCCGGAGACACCTAAACTACAATCCGAAGAAGAAAAGGAGACCAGTGATCGAAATTCTTGGACGTTGTATGTTGATGGTTCGGCAACAGCCGAGAGGTCCGGGGCTGGCCTGATCCTTTCCAGCCCGGATGGATTCACAATTCAACAAGTCATAACCTTCGCTTTCAAAGTAATAAATAACCAGGCCGAATATGAAGCTCTCCTCTCCGGACTCAGGCTAGCCAAATCCCTTAGGGTAAGATGTCTGATCATCTATAGTGATTCTCAAATTGTGGTAAGACAGACTAGCGACGAATATATTGCGAAGGACCCCAAGCTGGCTCGATATCAGGAAATGGTAAGGGCTATCTTGGAAACCATCCCGAACCCAACCATCTTGCAAATAAATAGAGAAGAAAACACAAAGGCAGATGAGTTGTCCAAGCTCGTCCATAACACTTCGGATTTAAGCAGTTCAGTTTACTTCGAGGAGCTCGGGGCACCCAGCACCGACCGGCCCGAAGTCTTATGCATCAGAAGCCCCCACAACTGGATGACTCCTTACATAGCTTATTTTAAAGATGGGACCCTACCAGAAGATCAGAACAAGGCACGCTACCTCAAGTATAAGGCTGCCCGTTTCTTTCTAGAAGATAATCAGCTATACAGGCGAACCTTCTCTGCCCCGACTCTAAAATGTGTTGATCCGGACGAGGCAGATTATTGTCTCCGGGAGGTACATGAGGGAATCTGCGGAGATCACTTAGCCGCTAAAGCTCTAGCCTACAAAGTCATTAGACAAGGCTACTATTGTCCCACCATCCACACTGATTCAGTTCCCTATGTGAAGAAATGTAGCAAATGCCAAAAGTTCAGCAATGTGCCAAAGTAAAGTCCAAGCCTCCCCGGGTCAGTCCTCTGCCCGATCCCATTCGCAGTATGGGGAGTCGACATCATGGGACCATTCCCCCGAGCGAAGGGGGATCTGCGTTATGTGCTGGTGGTGATTGATTACATGACTAAATGGGCAGAAGTTAAGGCCATGAGAACCATCAATTAGCAAGACTGCATCAAATTCGTGGATTCAATTGTGATGAGGTTCGGGATCCCGATGGTTTTAATCTCAGACAACGACCCTCAGTTTGTCGGTTCGGACTTTGAAGCATACTTGAAAGAGCTTGGGATAAAGCATAAGAAAGCATCCGTAGCCCATCCCCTGGGAAACGGTCAAGTAGAGGTCACTAACATAACCATACTCTGAGGTTTGGAAAAAAGGTTGGAAGAATGTAAGAAAAGTTGGCCAGACGAGCTCCCGAAGGTTTTTTGGTCATACAGAACCACCTCCCGGACCGGAACCGGTGAAACTCCATTTAAGCTCGCTTACGACACCGAGGCTCGGCTACCAATAGAAACCGGTTCCCCTTCTCATAGAGTGGTCAACTTTGACGAAGTCTCCAACATAGAAGGCCTCAGAACCAACCTCGAACTCTTGGATGAAGTAAGAGACCAGGCTGTAGAAAAAATGGAAAGGTACAAGGAAAAAACAAAGCTCTACTTTGCGAAGAAGGCCAAGATAAAAGAATATGTGGTGGGAGATCTAGTACTCCGGGACATTGAAGCTTCGGATCCAACTAACCAAGGAAAATTGCAGCCGAACTGGGAGGGCCCCTACATAGTCAAGGAAGTGCTCCGCCCGGGAACTTACAAGCTGAACTACCTCAGCGGAACCGAGGTCCCCAACACCTGGCACGGAACTCGGCTAAGAAAATTCTACCAGTAAAAGAAAGGTGCACATTATGGGAACATCCCTACATTTATACTATAATATTTTGATGTAAACGCTATTCTCATTCACCCCATAATGTAAATTTTTGCTTTCGATATGAATGAAAGACTCTACTTTAAGCGTTCCATAGTTTGAATCAATTTCATTATGTTGCTTATTTATTCACCATCGGATTTAAAAACACAGCCCATGTGTACTTAGAAAATTTCTATCAAATGAAAATTTACCCCTACCCGGGGTCCTATAAAAAACTCAACCCATGAGTAAGTTAAAAATAATTCACCCCAACCCGGGGTCTGCAAAAACACAGCCCATGTGTACTTAGAAAATCTCTATCAAATGAAAATTTACCCCTACCCGGGGTCCTATAAAAAACTCAACCCATGAGTAAGTTAAAAATAATTCACCCCAACCCGGGGTCTGCAAAAACACAGCCCATGTGTACTTAGAAAATTTCTATTAAATGGAAATTTACCCCTACCCGGGGTCCTATAAAAACTCAACCCATGAGTAAGTTAAAAATAATTCACCCCAACCCGGGGTCTGCAAAAACACAGCCCATGTGTACTTGGAAAATTTCTATCAAATGGAAATTTACCCCTACCCGGGGTCCTATAAAAAACCCAACCCATGAGTACTTATAAAATTTCTATAAGTTGAAATTTTTTCCCCAACCCGGGGTCTTCAAAAACACAGTCCATGTGTACTTGGAAAACTTCCTAAGTTAGAAATTTACATATACAAGTCAATAACAAAGGAAAGAAAGAAAAGCATAACTACATTAAACAATCCCGGGGAAACACACCCCGGGCGCAAATAGAAAATCATCCAAGTTACGAACGAAATCAAATTAGCCAAAAGGCTGAGTTCAGACAATACTTAAAAAAAATCAGTAAATGGAAATTACATGCCAAAAAAATGGCAAAGTCTTCAAGCTTCTGCTGCAGGCTCGGCAGGGGGGGGAAGGAGGCTGCTCCGGATTACCTTCTGGAATGGGAGGCTGCTGGGCGAGTGGTGATCCGGGAGAGGGAGGGGCATTATTGGATGTTCCGGCGCTAGACTCCCTTTCCTGGATGGCTTCTTTCTCTTGCTCTAGCTGGATCTCCTCCTCAATGTACTTCTCCAAGAAGACATCGATCGTACCCTGAGGTTCTTCGACGAGGTACTTGGAAGCAACACTCCAGCAAATCTGGATCTTCTCCAGCGCTTTGTTGTCCAGCTCCTCATAGTATGCCGGAGTGCCACATAACCCAGCAAGGACCTCTTCGGGAATGGGCTGGGCGGGAAGATCATCCCTTAGCTTCTTGTTTTCAGCCCTCATCTCACGGACTGAAGCCTCAGCCCGGTCCTGCATATCCCGGATCTCGTCTAGATACTTCTTGTGCGCAGCAGCCTCCTTTGCATTTGCCTCCTTCAAGTCCTGTATCTCCCGGGACAGCCTCTCAGATTCACTCTTATAGACCTCGGCAGCATCAGCCTTCGCCTGTAGGCTCCAGGTTATGCAAACCAATCCAGCAACCCGGGAGTTAGCCTGAAATCATTATACATCACGCTTAGATGATACAAATAAAAGAAAATAAAAAAGAGGCAAGTACAAAACCAAAAATCACCAAAAATGAAAATAGCACAAGAAAGGAACTCACAGCAGTAATATCTTCCAAAAGCCCGACCAGGAAGTCGTCGAGGGGCTCCTTTCTATACTTCTTCCTTTCGGCCGTGCTAGCATAGTTCTCAAAGAGCTCCCTCCGGCGAGTCTCCGGGGTAAAACTAGCCAGCAAGGCCTTCAAAGTTTCCAGGGTATCCGGGGCCATTTCAACAACAGCCTTCTTGGAAACATGACCTTCGGACCCTTCTCCTCATTTCTCCCCGGAACCTGCAGGAGCACTCTTCCTTTTCCGGGGCGCTGAGACCCTTGTCGCGTCCCCTTGCTGCACATCTTCGACCCGGGGTTCGTTAATCACAATCGTTGTCCTCCCCGGACGAGACGGCGCCACCTTCCGGGCTGCATCTTCCCCTTCGCCGACCTTCTTCTTCCTGGAGTCCAGGCTCGTCATTCCTCCAATCCTTCGCAGCTTGGCTGATAAATCCTTAAGCTGAGCAGACATGTTTGGGGGATAGGGAATTAGCTTCGGAATACCTGAAAAGGAGAACAACAAAACATCAGTCCCGGATACAAGCAACCAATAAAAGTTAGAGCAACAAAATAAAGCTAAGGCAAAAGACTTACAGCCGGCAGCATGCATACTTTCATTGCTATTAAAAGTGTCCCGGGTCAATTGCGTCCCAAGTGCCCCACAGAAGGCGTAAACCATTGCGAGAGCTGCTTGCCCGAGCCGCTGGACCGGAAATCTATCTGTTTTAATTTCGAGTTTATAGAGTGGCATGAACTCCAGATCCCCACCCTGGACAAAAATGAACTCCCGGTGCCATCCCTTAAGCGATGTCAACATGCTGACCGGGAGAACCATCTTATCGGAAGGATATCCGCAGTCCTCGATCCTAAACAAGAACTCATATATGGGCCGAGAGGTGGATCTCTTGATCTTAAAAATATGGTGAAATAGTTTAAAGGCGGGGAGGTAACTTTTGGCATAACAACAGGCTAAAAACCAACTTATCCACTTCACCGAATTTGGGGCCAGTTGGGTGAAAGGAATCCCGTACACATCCCGGCATAGAGATTTGGTGAATTGATATAATCCGAGGCGCATGCCCTAGAGGTGCTCTAAGGGAATACCAACCCATCCCCCCTCCGGTCTGTGATACACCCTCTCGTACTCCTCGGGCCATCTCCATTGGTATTTATCCTCAAGGTTAAATGCGAGCCTAAGGGCACTATCTACCTCGGCATCTGTATACTTATCCTGAATCTCCTTGTGAACCACCCCACACTCATACCTGGTCCCCGGGGTGGTAAAGAACTTCCTGTTCATATCATCCTCGTCATAAGGCTCCCTACCGCCTAACCCGTCCGGGCCCCCGTACGCCTCAGATAAATCTCTGTAATAAAAGCCCAAGGGCTTAGGGTTCACTCGACCTTGGACAAAATATTCGTCCACATCTTCCCAAGACCCATCCGGATTAGACAGGGTACCCCCGGGACCTAAGACTAAGGTCTGGGCTAAAACTGGTTGAGGTTGGTCGACCTAGGGAGGCATCTCTACAGAGCTACTACTGGAGAAAGAGGAAGAAGGGTAGAATGCGTTCAGTTTGCCTAAACCTCTAGGCCGCTCGGGATATCGGTTTCTAAGGGTAGCAGTACGCTTAAAGTGGCTACCTGGCATATACTATGTGTACCTATATAAACACACCCCGGAGTCAATGCCAAACCCGAACCCAACAACAAAAATAAAATAAAAAATAGAAGAGTTTTAGAAACAGATCGTGTGCAAAAACAAACCCAAAAACAAGATCTACAACATATACATAGACATACAATCAAAAACACATATCAAGAACACACCCCGGGCTCTTCAACTTTTTATACTACTAGAAACCCACTTTTTCGCATGTTAAACTAGCAAAACCTATGTTATTTACACAAATCAAACACAAAACCACCGTGAAAAAGCTACGCAAAACCTACACAGTTACACAGATTCAAGGCCAAAACAACAAGGCAGTCATAAAACTCGAAATACAAAGTAGCTAAGTAAAAACTCGCACAAAATGATTACATGCATCGCGAAAACAGAAGAAAATAAATGAAAGGACAGGAGAATGGAGGACTTACGAGTGGGCAGGAGAAAGATGAAGGCTTCAAACTTGCACAAACGACTCTCCAAAAGCTTCGATTTTTTCAGTCTCTCTCTCTCTCAAACTCCTTTATCGCGTAAGAGAAAAGAAAATGGGAGAGAGTGGTATTTATAAGAGGAAGAAAAGCAGGTGAAAGGTTTATTGGAGTAAAAAATTAACCCCCCACCCACGTGGCACCCTCTGATTGGTCCCAAAAAATAACTGCACAACAGTTATTACACGACTTGTCACGTAATCATTACGTGGGCGCGACTTTTTAGAAGAAAAGGGGGGAATTTATAAACTGATATACTCAATAGATACGCATAAAACGTGTGTATCTTTGACCCCGGCTAGAATCCTAACAGTCGTCTGACACTCCGAACTTGTAGTATCAGCTTTTCAAGGACCGGTCACATCAGATGTCAGGATGGTCCTTATCCACAAACCTCGCCCAAAATTCAAAATTCGAACCAACCAAACAAGTCAAACCCGGAGTCTCATTTCCATTTGACCCCGGGGTTAGGGGGCAACAAATCAAGTAAACCCCCAAAATTTTCCTAAGGAGTTGCGGCACAATGATAGCTATTCTACTCCCCCATCCGGGTGAACCCGCATAAGGGAGTGGGGGGCAAATGATAGCCTATAATAATACAGGCCCAATAACAGCGGCCTAGGGCCCAATAATAAGAGCTCAGGAAGTACTCAGCTATAACCTAAAAGAGCCCAGGACGCGTGGCAACATCACCACAGTCCAGGTACCCCGGATCCAGAACGTTCCTGTGGTCCGGATTCGATAGTACCCTGACGCATCCTAGGCGTCCACATGCCGTACAGTCCAAAAGGTACACCTACGGTCCAGATTAAAAGGTACAAACCCCTAACCCCTAGTAGGAGGCCTATAAAAGGTAGAACAGAAGGAAGGTTACATGTTACAATCTCTCTCACCTCTACTTAGATACACACACACGTACACACCATAAATATACTTGCATAATTTCCGTTTTGCCCCTTTTCTCCTTTAAACCCTTTCTCATTCTCACACCGGAGGTGCCGCGGGGACGCAATCCCCCTGCGGTTTTGTTTTGTAGGTTCCCACCCTACAGCTACAACGCACGCCGCCGCCATTTCTGTCCAAACGGAGTTTGAATCCGGGTCCAACGAGGAGAAGGCCCCGGAGTGATTTGGGATTATCATATGTAACGTGGATGATTAAAAGAGAAAAACTGAAAATAAGGTTCATCGAACACCGGATATACTTCATACAGTACAAACACCAACACGCCAACTATAAACGACATTAGTATGGTATAAATCCAACTTAACCTTTTCGAATATCTAGTCACACGAGGGATGCTTGATTCGGTTAGCAATGATTAGATTTCGTCTTTTAAATGTTTTATTTAAAAGAGTTAATTCCACTTTGCAACCCCATCTTTTATTCAAAATCAAAACAATATAATAAATATAGTTTACAACTCTTAATTTTCAATATTAACTACAACATGTATCCCTTGCGGTTATAAAATTGAAATTGAGATGTTTAATAACTAAAATTTTAAATTAATTAAAATATTTATTTTAATGCATTTTTTACTTGAAAAAAATTATAGCTATTTTATATTAGTAATATTCTAAATTAATCATATTTCTAAATATTTAAAATATATTTATTAAGCAATATATATATTTATATATAATCATAAAGTTTTTAAATATATCTATATTTTAAAATTTTAAAAATTATACTGAGTAATAAAATAATTGACATTAATATTATTTTCATATAAATATTTTTAACAAAATGGTTAAAAGGATGCATATTGCATTTGATGTCTAAAGTTAGGGGTTGCAAACTATATTTTTGAAAGTAAGTATATAATTTTGTTATTTAATGAAACGTAGGGATTACAAAATATAATTAACTCTATTTAAAAGCATGCATACTTTGCATAACTAAAACAAGTGCATACTCTACTTTGGCAAAACAATACGAAAATTAGATTTCAAATAAAAAGAAAAGGTTTATTTGGACAAGTAGGTTGTTTCTTGTTTGATTTAATTATGAAAAAGTGGATGGACAATTAATACAAAAAAGGAGCAAAAATGGGACAAGTGCCCCAGTCATGACTTGAATATCTAACTAACTGCCATCCATACTTGAGGGTTGAGACTTTCCTTCTCTCCCCAAATTTAAAGCAAGCCATCCATAAGTAGCCCTTATTATTGTTCTTGTTTTTTCTCAGTTTTATTTTCATTCCAGATTATATTTGTGGAGCAGTAAAGCATATAGTACATTTGAACCTTGATAAATTAATAATCGATAAATTAATAGATTCGTTAAAATATTTTTTTTTCTATATTAATATAATAGATCATGTATATTTTTATTTCCGATAAAATAATAAACTCGTTAAAGTAATTTTTTTTTAATCTCAACTATATTACTTTAAAGAAATTCAATATTAATACGTGTAAAATAAAAATTTGTAATGTGCCTACACACATTTAGAACATTCATGCAACATGATTATATAACATACATACTGAATCCTCTTATGATTTTTTGATTTTACTTGTACTTGAAATTTATCTGAATTTTTTTCTGGGAATTGTAGTTATCATCATCGACTTTAAGTTTAATTTTTCATTATTTTTAGTATAATCTGTAAGTAACTAAATGTCAAAAATAAGGCCACCCAATAATATATGCAATTTAATACATGCATATTATACTACATTGAAGAATGGATGAGTTGAAGAGATGGAGTGAATGCAGGGAGGGACCATGCACAGATCTCATGCGTAAAAGTTTTCAACTGATTACTAAAAGATGTAGATATTTTTTTGTTTAATAATTAATACTCCTATATAGGTAAAAAGGAGAACTTAAAATTGAGTATAAATAGATGACAAAGTTGAGCAAAATACATGTCAGTAAACAAGTAGCTAGCTAACTCCTTTTTCAGGCTAATTAAGATGGGTTCAATTGGTGTGCAGGCTTCTGGAGATGAAGAAAATCTCTCTAATGGATCCAGAGTCCAACCTCTATCATCTACTCCTAAGCAAGTTTATATTTCAATATAATGTGTAGTCATAATTAAAAAACCAATCTTTTTGTTAGCAAGTGCTGTCCACTAATTAGTGTGTTGTGTTTTGCAGGTCAGATCACTGGAAAGAGAATTCAGAAAAGAAGCAAACATCATTTACTCTGGGTGAAAGGCTGGGACTGGATGAACTTGTTTCCCTAAATGTAAAAAATATATACAACTATAACATTTGTTCTCATTTCCTTACTTGCACTGTCATGTCTCCTCCTAGTTTAAGAGAGACAATGTTCTCACTTTGTTGCATTGTGATGCCTATTAGTTAAGGATAGATAGTTTTTATATTACCTTTCTTACTCGCCCCATTTTTATACACGCACTCGTGTGTTGATGATCATACTAAAGATCTAGATATGTATAACGTGAGTATTTTTCTTTGAAATTTCAGCTTTAACCAGATTGCATCCCACACATATGCAAGAATATGTAATGTCAATTTGTGCAGGCACACGAAACACACACCCTTATTCCTATTTTCAATCTTATTTTCTTGAGATAAAAAGTATGTTGTATATCGATAAATATGACTCGATCCAAGCGCACATGTTCCCTAGGCCTAATAAGGGCCTGTCTTCATTATTTTTAAAGAAGAAATATGTGGATTATGATATGATCAACTAATCCTGATTTTTTTTTTGTAATAAAAGCTCTGGCGAGCATCTGTCGGGGAGCTTCTCGGATCAGCAGTTCTAGTGTTCGCAATAGACACAATTGTCATATCCTCTATCCACACAGAAACAAAGACACCAAACTTGTTGTTGTCACTTCTCATCGCTATTACAGTTACAATTTTACTTCTAGCAGTCCACCCTGTTTCCGGAGGCCACATTAATCCTGTAATATCATTTTCTGCAGCTCTCGTTGGCTTGATCTCAATGTCGCGTGCATTTGTCTTCATCTTAGCACAATGTGTCGGCGCTGTACTTGGTGCAGTAGCACTCAAAGCTGTGGTCAGCAGCCAAATTCAGAATTCTTTCTCACTTGGAGGCTGCACACTCACTGTAATTGCACCAGGCCCTAATGGGCCAATTACAGTAGGCCTTGAAACAGAGCAGGCCTTCTGGCTTGAGTTTATTTGTACCTTCATTTTCCTATTTGCTTCAATATGGATGGCTTATGATCATCGTCAAAGAAAGGAACTCGGCCTTGTTCTGGTTTTCACCGTCATTGGGCTTGTGCTAGGTCTTCTCATTTTCATTTCAACAACTGTAACCGGAAAAAAGGGCTACGCAGGGGCCGGGATGAATCCAGCTAGGTGCATAGGTCCGGCCCTTATTAGAGGAGGCCATCTTTGGGATGGTCATTGGGTGTTCTGGGCTGGACCTGGTGCTGCATGTGTGGCCTTCTATATCTATATTAAGATCATTCCAACTCAACAATTTCATATTGAAGGGTATGAGAAACATGATTTCTTCAATGTTTTGAAGGCTTTGGCAGGTTCAAATAGTGGGCGCTAATATTGTGTGGCTTTGGTTTAAAATATGTTTACTCTGTTAATATTCTGTTTCATTATACGGACAGAGGTTAACTATTAAAGTTTTATTTGTGTATGCAAGTAGCATTTCATTCATATTATAATAAAACACATCGTAATTGTGTGCATTTGTTCAGGAGTATTCTGTTTTTGAAAGTGTAGCAAAGCTTTGTAATTCCTCTGATCTATTCTTTGTGTTTGTCTTACCCGGGGTTGATCTGATCTGATATCTATAAGCAAACACAAAATTCTGATATCAATATGTTCATTTGAACTAATATTACGAATGATAAAAACCAATCATTCGTATATTATAATGAAGATATGTATCGACATTCTAATCATTTTCATCATCTATCAAACATGACTGTATATGATGCATCAACCACAATATGGCATGAGGATGAGGGCCAAGGCAGAAGATTCGTGAATTGATTAAAAAGGCACAACCTAATTTATAATTTCATCTACTTTTACTTTTCTTTTTCTACTGATGCAGATGCAGCCTGAGGTTTTGCAGCCTGTGCTGCTGCAGCTTGAGCAGTAACAAATTGCAAAATCTCGAAAAATTTAGCTTGGCCTTGATATGCAAACTTTTGAGCATTTTGAACTGCAAAATCTTTACCTCTGCACCATACTTCCATCAGTTTTCTGTCAATTTCCTTCTCGTGTTTCATTAGAACTGGTCGAAGAAAAGTATTGTATATATATACCGCTCCCTGAAAAACGACGAACGAATATATAGTATAATATAAACCTGGTCGAGGGAAAATTGTTGAAATATATATATGTTGGTACGGGCGACAACTTACTTTAGTTTTGGGATGCCATAGGTATATGACAAATATGAGCTTAGCTTCATCATACAAGGGTAACCTGCAGGAAACAAAAATGCACAAACATCATTAAGCTTTGGATACAATCAAAACATACTACATTATGAGATTACAATAAAACATATGGCAACATGAAATCCTTTACCATGATACAAACACACCCAATAATCTCTCACAAACTGTTAGCAGTGCAAGCAAGATCCTGCAAAAATTCAGTAATCACGTTGCACCATAAGTTAAAAAAAAAAAAAAAAAGGTTTAACAAATATACAATGTATAGCTGGACATGTTGAGGGACGGATTTGGGAGGGCTGCCCTTGTCATTTTTATTTATCAAGTAGTCTTTCCCCTACTTAATAAAAAAACCTAATGATAAAAAATGGTCAATACTAGATCTAAGAAGCCACACTCATACGTGTTTCAATTCAAATTATACATACTACTACTTATGTGTTAGGTTATATATAAATACCAGTAGCGGCACCAAAAGATAAGAGCCTCCTTATTTGGAGCATTTTTCTCCACTGCCTTGAAGCATTCGTATGCCGGGTATAGATACCCACAGGCCGACCTTTAAAAAATTACATTATGATTCAACAAAATCAAATGAAATCCAAATATAATCGACAAAATACGATGTAGTTGGAATTTAGGACATACAAAAAGATTCCTGAAAGTAATGCTCCCAACATTTTTCTGATGAATCACAAACACCAATATTAAATCATAATAAACTGATGAAACATATTGTAAGGAAACAAAGAAACCCAATAATCCACAAGTAATTATTACTTTTTTATATAAAAGGATATACCTGCAGGCAGTGGAGAAATACAATAGAATGGAGAAAGGTTAATGGATGCGGCTTTGGTTTGAATTGTAGAAAAGATAAACATGCATGTTTATATAATGGGAGTGAGGGGTTATGATATGATATTAGAATCAAGGGGTGTTGTGTTGTGTTGTTGATGGACGAGCAGTTATTTCGTTTGTACGTAGTTTTTTAAGTTTGGCTGTCACTTCGTGTCATTGGATTTTTATCCGGGATTTGAATCAGAACACACCACAATCACTTGCATTTCGTGGTCTCCTGGATTTAGGATTGCATGCGATTTATACAGTTGGATAATTTTACAAAGTATTAACCGCTAATTTCATCTTTTGACTATTTATAGAGCGGGTGTTTTTACATTAAACCAATTTTCGGTGTTAAATTTATTTGGGAAATCATCAAAGAGACCTGACTTTTTGTAAATTGTTGGCTGCTCAACAACATAGCTATCTGTTGACTATATCTGATAGTATAATATGAGACATGGAGATACTGGACGATCTTCAAGTGAAAAAATGCAAGCGGATTTATTGAACCATATGCTTTAATTTAGTCAATGATATGTTTGACTTTGACTTATAGTTTGTTACAGTTTTACCAAATTAGTTACGGTTGTGCTGGTGTATAAATGTAGAAAAACTTGTAAATAAATATATTGTTTCTTGTTGAATATAAATAAATTTTAGATACACAGACTTGATTTCATCTTCTTTACATGATATCAGAGCATAATTTCACGTTTACGATCTCAATTCAACAATCAACAGTTTCAATTTGTTTATCAATTCATTAATCTAGGGTTTCAATTTGTGTATTAGCAAAGCAATTATAGGTCGATTGAGCAGTTGTAATCTCTCCGTCATTGTTTTCTATGACTCGCAATCGGAACGATCTTCATCTTCATCAATTTTATGCCAACGCCGTAACAAGTACTTCAACCTCTATGCCTAATCAATCTGGTTCTGATCGTGTTAATGTAGAAAATGGTTTAGAAGCTATACTTTAGTTGATGATGATGTTAGTCGAATTACCAATAATTCTTATCCTTTATATTTGCATAATAATGATTAACTTGAAGAAACTTCTTGGATCTAAGAACGATGCTAGCTTGAATTGATCGATATAAATTACGATATAAATTGCCTTTATCTGCTAATGATAAGCTTGTAATTTTGACTAGAGAGTATGTAGCTCCTAATGAGGATTCTCCTTTGTTTTCTCACTGGAGATGTGTTAATAATGTGATCATAACATGGATCTTAAACACAGTATCTGATGAGATTAGTAATAGTATGCATTATCTGGACAGTGCTTTTGATATTTGGAATGAATTAAGTGAGAGATTCTCTGCAGTAAGTGGACATAAGATCTATAAAATTCAGAAAGAATTGTTCAAATTGGAGCATGGTAATGAGTTAGTAGAGCATAACTTTCACTAGTTGAAAGGCTTATGGGGTGAATTAAGAGATTTACAACTGGTTATCAAGTGTAGTTGTGGAGCTACTAAAAGTGGGATTCTCAGATTGAGAAAACCAGATTGATACATTTTTTAATGAGCTTACATACTAGTTATACATCTGCTAGAGGTCATCTTCATGATGAATCCATGGCCAATAGTTAATCAAGCTTATATGCTTTTAAAGCAAGAAGAAAAAAAGGCAAAACCCGGGTGGTGGTACTCCTATTGCTATGTTGGTTCAAACACCAAACCTTTCAATACTAATTCTTCCAACTATAATTCACAGAGGTTTTCAACTGATAAATCTGGTGTTCTAGTGGTTTTGTTATGGAGTGTACATATTGTCATGGTAAGTGTCACACAAAGGATAAATGATATAAGCTAATTGGTTATCCCACTGATCATCCTTTCAATCCTAACAATATGGGTAGAAAGAAATTTTTTACCAAGCCTGGTTAATTTGGTCATCTTAATTCTGGAAATTCGGCTTCTTTGAATAATAAGACAAGTTCAACTAAGCAAGTTTTTGGCACTGGGACTACTAATATATCATCTAATTTTTCTGATACTAATACTGCTGGAAATTGGGGTTCAAAATTGGAGGCATGACAACATCAAATGGATTCTTTGAGGCAGTCTATTGGTCCAGTGAACTCATCAGCAACTTTTCCTTCTTCTCAACCTCATATTTCTTATAGAAACAATGTGCTCACTACTGCCACTTTTTCTACTCAGAATCAGAGGTCATTTGCTAGTAATTATAATGTAGCAGGCACAACATATTCTGCATTGTCTATTTCAGAATTGTCTACTGATGTTTGGATTCCAGAAACCGGAGCTAAAAATCATATGTGCTGCAAAACAAATGATTTGTATGATTTACACCCTTTACTAGAACCAATCACTATTTAAATTTCTAATGGAGTTACTTCCTTGGTCACTCATACTGGTTCAGTATTTTTACACCATATTTCAGTGTCTACTCTTGAGTTTCTATTAATGTCATCTTTTAAATTCAATTTTTTATCCATTAGCAAGTTGGCTTCCCAAACAAAAACACATATTATTTTTAATGAAGCTGATTGTATTATGCAGAGCCCATCCAAGATCAGTTCCCAGATTCTTGGTAAACTTGATGCGGGTCTTTATCAATTTGTCAATTCCAAGATTTCTTTTTCTGCAGATTTCAAATATTCTTCTCATTCTCTTTGGCATAAAAGGTTAGGACATGTTCCTCACAAAATTATCACAAAAATTCCTCATCTTTTGTCCTCTCCTCAATTACCAGATAATATTTCCTTGTGTGATATATGTCCTTTAGCTAAACAATACAAATTACCTTTTTTAATTAGTACCTCTTTCTCAACATACCCTTTTGATATTAGTCATCATAATTTTTGGGGTGCTTATAAGACTCCAACTTACAATGGCTGCAAGTATTTCTTAACCATCATTGATGATCATACTAGAACAATTTGGAGTATTCTGGTTCCTACCAAACAACATGTCAATCAAACACTTAAAGATTTTTGTTCTTATGTTGTGAGTCAATTTAATAGTCATGTTAAGTGTCTTAGGACTGATAACGGTAGGGAGTTTGTTAATACTAATCTTTTTTATTTCTTAAGACATTCTGGAATTATTCACCAAAATAGTTGTTCTTAAACTCCCCAACAAAATGGGAGAGTTGAAAGGAAGCACATAAATCTTTTTGAAATGACAAGAGCTTTAAGATTTCAAAGTACACTTCCAAAGATGTTTTGGGGTGATTGTTTATTGAATTCTACATATCTGATTAACAGATTGCCTAATTTTGTTTTAGGTTTTCTTAGTTCTTATGAGAAACTGTTCAACAAAACACCTTTTTATCAAAATCTTAAAGCTTTTGGATGTCTTGCTTACATGTCCCAGCATCTTTCAGATAAATTAGAAGCTCGAGCAATTAAAAAAACTTTCATTGGATATTTTTCTCATCAAAAGGGGTACATACTTTTTGATCCAATTCAACATTTTTTCAACATTCTTTTTGAAATGACAAATAGTAAATATAAGACAAATTGCATCCCCTGAAGCTTTATTCTTCATAACTCACGTGTACTAGAGATATTTTGCCTTAGTTTATATTGTAATTTGTGATTAGAAGACTATATAAGTCTTACTTGCGACTAGAAGAGGAAAACCAAGTGCTTTGGCTTTGAGAAATGCTTAGTTACGACCATAGCATCCTAGTAGCCTCAAGTTGCGACTCCTTTATGCTTTAGGAGAGTGAATATACTTGAAAAGAATCTAGGTTACGACCCCTTTCCCCCTTCTATAGGCTGAGTTGCGAGTAGAGAGTCCCTTGGGGTTACTTACGTTTAAAAGAGTTACCACTTAATGCCTCAAAATATTTTTGGCTAAGAAAGAAGCTAGGTGGAAACTAGAGCTCCCTAGTATAGATCTTACTTGCGACCATAATCATCTAGGAAGGTTCATTGTAACAACTTAGTGCCTTAGAAATATTTTGATATAGTAATAATCCTAAGTTGGGACCAAGGAGATATACAAGCACATTTGGAGATAGTTTCTGCTCTAGTTTCTTCCCCGATGCTCCTACTAGATCAAGACCAATTCCCCTACTTAAATATTGAATTATACTTCAAGGTTATTACTTCTGATAAGTAATAAGATGTCCATGGTGACTCCTGCTATAAGTTAGTGATCACTTTGACTTAGTTTCTGTAGAGCATTATAATCCTTTAATTATCCTGTCTTCAAGTGTTCTCTCTTGAGTCTTTGTATAAACCATATAACCTGCATACCCAGATATGAATCTTCAGTTAACAATATTTCTAATCATAGTACTTAGTTTCCTTCACGAATAACTGACACCTAGTGCAATGGTCTGATTCACAGGCAACTAGTTCCGTTCTCAGGCCTTCGTACTATAATCTTCTTAAATCATTGTCAATTTTTCTACCATATACAATCAACTTCACAAGGAATCCTTGACATATTCACACTAATACTAATAACTGCTTCGAATGAGTTCAACCTTATTCCTCCGTTGCCTGAACATATTAATAAACTTCATACGGATCTCTGTTGGCGTCTACTTCACTGCAGCTAACAAAATTCTCACGTATATGCCCAATAAACAATCTGTACTGATTCCAGTGAACATAGATTATTTTAAGTCCTTTTTTCTATATTGAGTTTGTTTGTGTTTGTGCCCTAGAGAAAACACTATAGAGTTCTAGTTCCAAAAATTTGGATTATTAATGTTTATGTTCTACCGATTATTCCCTTTATAATTTATTATATCTTAATTTAATGCGATATAAATGTTAGATTAATAAATATCCTTGGAATATTATATGAATTCTATATATCTAAGTACGTGACTTAGAAATAAGATTATGAGAATAGTATCAATATTCCTAAATTTTCCTGGTCAAGTATTATTATTAAGGGACAATAATAATGCATTAAAACTGGTGTGTTTGTTGACTGATAATCACATCTCATTGATCATAGTTATAGCGATACTAAAGTAAAAAACGCAGGCATATGTAAATGTACATGGTGTTGGAAAGACCCAATGTGAGATTCTACATGTGTCATAAGTAATTATCATTATGATAATGATGTTATGGTCCTTAGACTTGACATCAATATATTTTTATATGAGAATTAATGTACTTTGATTACATTAAAAATTACCTTTGACCCGGTAATGATAAAAGTGTATTTCAAGTATATTATGAATCGTATGAGAAATATGAATGATATAGAAAGGATTTAACCCTCCTAATTTTGGGAGTGATATTATTGACCTCTCGTGTGAGCTAGACTATGAAATGAGTGGTCGCGCTCAAATATTGATTTGATGTGATAGTCTACTCATTGATCAAGAAAACATGGATTAAACTATGATGAGGATGACACATTACATGCCTCTAGTTTAATCTATTATATGTGATTAAAAATATCATATTTCATTGTACATTATTCACGAAAGGTTTAATGGATCATCGATTCAATTATTATTACTTGGGTAACAATAATGTATTACTAGATGTCGCTCCTTATTTATGATTTTAAATTAGATTTAAAATTTGTTACCAACGTAATAATAACCTATATGGTCACACACAAAGAATGTTTGAAGGATTATTTAATTTAAATTGGATTTAAATTAAATTAAGGTAATTTAAATTATTAATAATGTTAATTAAGTATGACTTAATTAATCAGATGAATAAAGATATTCGAAGTTAGTAATATTGATTATCAAATTCAGTTGTTAAATAATTAAGCGTGACTTAATTATTATACAAATAATAATTTTGAATTAATAATACCTTCTAATTAGTTAATAGTTATAATCCTTTTTTCTACTCTCTATATAATATCTCTTGTGGATGGTTTTAACATAAGACTTTTACTAAAATCCTAGGCACCAAGAGAGAAGATAAAGAGAGATAGAGAGCGAGTAAGAAGAGACAATTTTATGCTAGTACACATATGATCCTTGTATTCAAGCATTCATGTGGATACCGATAGAGCGTAGATCGCGAGAGCGGGATACATAGTGATTGAACAAGCTTTGGATCTTCATTAGTCAACCGATTTGTAAAGCATCTTAAGGTAAAAAATCTGATCTGCAAATTAAATATTTGTTTTTCACATGGATCCTGCGGTGGGTTTCAAAAATTCTGATTTTTCACATTTTTAATAACTGTTTCCGTTGAATTTTATACCTCGAAACCGTTCATAGTTATCTAAACTAGCATTATTGAGTTATACATACAACTTCAATATTCTTGCTCAATAATCTCCCCCTATTTGACCGTTACACCTGATGGTCAAATAATAACGGGGAAGTCATAGTTTGGAAGATAACTCAACTAACCATAAACATGAATCTTCAATGATCGTACTTAGTTTCCTTTCATAAATCACTGAAGCCTAGTGTAGTGGTCTGGTTCACAGGCATCTAATTCCGCTCTCAGGACTTCGTACTATAATCTTCTTAAATCATTGTCAAGTCTTCTACCAGATACAATCAACTTCACATAAAATCCTTGAGGCCTTTACATTGATCCTAATAACTACTTCAAATGACTTCAACCTTATTCCTCCGTTGCATGAACATAATAATGAACTTCTTACGGATCTTTGTTGACGTCTTCTTCACTACAGTTACCGAAATCCACATGTATATGCCCAATAAAAAATATGTACTGACTCTAGTGGAACATAGATTATTTCAAATCCTTTGTTCTATGTTGAGTTATCCAAACCAGCATTGTTGATTTATACATACAACTTCAATCCTGCTCAATATTCTCTACTCATTTAAATCAAGTACTTAGAGGATTCGCTTTAAAATCCCCTTTAATAATGAATTATCCCTAGGAATCCTATAGCAGACTTATTATGACGCCCTCCAAACCCGGGTCAAAAGTTTGGGGTTCATAATACACATACAATATAAAAACCTGTATCTAAAATATTGTAAGCAATGACCCTTCTTTACACTACCATGGATCGCAACAGGTTAAAGTATGAAAACAAGCCACAACCTTAACTTTTATTACATCGTACCAAATCCCAACTAGTTTAACTTATAACTGATAATGAAATTATTCTTACAATCTTGCATAATTCAACTACAATGCAAAGCTCTTGCTAGCTCGATCCAATTCAACCTGGAATCCTAGCTCGCACACTGGACTGGGAAATCTTACTATCAACCATGTCCCTTTTTAACTGTAGAATGTATAAACAGATTCGCAATAGTGAGCTAACTAGCTCAGCAAGTCATAATAACAATAACTGAGGTTAAACAATGATCAATTGAGACGATTCAGAGGAATCAAGTTTCTTGTCAAACAATCATTAGAATTGGATATTCATTTTAAATTTTAAAACCAAGGTTAGGCTGCTGATCAGTCACGCACTAACCCCGAGCAAGGCACACGGATCTGCTTTATAAACTGGATCCAAGGCACACATTGGCCTAATTCGACCACGAATCTGGTCTTACCACGAATCTGGTCCACATAAAGAAAACTATCCAATTCTAAAACAATTCAATATGATAAACATTGTAATTCAATATAATAGAATCATGACTAACATTGATAAAACATTTATATCAGAATATAAAGTAATTCATGAGTATCACCAGGGTATATCCAGGTATATATATAAAAAACGGCTTCAAGCCAATTGAAAAATCAGGTATTAGATGAACAATGGTTCAATGATTATATAAAGGGTGGATCTTTGATGTCACAAGGTATTATAAGGTCACTACACCAAAAATAGCTTGTTGTAACCTTAAAAAATGTTACAACAGGGCCCTTTTAACGTTACTAAAGGCCAAAAACAGCCTAAGGTAACATAAAATTTAAGTTGGTTTTTTCGGTGATAGCTTAGGGTACCTAATCTAACATAAACGTCATCTACTGTAACATGACCTTTTCTGTTACCCTAGGCCCCTAAGGTAATAAAAAATAGTCCAAATATAACGTAAAATGTATGTCACATTAGAGAGCCCATGAATGTTCAAAATGACGTGGTATACTGACGTGGCATGCTGACGTGGCATGCAACGTGGCATGCTGATGTGGCAGTATGGGGCCCACATTAATGATGTGGCATGTAGTGACGTGACATGTGGGTCCCACTTTTATGGTGTAGTTTATGAACCTATGGTAACACTTTTAGTAGCTAATGTAACATTTGTAAGCAAGCTACTAAAACATTTTATACTGTCTACGGTAACAGTTTATGAAGCTAATGTAACACTGTGACAAATGAGAAATTAAAAATGTGCTATTGGTATTTAAGCAACCCCAAATTCAATAAAATATCCAAAACAACAAACATCTAACAAGCATCCTCCCAAAACATCAAACCATCCAACAACCATCCTACTAGAACATCTAACCCCCTACTAAAACATCTAACAAAATTTAAACTACATAAACAAAAGTTAAACTAGTTCACGACTTAATAGATAACATTATACGCTTATAAACTTGAAGGTAATTAGTAAACAACTTGATAGCTTATGTCGACTTGTCGGACTCTGCTGTTGCTTTTGTCAAATTTTCAGACTCGTCGAAGTTGATCTTCCATGAATATTAACTAAGGGAAAAAAAATCTAACAATGCATCAGACGTAAAATGCTACTTCATTCGAATAAAACTTATAGACCCTGAGGATGTGAAAGATCCTATTTAATTGTATTAAAAGGATATTTCACATCACAGGGAGTTTTATTCGAATGATGTAACATCTTACGTCTGATGCAATGTGAGATTTTTTCTCATCTTTTTACTCTCCATGCTGGCCTAAGTCAAAATCAATTTAATCAAAATCAGATTTTTGATATCAAAATTAGATTTTTGGCAAGTAGAAGAAGTGATCGTATATTCTGTAATAAGTATTTATATTCTTATACCTTGCTTTTGGATTCTATAATAAGTATACATCAAATGATCCCCTTTGCTGCACCCCTAATTGAAATCTTTATCACAACTAATACAGTTAATGTATTACATTAACTAGTAGTGCTCCACCTCCAGCCACTAGAATATAATTGGTTACATCAATCTGCCAACCAGTGGTTAAAAAAATAAAATCTCGTAACTATAAGTCATACCTCGTGGAATATGTAGTCAAGTATCATATATGACTGTCCAGAGCCACTGCAACAAAGATGATGAAACCAATATGAACCTGTAGGCCAGAGGGAAAGTAAGAAAACCTCCGGTACAAAATAATAGCCTTCAGACATAAACTTAAATGACTTACCAGGTAAAATAGGAAAAACCTGCTATACTTCAAAGCACTGTCGGTCCTGTAATTATAAAATTTGATGTCATTTAAAGAAGTAAAATGCTCATAAGTACTATAAGTACAACCAGGCACAATTTCTTAAAAATATATATGCATGCCTGCAATATTTATATTAAGGATTTTATATGCTTTATGATGTTCATATGATCAACCAGTCACACATATCATATTGGACTTCAATTTTTGAAAAGATTAGGTTTTCAGAAATCTAATCAAATTCGAGCAAGACTCTTAACTATATCCATGAACATTGAAACTATGCCTACTTCCACTAAAATAATACAGGTCGGTAAAGTGATATAGAGAAAACTTTAGATGTAAAATCAAGAATAAATCCATAACACATAAGTACGATATCAGACAAGCAATTGGACAAATTAAAATAATTGGACAAATTAAAAACTATCTAATTCACTTATAGATGTAAAATAAAGAACAAATTTATAGTACATAAATGGACAAACTAAAAACTATCTTATTCATGTTCACAAACATACAACTATTAGTAGTTGCAATTTACCTGATCTGAGTCAATTGATAGTTTGGAATTGATAGTTTAACTAGGATTCAAGAATTCGGCACACCAAGCTGATATATAACAATTAAAAAGCAAGTTATGGTTTATGAACTACAGTACTGTAAATCATCAAAACCTTATGGTGCATATACACTCTATACTAAACTACTAGACTACTAAAATACATTAAAGGTGTCCACTGCCACAAGTATTAGTGTAAAGATAGGGTACTTTCAATGCACATGTTTTGGCCTTTCTGGACTTATTTAACTAAGGTTCAACATGTTTTTAATAGATGTTTTGGAATCATTTCATATAGTGACTACTGATTTTGATTGCTCGAATATATATAAAAGTAATAAGAATTTACTCAAAATCAATGAAATAAAGTTTTTCTAGACATCAGTGGGAAAAAAAGAAGTTAGTGTGATGAAACCCTATATACTCAAAATAAATTCAATTATATGCTTGCAACAAAAATAAATGAAAGATTCAGCACAGGTGCATTAGATGGGATGGTATATTATAGTACAATATTGTGTCAATATCTCATAATCTCATTACAAATATATAAAATGAATTGTAAACAAAATGAATTTATGCATCAAATATATGCTTGAGTATTAGACTGAGATGAGATCAATGTACTTTATTTCATATAACAAAAAAAAGGTGATGTCAGGAGAACATAGACTAGAAACATATTGGGAACGGTGGACATATTAATTCCAATATTAAAGAGCACAATATTACAAGTAATAGAGGAAGGAAATGTATCATACCTTCATCATCGTTAAGCATCAGATTCCCGGAAAGCAAGTCATTATGAACAAACACCACTAGAGCATTAAGACGACCTGTCAAATCCTGTCCCAAATTCAACATTTCTCGATAAATAAAACTAAGTTCTCTGAAAGAGTGAACAAAAAATCACAAACACGTGACCCTGAAACAAAACTAGAATTGATTTTTATTTTTAATTTAAACGATTGAATGCAACCATTCTATGATAACATGGCTTCAGTTTTCTGTAACTTTTAAATCCTTGTTATATATTAATGTTTAAGAAGACATTATGAATACCACATTATGTACAATTATCTCATGTATAATGTATACTTATAATTGAGAAGGGGCAATACCTGTTACAGAGTGCAAAATCAAACTTAATTCACTGAACTCAAAGTTCCAAACTCCTGTAGTAAAAAACAATACAACATAATAGTTAATTTTCATCAAATAAATCCACATAAATATCTACAAAAACAAAAAAACAACTGTAATAGCAACCGTAAACACATACACAAACAGACACAGAGGGAGGGAGGGAGGGAGGGGGAGAGAGAGATGGAGAGAGAGAGAGTGATAAGTGGCATTTTATACCACTTAGAACATCTTATAATGGCTTGAATTGATGTCTTGAAATCAAGTATTTTATGTATTTGATGTGTTTTTCTAGTGTTTGTGCATTTCAGGGTATTACTTGCATTTGTGGAGAGATTTCATCAGGAATAAGCCTAGGTATGTGCTTGGTATTGCAAGTGGGAAGTTAGGAGCAGAACGCAGCAGAAAACGGGAGCAGAATAAAGCATTTTTCCAGAAAGGTGCTGGGCGCCCGCTCAGCCTGGCTGGGCGCCCGCTCAGGAAGCTGGGCGCCCGCTCAGGATTGCTGGGCGGCCGCTCAGGGTCGTAAATTAAAATAATGATTTTTAGAGGTATATTTCTGTTGTACTTCTGACTTCTGGGATAGCTGGGTCTTGTGGGGCTTCTATATAAATAGTTTTCAGAGACGTTTCACGTGTGATAAATCGTGGTATCAATCAAGGAGCAAGGAGAGAAGAAAGAAGACCGTTTTAGCACATTGCAACAAAGAAGAGGAAGCATACATTTTCTTGTGATTCTTTTATTCGCTGTATCAGTGGATGCTAGTTTTCTTTACTTTGAACCTTATTACTCTTGTGACGTACTCTGGTTTTAATAAGTATTTTATTTAGTTTATTCTTATGTGTTATTATTATATTTTCATGTGAACCCATGGTGACGATGAGTTCTATCATGGGCTAATCGTGATCATGGGGTCGTAACGGATTTACTATGGAATTCTTTAGTTAGTTGTTTAATACCTTAGTGTATGATGATTGTTTAATATCTAGCATAGGTTGCGCTTATTCGTCTTTTGTGTGTTGCGAACATATAAGATAGGGTGTTAATCTCTTGTGAAGCGACGGTGAATCTTGAGGTTTAGAACTTGCCATGCTAGCATAGGTTCATGTATGTGTATGCATGATTAGTGGGTAACTATAACCGTTTTACTTGCCCTATATAATCATAAAGAATAACTTGTGCTTAAATCGTTATGTTGTCAAATTCTGTAGACATATAGGGTCTCAACATAATTGATGCCTATTCACTTCTATCTTAATTGTGGATGTTTAGTAGAATGGTATTAGTACAACAAAAGTTGGCTTTTATCAGTTTTGTGTTATTTGAATAATATCATCACCGTTATATGCTAAGGGTAATAATAATAACTATTGAAGGAAGTAGTAATGAAGTTATGATCTCATGTGAGTTTAATATTGTTAATTTAAGTATCAATTAAGTGTATAATTCTCGTAGTTAATTATAGTTATTAATTAGTTAATCAAATCTAAGTGTTATTGTCTTGACATTGAGAAGTAATCATACATTGGTGAGTAAGTGTAATTGAACATAGTTAGTCTGAGTCTCTGTGGGAACGAACTAGAATTTATTCTATATTACTTGCGAACGCGTATACTTGCGTGAATATTAGCGCGTGTTTTGTGCCTAACAAGTTTTTGGCGCCATTGCCGGGGACTCGGCGTATTTGTTTAGTTTATGTACTTACCATCAGTGGTCATTAGGACTCATTGATTAAGACGTGTTACTTATTGTTTTCGGTTGTGTTTTAGGTACTTTAGCGAGCGTTTATGCAAACACGTTCTCATACTCGCAAGATGACTTTAGATACGGCTGAGGAGACAGACCCATTTCTTGATATTTCGGAGAAGATAGATTTTGAAGATTCAGATAAAGAGAGTGAGCAGAAAGAACCAATAATCATGGGTGATCGTATAGTTCCGGCAGATGCAGCTCTTATGGACTTTTCTCGGCCTAAAATTGATGACATTCAATCAAGCATCCTTCATCCGTCTATTTAGGCTAACACTTTTGAAATCAAGCCGGGCACTATTCAGATGGTGCAGAATTCTGTTTCTTTTTGAGGTGCTGCGACTGAAGATCCTAACATGCACATCAGGAATTTTGTCGAGATCTGTAGTACTTTCAATTATAATGGTGTGACTGATGAGGCTATCAAGCTGAGGCTTTTCCCATTCTCTATGAGGGATAAAGCTAAGGACTGGTTACATTCTGAACTAGCTGGGTCCATCACTACTTGGTAAAATCTTACGCAGAAGTTTCTAGTGAAGTTCTATCCAATGGAAAAAACTGCAGCTATGAGGAGTGCTCTTACTCAGTTTGCGCAGCAACCAACAGAATCTATGTGCGAAGCTAGGGAGCGCTACAAGGAGATGTTGAGAAAGTGTCCACATCATGGTATGCCTGACTGGATGGTGATCACTGGTTTCTATAATGGTTTTGGGGGCCCAATCTCGGCCCATGCTCGATGCAGCAGCTGGAGGCGCTTTGTGGGCCAAAAGCTATACTGAGGCTTATAATCTTATTGAAATTATGGCTGCAAATGAGCATCAAACCCCAACTTAAAGGATGATGCCTGGGAAGGTAGCAGGTATTCTGGAAGTTGATGCAGCTACAGCTATTGCAGCGCAGCTCCAAGCGCTGTCTTTGAAGGTCGATTCTTTAGCCACCTGTGGAGCAATCAGATAGCTATGGTCTGTGAGCTTTGTGCAGGTTCTCATTCTACGAATCATTGTTCTCTTGTGAATGAATCTGTTCAGTATATGAACAATTATCAGCGACCGCAGCAGCCTGTGCCAGCTACCTATCATCCTAACAACAGAAATCATCCCAATTTCAGCTGGAGCAATACTCAGAATGCTATTCAGCAACCATATCAGCAAGGCGTGAGTAAACAGTTTAATCCTCCTGAATTCCAGCAACCACAACATTATGCTCAAGGGCAATCATATCCTCAATAAGGAGGTGCTGCTCCACCTTCTAGTGCAGATTTCGAGGAACTCAAGCTGTTGTGCAAAAGTCAGGCTGTTTATATCAAGACCTTGGAAAATCAAATCGGTCAAATAGCCAATGCAGTGCTCAATCGTCAAGCTGGCACACTTCCCAGCGATATTGAAGTGCCAGGCAGGAAGGAAGCTAAAGAGCAAGTCAAAGCTATTACCTTAAGGTCTTAAAAAGTTGCTGATGCTGAAAAAGCAAAAGACGGAGAAGCTGAAGTTGTTGATGAAGAAGAGAATAAAAAAGAGAAAGCGGTGGAACCAAGGAAGACTACTGTTGAACACACTCTGCCTGAGGGTAATACAGGGAAGAAACAGCTCTATCCTCCACCACCTTTCCCTAAGAGATTGCAACAACAAAAACTGGATAAGCAGTTCGGTAAGTTTCTGGAGGTGTTCAAGAAACTTCACATCAATATACGTTTCTCTGAGGCTCTGGAGCAAATGCTTAGTTATGCAAAATTTATGAAGAGTATTCTTTTAAGGAAGGTGAAACTGGATGACCTTGAGACCGTTGCTCTAACGGAAGAGTGCAGTGCTGTGCTGCAACAAAAATTACCTCCAAAGCTTAAAGATCCAGGTAGTTTCACCATTCTTTGCACCATTGGCAAGTTGTCTTTTGACAAATGCCTGTGCGATTTGGGAGCAAACATCAATCTGATGCTGTTGTCTATCTTTAAAAAGTTGAATTTTCCTGATCCAAAGCCCACCTACATGTCTCTATAACTGGCTGATCGTTCTATTACATATCCACGAGGCATAGTGGATGATGTGTTAGTAAAGGTGGATAAGCTCTTCTTCCCTGCAGACTTTGTCATTTTGGATTTCGAGGAAGATAAGAAGATTCCCATAATCTTGGGAAGATCTATCTTGGCTACAGGCCGTACCTTGATAGATGTGCAGAAAGGTGAACTTACTATGAGGGTGCAGGATCAGGATGTGACATTCAATGTATTCAAGGTGATGAAATTCCCTACAGAAGACGAGGAGTGCTTAAAGGTGGATTTGATTGATTCTGCGGTCACTTCAGAACTTGATCATATGCTAATGTCTGATGCCTTATAAAAAGTCTTGGTGGGGGACTTTGACAGTGACGATGATGATGGCAATGAGCAAATATAATATCTAAATGCTTCTCCTTGGAGGCGAAAGCTAGACATGCCATTTGAATCTCTGGGTACTTCTGATCTAAAGAATGCTGAAGGAAAGTTCAAACCATCTATTGAGGAAGCACCTACTTTGGAGCTTAAACCATTTCCTGAACACTTGAGGTATGCTTTTTTAGGTGATGCATCTACTTTACCTGTTATTATTGCATCTGACCTTTCAGATAGTGAGGAGGACAAGCTCTCGAGGATCTTGAGAGAATTCAAATCGGCTATCGGGTGGACTATAGCAGATATCAAGGGGATTATCCCTTCGTATTATATACATAAAATTATGCTAGAGGAAGGTAGTAAGCTGACTATTGAGCAACAACGACGACTTAATCCTTTCATGAAAGAAATGGTGAAGAAAGAAATTCTGAAGTGGCTAGATGCAGGAATCATATATCCTATTTCTGACAGTTCTTGGGTGAGCCCTGTGCAATGTGTACCTATGAAAGGAGGTATCACTGTGGTAGCAAATGAGAAGAACGAGCTCATCCCCACTCGAACAGTCACAGGATGGAGGGTACGCATGGATTAAAGAAAGTTGAACAAGGCCACGAGAAAGGATCACTTCCCTCTTCCATTTATTGATCAGATGCTTGACATGTTGGCCGATCATGAGTATTATTGTCTTCTGGATGGCTATTCGGGGTATAATCAGATTTGCATTGCACCAGAGGATCAAGAAAAGACTACCTTCACTTGTCCATTTGGCACGTTTGCTTTTCGCAGATTATCGTTTGGCTTATGTGGTGCTCCGACCACTTTTCAGAGATGTATGATGGCTATATTCTCCGATATGATTGGAAATAATGTTGAAGTGTTCATGGATGACTTCTCCGTCTTTGGACATTCATGTGATGAATGTTTGAATAATCTTCGTGCGGTGCTCAAAAGGTGTGTGGAAACTAATTTGGCGCTCAATTGGGAAAAATGTCACTTTATGGTGCGTGAAGGCATTATTCTTGGGCATAAGGTCTCTAGCAAGGGTCTTGAGGTGGACAAAGCCAAGGTGGGAGTCATTGAAAATCTTCCACCACCTATTTCTGTGAAAGGAATCCGTCGTTTTCTTGGTCATGCGGGTTTTTATAGGCATTTCATTAAGGACTTCTCGAAGATATCTAAGCCGTTGTGCAACTTGCTTGATAAAGATGTGCCTTTCAAATTTGATGATGAATGCTTGGCGGCGTTCGAGACTCTCAATAAGAGTTTGATAACTGCACAAGTTATTACGGCACCTGATTGGACAGAGCCTTTTGAGATGATGTGTGATGCGAGTAATTATGCGGTGGGAGAAGTTCTTGGGAAGCGCAAGAATAATCTTTTTCATGTGGTCTACTATGCTAGTAAGACTCTAATTGGAGTTGAAATGAACTACACCACTACTGAGAAGGAGCTCTTGGCTATAGTCTTTGGTTTCGAAAAATTTCGATCTTATCTGCTTGGGACAAAGGTGACAGTATTCACTGATCATGCTGCCATTCGCTATTTGGTCTCAAAGAAGGATTCGAAGCCTAGACTTATTCGTTGGGTGTTCTTGCTACATGAATTTGAGTTAGAGATCAAGGATCGAAAAGGTATTGAGAATCAAGTAGCTGACCATCTCTCTAGATTGGGGAATCCCGATTCTACTTCTTATGATAAGACATTGATCAACGAATCTTTTCCGGATGAGCAGTTATTCGCAGTTTAGGAGGAAGAGCCATGGTTCGCAGATATTGTGAACTATCTTGTCAGCAATATAAAGCCTCCTAATATGAATACAGCTCAAAAGAAGAAGTTTCTGCATGAGGTGAAGTGGTATATGTGGGATGAACCATATTTGTTTAGACAAGGAGCTGACCAGATCATCAGGAGATGTATCCCATTCTGTGAGACGGAGGGGATATTACGAGACTTCCAATCCACAGTTTATGGTGGACATTATGGTGGTGAAAAGACAACAGCTCGTATTCTGCAAGCAGGTTTTTTCTGGCCTACTTTATTTAAGGATGCACATCAGTTCATTTTAAGGTGTGATCGTTTCCAAAGAGTGGGGAATCTTACGAGGAAGGATGAGATGCCGTTAAATGTGATACTTGAAGTCGAGGTCTTTGATGTTTGGGGAATCGATTTCATGGGACCATTTGTCTCGTCCTGTAATAATCAGTACATCATGCTGGCAGTCGATTACGTCTCAAAATGGGTAGAAGTCAAGGCTCTACCGATAAATGATGCGAAGGTAGTGTTGAATTTTCTTCATAAGCAGATTTTCACAAGGTTTGGAACGCTACGAGTAATCATAAGTGATGAAGGGTCGTATTTCTGCAACCTTAAGTTCACTTCTATCATGTAGCGCTACAATGTGAATCATCGTGTTGCTACTGCCTATCATCCGTAAACGAATGGTCAAGCTGAAGTGTCTAAGATCAAGTGCATTCTAGAGAAAGTTGTTTGTCTGTCAAGGAAGGATTGGTCTTTAAAGCTCGATGAAGCTGTTTGTGCTTATAGAACAGCATACAAGACTCCACATGAGATGTCCTTGTTTCAACTTGTTTATGGTAAGGGATGTCATTTACCTGCGGAGCTTGAGCATAAGGCTTATTGGGCGTTGAAAAAGTTGAACCTTGACCTAGATGCAGCTGGGAAGAAGCGAATGCTTCAGTTAAATGAACTGGATGAATTTTGACTCCAAGCATACGAGAACAACAAAATGTACAAGGAAAAAGTGAAAAGGTGGCACGACACGAAGCTATGTCCTAAGTCATTTATGCCGGGGCAGCAAGTTCTTTTATTCAACTCTCGTCTCCGACTTTTTCATGGGAAGTTGAAATCAAGGTGGTCTGGACCTTTTATTGTCAAAACTGTGTTTCCACATGGAGCGGTGGAGATTTTTGAGAATGATTCGGGCCAAGCATTCAAGGTTAATGGTCAGCGATTAAAGCATTACTATGGGGACACGGCAAACCGAGAAGTGGTTAGTGCCGTTTTATTGTCAAATTGATCAAGGTACTCTACGTCAAGCTAATGACGTAAAAGAAGCGCTTCTTGGGAGGCAACCCAATATTTGTGACTATAGGAACCCTTAGAAATTAGTAACCTATCCAAAACCACAAAAAAATCAGAATAATTGGGCAAGAAAACAGTATTTTCCAGAAACCATATGGGCGCCCGCTCAGCTTTGCTGGGCGGCCGCTCAACCCCCTACTGTTGGAAAATTTTTTTGCCTTCTAAAAAATCCAAAAAAATCAGAAAAATTCAAAAACAAAAATACAACCCACAACCCACGATTTCTTTTCCCATAACCCACGTTTTTTCCTCACAACCCCACTCCTATTCAATTTTTAACCCTAATTCTTACCCTATATATACATACAACTCCTCCATATACACTCCCACATACCTTCAACTTTAAAACTCTCTCCTACACTCAAAACACAACTCTTAAACACTTTTTCTCAGTTTCAATAGCACCCAAGAGATCCCGAACTATTAATAGTAGCAGCACCATTCCTATTGCTGATTCTTCGAGGGGAACTGCTGCGAGACCTTGTTTGTTTGATAGGGCTGCGGAGGTAGAGTATACTAGGCTCTAGCTAATTCGATTTTGAAGGAGAGGGGATTTTTACCATCGGGGAGGGATGGTGAGTTGTTGCCGATGATTGCTGAAAAGGGGTGGATTTCTTTTTGTGAGTTGCCGGAGGCGGTTCTGATGAGCGTGGTTCGCGAGTTTTATGCGAACGCGAAGGCTGAAAAGAATGGGTTTACTGTTGTTCGTGGGCTTACAGTTGATTATCAGGCCGCGGCGATTCGTCGTGTGATTGGACAGCAACCACGGAAGCCCACAGAGGAGAATTGGAATGAGAAGACCCCCGGGGATTTTGATTTGGATTTGATTTGTGCTACTCTCTGTCAGCCGGGCAAGGTTTGGAAGTTCAAGAATGGAACTAATGAGTATTGTTCTTTTCTGGCGATTGCGATGAATAGGTATGCCCGGCATGGAATGCCTTTATTTGTGCCAATATTCTGCCTACTTCACATGCACATGAGGTTACAGTTGAGCGAGCAAGGTTGTTATAGGGTATTTTGAATGAGGAATATTATGTGGACCTTGGTGAGTTCATCTACCAAGGGATTTTGAAGTTTTTGAGGGGAGCGAAGCACATGAACATCCCTTATGCATCTACTGTCACGAAGCTATGCCGAGCAGTGGGAGTTCATTGGCCTTCTCACGAGCAGTTGCAGATGCCGACCGCTCATATTGATTCAGCGACTAAGAATGCGATGCAGGAGTGGACGGGTGGAGAGCCCGAGGCGCATGGGTTGGGTTATCGTCTTTCAGGAGGACGTCCAGCAGCTGGTGCTACCATGGCTAGGCTGGGTCTGTTGGATTTTAAACGCAGCGGGGGCATGGCAAAACACTTTTACACATATAAAATCCAAATAAAAGCATATAAATCGTGAATAAAAATTCGAGGGATCGAATCTAACCTTTTAAAATAATTCGGAGACAACGATCAGAGATCCTTAGCAGTTGCTCCTCAAGTGTGAAGCACTCCACCGGTATCCACCAAGAAAACGATGTTAAGGAGGAGGAAGGAGGTGGAGAGAATTGTGTTTCCAAACTTTTTGGGTTTTCGGGTTTGATGTGGGTTAGAATAAAATTAGGGTCTATAATAGTGTATTTATAGGCAAAATTTTCAGCTGAAATTTTCCCATAAATATTATTATTATTATCCCATTTATTATTCTCATTAATAATTAAAACACCTTTTAATCATTAATTCTTTTTCTAAACACTTTAGAAATAATTCTCTCTCTTGATTTAATTTCCCAAAAATTAAATCCTTAATTAATAATATTAAGAACTTTTCTTAATTAATTTATAATCAATTAAATCTCATTTAATCAATTATCAAATTTGCCAATTAATTATTTATTTCACAAATAAATAATTATTTAGCCATTATTAATTAATTCCTCCACCATTAAATCATTCTCTTTTTATGGTGTGACCCTTTAGGTTCAATATTAAGCCGGTAGTAGAAATAAATAATAATAAAACTATTTTATCATTAATTATATAAATTCTCTAATTTATTAAATATGATTAATTAATTAATCACATTTATTCTACATCGTGAGGGATACTTCTCAGCATATCACGACTATCCGGATAATATGAATTCACAGCTTAGAATACCAAGAACCTATTCAGTGAATAGTTACCGTACAATAAACTCCTTCTACCCTACAATGTCCCGATTAAATACAAGGCATGGATCTCGTGTCAAGCCTATCTAATTCAATCACTTTGCTTACCATTTACTATGCATAGTTCTATGCAAATTAGAAACTCCTTTCTAATTTCATTTACTCTGGCCAGAGATTCCTGAACTAGCATATGTGGATCAGCCTTGAACATTCGCTACTTCACTGGAAGGAGAAGATCCTTTATTGATCATACACTATCTTCGTGTATAAATTCCTATACCCAGAAGAGCCCTAATAATTGTCCCTGGAGACTAAGAACTAAACCAAAGCATAGTTCAGTGTACACAAGATGACTATAATGACCTCAAGTCTAAGGATACTTGTACAACTATCACTATGTGAACAACTGCTGACACGTGAGTGAACTCCATCAGTTGTTCAGCTGTGCGAGTCATGTTCAGTGAACTTATTCCATAATAAGCACCTACATACTAGCTATAGTGTCACCACACAAATGTCTATGAGAACAGACATCCTTCATAATGAAGCAAGCATAGTATGTACCGATCTTTGCGGATTATTAATTACCAGTTAGTAATCCTATGACCAGGAACTATTTAAGTTTAGAGTTATCATCTTTTTAGGTCTCACTATTATGATCTCATCATAATCCATAAAAAGCTTTACTCTAAACTATGGTATATCTTATTTAAACACTTAAATAGATAAAGCCCATAATAAAAACAAAACAAGTCTTTATTAATATCAATGAAATCAAAACATATTACATAAAAGTTATTCCTAAATCCTAAAACATGATTGGACTTAGGACATATTCCTTTCAATCTCCCACTTGTACTAAAGCCAATCACTCTGGTATCTAATACCCATCTTGTCTTTATGACGATCAAAGTGACTTTCATAAAGTAGCTTTGTGAGTGGGTCTGCTATGTTGTTATGTGTGTCAACTCTATTTCAATACAATACAAGAAATATTACCGCACTCCCACTAACCCTTTTGTAGACGCATGGTTCATCTTCGTTTTTGATAAAATCAAACTCTTTGATTGTCTCATCAAAACGAATGTTCCATCTTTCAAGAAGCCTGCTTTAAACCACATATGGTTCGCAGCAGCTTACACACTAGGTTTTCATTTCTCTTGGAAAGAAAACCATCTGGCTAATTGCCAGATCTCATAGTCGTAGTAAGCAGCATTCGCAAGCAAAATCCGAACTGATTTTAACAGGGCTACAGGTAAAAGGTTTCATCAAAGTCAATCCATTGCCTTTGTTTGAATTCTTTTGCCACAAGCCTGGCCTTAAAGGTCTCCACCTAGCCATCTGCTCTAATCATTCTTTTGTATCCCGTATACATAGATTTCTTTCCGGATTTCATGGCACTATGCCATTTCTCCGAGTCAACACTACTCATAGCCTCATTATAGGTCACAGGGTCGTCATCATCAATGATCGACAACTCATTGTCATTCTCAATGAAAAGGCCATATTACCTCTCAGGTTGGCGAGACACTCTCCGTGATCTATGAATGGGCTGTTCCACAAAAGGTTGTTCAGTCAGAACAGGTGTTTCCACTTGATCCGTAGTAGTTTGTGCTTCTTGAACTTCATCAAGTTTAATTTTTCTCCCACTGTTTCCTTCAAGGATAAACCTCTTTTCCAAGAAGGTAGCATGTCTGGAGATAAACACCCGATGATCGGTGCAAAAGTAATACCCTAAAGTCTCTTTAAGATATCCCACAAAACTACATTTTCCGGATCGATATTCCAGCTTATCTGGGTCAACTTTCTTGACATAAGCTGGACATCCCCAAATCTTAACGTGTTTAAGACTCGGTTTCCTTTCTTTCCATATCTCATACGAAGTTTGAGGAACAGATTTTGGAAGGCACCATATTCAGTAAATATGCTGAGGTTTCCAATGCATAACCCCATAGGAATACTGGAAGATTTGCATAGCTCATCATGGACCGAACTATGTCTAACAAAGTTCGATTTCTCCTTTCAGATACTAATCTGGAGGAGTCCACTGGGAGACTATACCATTTACTTTGAGATAATCCAGAAAGTCTCCGTTTAAGTATTCACCACCTCGATCTAATCGAAGAGTTATAATACTATGTTTGGTTGTTTCTCCACTTCATACTTATATTCTTTGAACTTTTCAAAGGCCTCAGACTTGTGTTTTATCAAACACATATCCGAATCCAGATCTATCATCTATGAAAGTAATGAAGTATGAAAATCCACCCATGGCTTGCGTAGACATTGGTCCACATACATCTGTGTATACCATTCCTAGCAAATTTGCAGCCCTCTCTCCATGTCTACTAAATGGAGACTGCAATGCCACTATATAGTGAGATTTTCATCATCCCTTTTCTTTTATTAGTTTGTTCAATCTGAAATAAATTATGTCACATACATACAGACCATTATTTAAAGCACCACGTTTATAAAGACTATTATCTCTAAGAATAGAACATTCATTATTCTCAATAATAAATGAAAATCCATCCAAGTCTAACATGGGAATAATATTCCTCACAATCGAGGGAACAAAATAACAATTATTTCAAACAATAGTCTTTCCCGTAGGCCTATGTAAATGAAATGATTCTACATCTTCAGCAGCAACTCTTGCTCCATTTCCATCAGTAGAATCACCTCCTCTTCCTCAAGAGTCCTACTTCTCCTTGGTCCCTGCAACAAATTACAGATTTGAGAACCACAGGCGGTATCTAATACCCAAGTAGAAATTTGATTTAATGACATATTCATTTCTATCATGAACATACCTGAATCAGAAGCGGTAGTCTCACTACCCTTCTTCTTCTTCAATTCTGCAAGGTAAACCTTGCAGTTCCTCTTCCAGTGCCCCACCTTGTTATATTGAAAGTAAACAACTTTGCTCTTGGGGTCTTCAGCTTTTGGTGGAACCGGCATTTTCTCACCTACTTTCTTCTTCTTGGAAGAGTTCCTCTTCCTTTTCTTAGGATTGGAACCTTCACCAATTAGAAGAACATAACTCTTCTCAGGGGGAAAATTCGATTCCGCAGTCTTCAACATGTTGTGGAGTTCAGGCAGGCTGACATCCAACTTATTCATGTGAAAGTTCACAACAAACTGCGAGAACGAACTCGGAAGCGATTGCAAGACCAAGTCTTGGCTCAGCTCCCCATCCATGGCAAAACCAAGTTGTCCAAGACGTTCAATCAAATTAATCATCTTAAGTACATGGTCATTCATAGATGTTCCTTCAGACATCCTATAACCGAACAACTCCTTCGATATCTCATATCGAGCTGTCCTCCCCGCCACATCATACAACTCTTGTAGATGCATGAGGATAGTGTGAGCATCCATATGCTCATGTTGCTTCTGTAGCTCAATGTTCATGGAAGCTAGCATGATGCATTGAGCAACATTTGCATCATCTATCCACTTACGATACACAATATGTTCATCATTATGTACATCACTAGCAGGTTCAGTAGGCTTAGGTGAGTCAATCACGTATTCCAGCTTCTCAATCCTGAGAACAATTCTCAAGTTTCGAAGCCAGTCAGCATAATTAGGACCAGTCAATTTGTGAGCATCCAGTATGCTCCTGAGTGATAGTGCAGAAGACATAATGTACAAAGTAAATCTGTAAATGATTAAACACACAACAACACTTAGCAAATATTCGATTTCATTTCAAAACACTATATGAATCGGGTCTTTATTCATAAGTGGCTCCCACTAGTTTTCCAAATTTATTCAACCCCCTACGTGAAAAATTAAGCATTCATAATGCTAGTGGGAATAGGGATCCTACATTCCATTACACAACCCCGGCTGTGGCACGAAATGCCATGTAATGTTCAATAGGCAGACAACTCTTGTCAATTACATCTAATGTTATTCCCTAATCAAACTTTAGCCTCTTGAATAATTGAGTCACGACTGTGGCACGACAAACTCAATATTCTAAGTCAAGTCTAACCCAACATTCCGTACAATTGAATCAGTCCCCAAAGGCCCACGGCTGTGGCACGTAACGACCTTTAGATTCTTATTCAATGTACATATCTCTATGTAATAGACAAGTATTTCTTACTTCGAAATCAAAGCCCTCGGCTGTGGCACGAAACGACAATGATTCAAAAATAAGAACTACTTTCTACCATGTTGGAAGGCTATGACCGACACAAGCCCGTTGTATCATTGGCCAATTACTACTTGATATTATTTAATTTTAGAGGGATTATATTACGTTATAATCATAATCATATTATAAAGAAATTCTTACTTTTAAATTAAATATTTCAAATCAATAATCAATAATCAGATGATTCCCAGATCGGGTGGAGCATTGTCAAGAGGCGTCACTTAATAACCCTTTCTTACAGATAGAAATCTGTTGTTGACAGAATCATCCTTTCTCTCATATCGAAAATTCATATTCAATTACGTGTTTCATAAATACAAGAATCTCATGATTGTATTCATAATATTATTATTAAGGTTATGAAACAATTTCACTATACTAGGTTGTCTAACAAACGCCTTATGTTTATTTAAGTTCACCTAAATCTATCATCGCATGATAAACTAAGCATATATCACATATATAAACATGAATAAACATCAAGGTAGGCATGTTACATCATCTAGCATATTGGTCTAAGCATTATACATCTCTATGTATCACATGAAGCATTTAAAAGCAATTAAAACAGTCAAAAACAGCTTTAAAACACTTCTGTTAGCTATAAACAGTTCGAAACAATTTTATAAAATATCATCTAATATACCATTAGAAGCGTCTCGAAAAGACGAATCCAACGGCACCAAAATTGCCCATTTCTGAGCTGGTACGTGCCCACACGCGCCTAAACAAAATTTCCCACGCGCGGTTACGCGCACACGCGCCTGACAACGCGTGTCTGACTTCCCACCACGCGCACCCACGCGCTCACGCGCCCGAACCCCGATGCTGACGTCAGCACGACGTCATCTGATGACGTCAGCATGACGTCACCAGCGCGTGTCTTCCATGCGCCGCGCGTGGCACGCCAGCGCGTGAGCCCCCCACGCGCGTGGTCGACGCGCGGTCCTCCCCCTGTGCGTGAACTGTCGCCGTCTTTTCTTTTCTCGAATTCCGTGCTGTCAGTTCTCTCTTTCTGTGCCGCTGCACATCACATGTGCCTTGTCCCTTTTATTTTAGTCCGTGCAGAAAAAAACACAGACAATAACACAGATGTATATACAAATATATATATACTATATATACATATTTAATTATGTATTTAATTAAAACAACTTCAAAAATTCATAATAAAAAATCTATACATCATAAAATTATGAAAAAAATACCCAGACGATCTACAACACTTGTAGAACCCAGATCAACATTCAAAATTATTCTGAGAAACGATTTCTCATCAGACAAAATTAATCCATGATATAACTTGTAAAAATCATAATTAATTCATACAAGCACATAAAATTCTGAAATTTTTAACACATATCTATATGCATACAACCTATGCTCTGATACCATTGTTGGATTTTAAATGCAGCGGGGGCATGGCAAAACACTTTTACACATATAAAATCCAAATAAAAGCATATAAATCGTGAATAAAAATTCGAGGGATCGAATCTAACCTTTTAAAATAATTCGGAGACAACGATCAGAGATCCTTAGCAGTTGCTCCTCAAGTGTGAAGCACTCCACCGGTATCCACCAAGAAAACGATGTTAAGGAGGAGGAAGGAGGTGGAGAGAATTGGGTTTCCAAACTTTTTGGGTTTTCGGGTTTGATGTGGGTTAGAATAAAATTAGGGTCTATAATAGTGTATTTATAGGCAAAATTTTCAGCTGAAATTTTCCCATAAATATTATTATTATTATCCCATTTATTATTCTCATTAATAATTAAAACACCTTTTAATCATTAATTCTTTTTCTAAACACTTTAGAAATAATTCTCTCTCTTGATTTAATTTCCCAAAAATTAAATCCTTAATTAATAATATTAAGAAATTTTCTTAATTAATTTATAATCAATTAAATATCATTTAATCAATTATCAAATTTGCCAATTAATTATTTATTTCACAAATAAATAATTATTTAGCCATTATTAATTAATTCCTCCACCATTAAATCATTCTCTTTTTATGGTGTGACCCTGTAGGTTCAATATTAAGCCGGTAGTAGAAATAAATAATAATAAAACTATTTTATCATTATTTATATAAATTCTCTAATTTATTAAATATGATTAATTAATTAATCACATTTATTCTACATCGTGAGGGATACTTCTCAGCATATCGCGACTATCCGGATAATATGAATTCACTGCTTAGGATACCAAGAACCTATTCAGTGAATCGTTACCGTACAATAAACTCCTTCTACCCTACAATGTCCCGATTAAATACAAGGCATGGATCTCGTGTCAAGCCTATCTAATTCAATCACTTTGCTTACCATTTACTATGCGTAGTTCTATGCAAATTAGAAACTCCTTTCTAATTTCATTTACTCTGGCCAGAGATTCCTAAACTAGCATAAGTGGATCAGCCTTGAACATTCGCTTCCTTCACTGGAAGGGATAGATCCTTTATTGATCATACACTATCTTCGTGTATAAATTCCTATACCCAGAAGAGCCCTAATAATTGTCCCTGGAGACTAAGAACTAATATGATGACCTCAAGTCTAAGGATACTTGTACAACTATCACTATGTGAACAACTGCTGACACGTGAGTGAACTCCATCAGTTGTTCAGCTGTGCGAGTCATGTTCAGTGAACTTATTCCATAATAAGCACCTACATACTAGCTATAGTGTCACCACACAAATGTCTATGAGAACAGACATCCTTCATAATGAAGCAAGCATAGTATGTACCGATCTTTGCGGATTATTAATTACCAGTTAGTAATCCTATGACCAGGAACTATTTAGGTTTAGAGTTATCATCTTTTTAGGTCTCACTATTATGATCTCATCATAATCCATAAAAAGCTTTACTCTAAACTATGGTATATCTTATTTAAACACTTAAATAGATAAAGCCCGTAATAAAAACAAAACAAGTCTTTATTAATATCAATGAAATCAAAACAGATTACATAAAAGTTATTCCTAAATCCTAATACATAATTGGACTTAGGACATATTCCTTTCAGGGTCGTGATGAGGCAGGCTCTTCTAGAGCTCAGGAGGGTGCTGGGATGGCTGATGCCCAGTATAGGAGGCTGTCGAGGAGAATGGATGCGATGTATGAGTCGCAAAGTAGGTTTTGCTTAGGAGCCTACCCTTGCACTTGGGACTGCTTTCAGAGGCCTTAGAGCTGACATCCAGTGGCCCATTTTTGGTGAGGACTCCGCTTATCCGCCTCCTGATACTCCACCCTATGAGGGTGATGATGATGATTTCTCCGAGTAGGTATACCCTGTGTTCCTTTCTACTACCTTCACTGGGGACAATGAAGATTTTAAGTTTGGGGGTGGTAGTTAAGGAATATTTTTGTGTGTGTGTCATGTAGTTGCATATTCATGATATTTTAGTTCATAATTGCATATTTATGCCATATAGTTTTTTTATAGCTTTATTTATCATGTCATTTAGCTCATGCATATACCATGATCCCTTTTGTGTTGCTTTACCGATTGATTTGTGATATTGATGCAAGTGTAGTGATAGCGTTAGAGTGATGTTGAGTCTTGTAGGTTAACATGCATGCTAGAAACACTTGTAATTTTACTAAGTCTTAGAGTATGCTTAAGGACTAGATTGTTGTCATGGTTTGATGGTTTTTGAGGTTAATCTATTGATTATGCTTAACATTTATAATAGGTTCTTAATGATAAAATGCATGAAAAGAAAAAAATTGGAGTAAAAATTGGAATTCATTGCTAATTGTGGCTAGGCGTCAAATGGCTAGTAGCCGGCTCGTATTTTTATGCGAGTAGTCTAGGGTTGAGCAAGATGGATCGAAACGCACTTGCTCAGAAATTTGAAAAAAAACAGAAAAAAGAAAAAAAGAAAAAAAGAAAAAAGAAAAAATAAGAGTTAATGCATAATTGATCACGAAGGGGCTCTTTGGTATTCGAGTTATTAAGTTCTTAGGGGACTTTGTGCCTAGTGACCTAAGGCTTTTATAGTCTGGGATCCGCTAACCTAACGCTCGCTAAATGGATGCCATTGCATAAGTCTTTTGTGGACCTCACTCATTGCACGATCAAATAAGCATTTGTTGTTGTGTTGAATAAAAAGCATGATTCCGTAATAAGCTTCAGTGATCCTGAAGTGTTATAAGTCATTTTATGCCTAGAATTTATTCTTCGTATAATCATGTGATTGCCTTGAGGATAGTCAAGTTATGATAATTGGTCTAGTTTCGAAGCATATCTGTTAAGCATCCGCACACACCACGTTTCTGGTTGTATGTTAGTTTGTATGATTTGATTGATCTTTATTCGCCTAATTGCATTTGTTGAGATGTTATGAATTGGTTGGTTTAGTCATTGTGAGGGGGATCGATGCATTTCATGTAGATTGCATTCATGCATGTTTTTATTTTTGAGTCTGTGACGCTTGAGGACAATCATTGATTTAAGTTTGGGGGTGTGATAAGTGGCATTTTATACCACTTATAACGTCTTATAATGGCTTGAATTGATGTCTTGAAATTAAGTATTTTGTGTATTTGATGCGTTTTTCTAGTGTTTGTGCATTTCAGGGTATTACTTGCATTTGTGGAGAGATTTCATCAGGAATAAGCCTAGGTATGTGCTTGGCATTTCAAGTGGGAAGTTAGGAGCAGAATGCAGCAGAAAACGGGAGTAGAATAAAGCATTTTTCCAGAAAGGTGCTGGGCGCCCACTCAGCGGCCGCCCGCTCAGGATTGCTGGGCGGCCGGTCAGGGTCGTAAATTAAAATAATGATTTTTAGAGTTATATTTCTGTTAAACTTCTGACTTCTGGGATCGCTGGGTCTTGCGGGGCTTCTATATAAGTAGTTTTCAGAGACGTTTCACGTGTGATGAATCGTGGTATCAATCAAGGAGCAAGGAGAGAAGGAAGAAGACCATTTTAGCACATCACAACGAAGAAGAGGAAGCATACATTTTCTTGTGATTCTTTTATTCGTTGTATCAGTGGATGCTAGTTTTTTTTAATTTGAACCTTATTACTCTTGTGACGTACTCTGGTTTTAATAAGTATTTTATTTAGTTTATTCTTGTATGTTATTATCATGTTTTCATGTGAACCCATGGTGACGATGAGTTCTATCATGGGCTAATCGTGATCATGGGGTCGTAACAGATTTACTATGGAATTCTTTAGTTAGTTGTTTAATACCTTAGTGTGTGATGATTGTTTGATATCTAGCATAGGTTGCGCTTATTCGTCTTATGTGCGTCGTGAACATATAAGATAGGGTGTTAATCTGTTATGAAGCGACGGTGGATCTTGAGGTTTAGAACTTGCCATGCTATCATAGGTTCATGTTTGTGTATGCATGATTAGTGGGTAACTCTAACCGTTTTACTTGCCCTGTGTAATCATAAAGAATAACTTGTGCTTAAATCATTATGTTGTCAAATTTTGTAGACATATAGGGTCTCAACATAATTGATGCTTATTCACTTTTATCTTAATTGTGGATGTTTGGTAGAATGGTATTAGTACAACGAAAGTTGGCTTTTATCAGTTTTGTGTTGTTCGATTAATATCATCACCGTTACATGCTAAGGGTAATAATAATAACTATTGAAGGAAGTAGTAATAAAGTTATGATCTCATGTGTGTTTAATATTGTTAATTCAAGTATCAATTAAGTGTTTAATTCTCGTAGTTAATTATAGTTAATAATTAGTTAATCAAATCTAAGTGTTATTGTATTGATATTGAGAAGTAATCATATATTGGTGAGTAAGTGTAATTGAACATAGTTAGTCTGAGTCTCTGTGGGAACGAACTAGAATTTATTCTATATTACTTGCGAACGCGTATACTTGCGTGAATATTAACGCGTGTTTTGTGCCTAACGGAGAGAGACAAAGAGGGGGGAGAGAGACATAGATGGATAGAGAGAGAAGGCACATAGAGAGAAAAAGAGAAATATAGAGAGAGAATGAGAGGAGGGAGATAGATTAAGAGATAAACACAGATGGAGAAATTCCAAATCAAACAAAGAAAATAACAAGGACATTTATAAAGCCCTAAATGAAAACAAAACCCTAAAAATTGAAAAATACCTTCAACTGGACACGAACACCTGAAAACCAAACACGAACAACTTTAACTGAACATGTACATGAACACCTGAAGCCCTAATTGAATGAAGACGGGAAGCCCTAATTAGAAAGACTCGAGAGACTCGATCCCCAATTCAATTGAAGCACCTAAAGCCCTAATTAGAAAATAACAACATAATGACAACGAAATTTAACTACCAGAGAGAGGTCCTAAGAGATTGATAATGGTGGGGTAAAAGTGGCGGCCAAATTTAGCGAGAGAGAGGTTAGCGAGAGAGAGGTGAGAGAGAGGGAAAGTTAGTGGGAAATGCAAAGTGAGTATAGAGAGAGGGAATGTATTGAAATTTTTGTCCAAAAAATTTCAAAGTCACTAAATTTGGGCGGTTGGAGCCCAAATTTTTCAGCTCCGAGCCCAACAAATTGACCCGCTCTGTGAGTCTAAAATCAGTTTTCTATTTATATATTTTTTATTTTAATCATAAAATTTGATTAAAAATAATACAAATATAATTATATATATATATATATATATATTTTTTATTATCTTTATAATTAAAATTTTTAAAATATTTCATATTATATATTTTAAAAACATATATATGAGTGCTCATATCAACACTCTTGTAAGATTAAATTAAATTAATATTTGAACTTAAAAATATATTATATTTATATTTTACTACCCTAAACTAACACTTTTACAAATATGTTACAAGCCGTAACACTTTATATCTAATGTAACATCATGTTTTTTGCTAAGGTAACACAAAAATTATAATGTTACATTAGATCATATGAAGCATAGCTAAGGTAACATATTGAGGTAACATATTTTTCAAGGGGGTTGCGATAGGTCATATTTGGTGTAGTGGGTAAATAAATTTCTGTATGTTCAAGTAATTCTGCCTCAGTGTTTGGTATATGGTGTATATGTATTTGTGAGGTGGTATCATATTTGTACGATTTAATTTTTGGGAAATCAACAATCTATAGTTTACAAAGAATAAGGCTTACAACTCAAATTTCAATGATGTGATCAGGGTTCAAGGTGGAATGATTCAAAGCACTTATAATATAAAACATGACTATTTCGATTACTAGCAACATGTTACGAGGAAGTTCAAAAATATTTGAAATATATCTCGAGGAAGGTTCAGAAGTACTTGCCTTATCATATATGACATCCAACTTTACTTGTACTCGTCTAACAGTTCTACTCAACAACTACTTTCATTCTTTTTCTATGCATCGCTTCTACTCACTAATCATTTGCATTCTTTTTCTACACCCAGGTTCTATTTATTGATCTCTTGCTTTTCTTTTTAATACCTCATTTCCTCTGCTAAGCATCACAAGTATCTATCAATACTCAATCTCATGTTATTCTAATCGTCACATAGACGTCATAAGCTTTTATCTACCCTTCGTTTCACCCAAATCCGACGTACGGATTGAAAGTTATGACGATAACCGTCAAACAATGAACACACAGGCTTATCACATAATAATCAGATAGCACATAGCATGCAATGTATTCAATAAAAATAATTTTTCAAAGAAAGTTCAGGGTTAAAATGATTTTTCTGGTATTTAATACGAATTTTGAACATTTTTCGGAATTAAAACGGTTCAACAAATCATTTATATACAATTAACAGGGTTCGAATACCCAAATCTGACTTTAACATAATTTAATAATAATTATCGAGTCTTTAACTTAATTTTAAATAATATGTTAAATCTCGAAACTATTTTCCAGAATTTTTAAATCAAAAGGAATAATTAAATCAAATTAAATAATCAATTAAAATTAATTAATAAATAATTAAATTAATTAATCAATTAATATTTATATTAATTGACAAATTAAATAATTAAAGATTAACTAAAATTAATTAACTAAATAACTTAGATTTTTTTTTCAGAATTTAAAAATACTTACAAATGAATTTTAGAAATTAAAATGATTTTTAAAAATTAAATAATGAATTTTTGAAATTTAAAAATATGAATTTTGAATTACTATTTTAAAAGAAATTGCATAAACAGAAGACTGAGTTCAAGGTGGTGGAGATGAGGATTAAACGGGGGCAGGGGAGGGAGATGACCAGCGGGACATGGCCGGAAACTGGAAAACGATCCAGAAACTGGCGACCCCTTCCCAACTCTGGCGACTCTTGAACCTTCCCGAAGATGCACGGTTTTGCTTGGTTTTTGGTTCCAATCAACACATACCATCTCCAGGAACCCAGAAAATACCATAAAAACAATGTACAGTCTCGGAATGAACTCCTCCGGCCAACAATGAAAAACAGCCAGCAAGTTTTCGATGAGGCTTAATCGGCCCCCAACACAAACACTCGATACATGAATCAGTCCTAAATTTCATGATCTATCTGCTAGTATACTTCATATCTACCCAGATCTTGTGAAAATCAAAAAACCAAATTCAATTAAAAAGCTCCAAAAACTCTTATAAACCATAATTTTGAATTATCAATAATCAGAGAACAATTTAGACATGTTACTGAGCTCCAAATTTGAAGTATTATATATGAAAATGAATAGCACATCATGCTCTACATCATGGAATCATCAAATCACGTAAATCACATCGAGATCAAAAACTCCTAATTTAAATCAAATTAAATTTGAAATTATTAAAATAATTAGTAAATAAGTTGTTGATTCTGCAGGTATACGGAATGAAGAACTTGAATTTACTGGTCGATAGCTTCGATTCAACTACTTGCACTCCCAAATCGGAGTTCGGTAACGCCTTCGAATCCTCGTTTGATTATGAAGAACGCGATCAATATTCATATTTACTCTGGATAATTATCTATTTTTACTGTCTGGTTATGATTATCTATACATAATAAGATACTGTATTGGCTATTTATATTTACGGAATATTGGTACCCCTATGGATCATGTTAGGTAATGAATTACACACAGAGGGGGGGGGGGGGGTGAATGTGTTTTAGTGTTTTTATGCTTTTCTTGAACTATTTTGGATTTTGAACAAAGTAAATCAACTTCTGTAGTAAGATGTGTTATAACAGAAGTTAAACATGCAGCTATGAATAACACAGATCTTTCAAAACTCACTTAATTTTATATTAAAAATTAAGAATGTTTTTCTACAAAATTTCTAGGCTCTTTGTTGATAAAGAGATTAGCTTCTACTTGAGAGAAAATACAAGAATTGCTGAACTAATTGTTACCTTTAACAAAGGACCAGTGTTAACTTTATATTTTAGTTAACTGCTTATTTACACAGTGTACAATAAGATATGCTAATCACTTTAGTAAACTGTCACTTATCATTTACATTTTAGGAAAAGTATATCTTCCATTTCTGGCTTAGCATATCTTTGCATACTGTGTTAATCTTGATCTTCCTTTGTCAGTTAATCTTCACCCTTGATCTTGCACACTCTTCAAGCTGCTTTTTGTAGACTTGTCAATCCAACTGGTTGGATTGTTTGTTGCTTGTAAATCTTGGATATTGAACCGGTCTGCAATTTGTACTTTGAGATTTTACCTCGAGATCTCCAGTTAGGCATATAGAGATCTTGACATCTCGATAAGTATATTGACTTATCGAGATCTCTAATTCTCCATAGTATATTTGACTTGTAGAGGTCTCTGAGTTCTCAATAAGAGAATTTGGCTTGTCAAGATCTCTCAGCTTCATGTCTTCACTTTGACTTCTCGATATCTCTGATATCTCTAGTGACATTTTATGTTAGATATATTTGATAATGTCATGTCTAATATGATTTATGTTTAGTTTTCAGATCTTACTTAAACAGGACAAATCAGTACTTAAGTGAAATCAGCACTTATACTGAAGTCAGAACTTAAGTTATCAGTACTTAAGGTTCAGGAGATATTTATCAGGAGATAATATTAGCACTTAAAGGAAACTTTTAGATAAGGAAGGCGGCTGATTGAAAGGAAAGAAGATCGAGACAAACGTAAGAAGAGATATGCATGAAGAAGGAATTCTATGAAGAATGGAATACTTGGAAGAAAAGATAACTGATTGATATATCTTAAGAAGCAGAATTATATTCCATATCAATTAGCGATTATCTTGTAACTGTGTAGTATATAAACACAGACATAGGGTTTACACTATAAGTGTAATCATTATCGAGAATATTATTCATTGTAACCCTAGCAGCTCTCGTGATATTTGTTCATCACTGAGAGAGGACAGTTCCATATTGTAACAGAGTTTATTGCATTAAATAAAGTCTGTTTTATGTTACTTGTGTTATCTGAATTCGATTTGATTGTGATATACACTGTATTCAACCCCCTTCTACAGTGTGTGTGACCTAACAAGTGGTATCAGAGCCTATCTGTTAACACACAAACAGTTTAAGATCCAAAAACAATCATGTCTGAAGTAGAAACTCCAACCAAGCCCACCAAAACTGAAGAACCTCCAAAGACTCAAATCCATAGTCGATATGAGACCATTAGAGTTCCCATACTGAAACCATCTGTGTTAGGAATATATGTATTAGTTTGATGATAAGTTAAGCAAAACACTTAAGTAGAAATCTAGTGTTTGTAGCCTCAACGGATAAGACCATCTTGGCTATCCGTTGAAGGCGTAGCTTTACTTAACAATAAGTTTAGTATTGTAGCACATTTCACTCTCTGGTTTCAAGCTGTAATTCTTAGATGTTGTTAGAAAATAATCAGTCATGTTGACTACTAATGGATGTACAAATAGGAGGGCTAATTGTAAATATTTCATGCCTTGTAATTTTGTATAAGTGAAAAAGTGTCAACGGATATTGAAGACCTTCAACGGATAAGAAACAAAGCTTCAACGGATGTCTCTAATGCTTCAACGGATAATATCCATCAACGGATAAGTGCTTCAATGGATAAAGACTTCAACTGATAATGCATCAACGGATAAAGCTTCAACGGATAAAGCCTCAATGGATAAGGCATCAACGGATGAAAGCTTCAACGGATGCTTAGTTCATTAGCAGTTGATAATGACAATTCACAAGCTGACAGAGGCACATGGGTTGACAGAGACATACTGGAATGTGGAAGCCTCTAGGAGGAATCAAGAAAATGCAGCATTTCCATTCTGATGCAAACAAGGAAGTATTCAAAGATTTACAGATTATCCTAGATTGCATTGGATAGAGAAATGAAGAAGAAACATGTGAAGAATCTTTTCAATTGTATTTTTACAGTTTGTCTTCACTTGTAAACTTGGTGATATATAAACCAAGTAGCAGCTAGTAATTAGATATGAATTTTCCTGAGCTGTTTAGAAATATCAAAGAGAAAATCATCTAGTTTGTACTAGGAAGCAGCTGTGATTTAATTCTTTGAATCACAGATTTTCTGAAATAACACATCTCTGGTGGAACAACAAATCCACCAGAAAAGTTTTTAAGTTCTTTGTGCTCATTACATTTGTGTTTGAATATATATCTGTTTGCATCAGCTTCAACCAATTCACACAAATTTGATCACTCAAACACTTAGCCTTAGAAACTGCTCAAAACTTGAAAAAGTTTTGAGATTTACATTCAACCCCCCTTCTGTAAATCTCATTGTTAGTCCACTGGGAATAAAAATTGGTATCAGAGCAAGCTCTTAACATACAAAGAGTTTAAAGATCTATTCTGCTAACATCATGAGTGCACAGAAGAATCCTCCTGCTACCAGCATGAGTAGGAAGGATATTGGTGTAAAGATCCCAGTCCTGGAAAAAGATAATTATCATCACTGGAAAGTGAAGATGCATTTACATCTTCTTTCTCAAGATGAAAGCTACATCAACTGTATTGAAAATGGTCCTCACATCCCTCACAAAGCAGCCACAGCTGCTACTGCAACAGTTGCTGTTGGACAGTCCATTCCCAAGCCAAAAGCAGAATGGACTATTGAAGACATGGAAGAAATCCGCAAGGATAAGAGAGCCATGAACATTTTGTTTAATGGCTTAGATCAAGATATGTTTGACAATGTCATCAATAGCCAAACTGCAAAGGAAGTTTGGGATACTGTACAAATCATCTGTGAAGGTACTGAGCAGGTCAGAGAGAACAAGATGCAGCTTCTTATTCAACAGTATGAATATTTTCACTTTGAAGAAGGTGAATCATTAAATGATACCTTCAACAGGTTTCAGAAACTGTTGAATGGATTGAAGCTGTATGGTAGAGTGTACCAAGTCAAGGATTCCAACTTAAAATTTCTTAGGTCTCTGCCAAAGGAATGGAAGCCCATGACTGTCTCTTTGAGAAATTCTCAAGATTATAAGAACTTCACACTTGAAAGATTATATGGAATTCTGAAGACTTATGAACTTGAAATGGAGCAGGATGAGCTGTTGGAAAAGGAGAAGAGAAAAGGAGGAACAGTTGCTCTTATAGCTGACAGTGAGAAGATGGAAGCCAGGAATGAGGAGAAGACAATGCCAAGTCTCAAAATTGGCACAAGCAAATCAGAATCAAGCAAGGGTAAAGAGCAAGTTGCTGAGGATGAAGACAATTCCAGTCAGGATGAATCTGATGATATTGAAGAACATTTGGCCTTTCTGTCCAGGAGGTTTGCAAAAATGAAGTTCAGGAAAAACACAAAGTTCACTAAGCCAAACAAAAACATGGTGGACAAATCAAAGTTCAAATGTTACAACTGTGGCATTAGTGGACACTTTGCAAGTGAGTGTAGGAAGCCAAATTCTGAGAAAAAGAAATTTGAGCAAGTTGATTACAAAAAGAAGTATTTTGATTTGCTCAAACAAAAGGAAAGAGCTTTTCTCACTCAAGATGATTGGGCAGCAGAAGGGGTAAATGAAGATGATGATGTGGACAATGTCAACCTAGCCCTGATGGCTAATTCTGATGAAAATGAAACTAGTTCATCAAGCAACCAGGTAATTAATACTGATCTCTCTCAGCTTTCTAAACATGAATGCAATGAAGCCATAAATGATATGACCAATGAATTATATCATTTGCATTTTTCCCTTAAATCACTAGCAAAAGAAAACTCTAGGATCAAGGAGAATAATGTGTTTTTAAGTGATAGGAATGCTGTGTTAGAGGATCAGGTAATTGAGCTTGAAAAGATAAAACTTAAATGCTTGACTGTTGAGAGTGAACTAGCAGAAGCTGTTAAGAAAGTAGAAATTCTTTCTAAACAGTTAGAAAGTGAGCAAGAGGTAATCAAGGCCTGGAAAACATCTAGGGATGTTAGTGTTCAGATTGCAAAGGTTCAGGGAATTGAATCATTCTGTGAGGATGCCTGGAAGAAAAACAAAAAGGAGTTAGAATTAATTGATGGATTGTCAACGGATGTGGAATCAACGGATGATGAAAGTTATCCGTTGAAGGAAGAAAATGAGCATCCGTTGAAGGCTCATCAATTAAAACAGGCAAGTTCTTTTAAAAATAAAAATCTCAATAAAAAGAATGATTCAACTCTCAAGAACTTTGTCAAAGAAGGAGCTAGCACATCCAGAGATGTCAGTAAGGTGAATATAGGACACATGACTTTAGATCAGCTAAAAGATAGGCTTAAGTTGGTTGAGGATAAGAAGGAAACTAAAAGAAAATCTAAAAGAAATGGGAAGGTAGGGATTAATAAACATAACAATTACACACCTGATAGGTATGCTCCTAGAAAAAGCTGTGTCCATTGTAAAAGTGTTAATCACCTATCTGATAATTGCAAATCTGTTAAAAATGCTCTCATGCCTTCAAATCCCTCCATGTCTAACATGTCTATGTCACCTCTGCATGCTATTCCTGTTATATCTCACCAGAATCCCCATACACATTTTGCAAACATGCCATATATTAACAATCCTTATTTTACTGCATTTAGTATGCCTCAAATACCATACAATATGCCTATGTGGAATAACATGTTTGCATAACCTGTGCCTTATCAAATCCAATCAAATGTGTTAAATGTTCTGTGACTAACCCTACACTTCAACCAACCACATCTGAGACCAAGGTTGACCCAAAGTTACCTAAGTCAAAAGATGCAGGAGGAATGAAGTCTAGGAAAAAGACTAACAAGGCTGGACCCAAGGAAACTTGGGTACCAAAATCAACTTGATTGATTTTGTTGTGTGCAGGGACAAAGAAGGTGTTGGATTTTTAACGCAGCGGGGTCATGGCAAAACACTTTTATACATACAAAATCCAAATAAAAGCATATAAATCGTGAATAAAAATTCGAGGGATCGAATCTAACCTTTAAAAATAATTCGGAGACAACGATCAGAGATCCTTAGCAGTTGCTCCTCAAGTGTGAAGCACTCCACCGGTATCCACCAAGAAAACGATGTTAAGGAGGAGGAAGGAGGTGGAGAGAATTGTGTTTTCCAAACTTTTTGGGTTTTCGGGTTTGATGTGAGTTAGAATAAAATAGGGTCTATAATAGTGTATTTATAGGCAAAATTTTCAGTTGAAATTTTCCCATAAATAATATTATTATTATCCCATTTATTATTCTCATTAATAATTAAAAAACCTTTTAATTATTAATCCTTTTTCTAAACACTTTAGAAATAATTCTCTCTCTTGATTTAATTTCCAAAAATTAAATCCTTAATTAATAATATTAAGAACTTTTCTTAATTAATTTATAATCAATTAAATCTCATTTAATCAATTATTAAATTTGCCAATTAATTATTTATTTCATAAATAAATAATTATTAGCCATTATTAATTAATTCCTCCACCATTAAATCATTCTCTTTTTATGGTGTGACCCTGTAGGTTCAATATTAAGCCGGTAGTAGAAATAAATAATAATAAAACTATTTTATCATTATTTATATAAATTCTCTAATTTATTAAATATGATTAATTAATTAATCACATTTATTCTACATCGTGAGTGATGCTTCTCAACATATCGCGACTATCCGGATAATATGAATTCACTGCTTAGAATACCAAGAACCTGTCAGTGAATAGTTACCGTACAATAAACTCCTTCTACCCTACAATGTCCCGATTAAATATAAGGCATGGATCTCGTGTCAAGCCTATCTAATTTAATCACTTGCTTTCAATTTACTATGCTTAGTTCTATGTAAATTAGAAACTCCTTTCTAATTTCATTCACTCTGGCCAGAGATTCCTGACCTAGCATAAGTGGATCAGCCTTGAACATTCGCTTCCTTCACTGGAAGGGGAAGATCCTTTATTGATCATACACTATCTTCGTGTACAAATTCCGATACCCAGAAGAGCCCTAATAATTGTCCCTGTAGACTAAGAACTAAACCAAAACATAGTTCAGTGTACACAAGATGACTATGATGACCTCAAGTCTAAGGATACTTGTACAACTATCACTATGTGAACAACTGCTGACACCTGAGTGAACTCCATCAGTTGTTTAGCTATGCGAGTCATGTTCAGTGAACTTATTCCATAATAAGCACCTACATACTAGCTATAGTGTCACCACACAAATGTCTATGAGAACAGACATCCTTCATAATGAAGCAAGCATAGTATGTACCGATCTTTGCGGATTATTAATGACCAGTTAGTAATCCTATGACCAGGAACTATTTAAGTTTAGAGTTATCATCTTTTTAGGTCTCACTATTATGATCTCATCATAATCCATAAAAAGCTTTACTCTAAACTATGGTATATCTTATTTAAACATTTAAATAGATAAAGCCCGTAATAAAAACAAAACAAGTCTTTATTAATATCAATGAAATCAGAACAGATTACATAAAAGTTATTCTTAAATCCTAATACATGATTGGACTTAGGACATATTCCTTTCAGAAGGAATCTATGGTACTTGGACAGTGGTTGTTCAAGACACATGACAGGAGATTTCACCCTGCTCAAAGAGTTTAAGGAGAGAGCTGGCCCTAGCATAACCTTTGGAGATGACAGCAAAGGATTCACTATGGGATATGGCTTGATTTCAAAAGAAAATGTCATCATTGATGAAGTTGCATTGGTTGATGGTCTCAAACACAATTTATTGAGCATCAGTCAACTATGTGACAGAGGGAATACTGTTTCCTTCAATTCTGAAGCCTGTATTGTCACAAGTAAAAAGGACAATAAAGTGGTTCTAACTGGAGTTAGAAAAGGGAATGTGTACTTAGCTGATTTCAACTCTATAGATGCAGAATCCATTACTTGTCTTCTCAGCAAAGCAAGTCCAGTTGAAAGTTGGCTTTGGCACAAGAAGCTGTCCCATTTGAATTTCAAGACAATTAATGATCTAGTCAAAAAGGACTTAGTTAGAGGAATGCCTCTAGTGGAATTCACAAGGGATGGACTGTGTGATGCTTGTCAGAAAGGAAAGCAAAAGAAAGTATCATTCAGTAAGAAGCTTGAATCTGCAATTGATGAACCACTACAACTTCTACACATGGATCTTTTTGGACCAGTCAATGTATTGTCAATTTCAAGGAAAAGATACTGCCTAGTGATTGTAGATGATTTCTCAAAGTTTTCATGGGTTTATTTTCTTGGATTAAAGGATGAAGCTAGTGAAATCATCATTAATCATATCAAGCAAGTCAACAATCATCCTGATTTCAAAGTAAGGAATATTAGGAGTGACAATGGAACTGAGTTCAAGAATTCAACCATGAAGTTGTTCTGTGAAGAAAGTGGGATCATGCATGAGTTCTCAGCTCCAAGAACTCCACAACAAAATGGTGTGGTGGAAAGGAAGAACAGATCACTAATTGAAGCTGCAAGGACAATGCTTGAAGAGTCAAAACTCCCAACTTATTTTTTGGTTGAGGCTGTTAACTGTGCATGTTACACTCAGAATATTTCTCTAATCAATCAGGCAAAATGCATGACTCCCTATCAATTATTCAAGAGAAGAAAACCAACTTTAAACTTTCTACATGTCTTTGGTTGCAAATGCTACATCTTAAGGAATCAATCTGATCACAAAGGGAAGTTTGATACAAAGGCTGATGAAGGAATATTTGTTGGTTATTCTGCTGGAAAATCATATAGGGTCTACAATCTAAGAACCAACATTGTCATGGAATCTGTACATGTTGTGTTTGATGATAAAAAGATTGATGGACTAACAGATGAGGGACATCATGAAGAACTCAAATTTGACAACATTGAGATATACTGTGATGATAGTGAAGATGAGAATGATGAAGAAGGCATCTCAAGAAGTACTCAGAATCTGCCTTTGGATAATGCACAGAATGCTGCATCCGTTGAAAGTCATAATTCAGCTTCCGTTGAAAGAAGCAATGCAGCATCCGTTGAAAGACAAAGTGCATCATCCGTTGAAGTTCATAATGAAGCATCCGTTGATCACAGTCTGTCAACGGATAATCAATTCACTTCATCAGTTGATAGAGCTCCCAATTCCTTTCAAAGGATCAGCAACTCAGGGGGAGTTTCAATAAATCAACATTCTATCTCACATCATGACAATACTGAGGCAACCTCATCTAGGGCTAATCTACCACCTCAAAGGAAATGGACCAAGAATCACCCTTTTGAACTGATCATTGGTGATGCTACATCAAAAGTATAAACTAGAAGGGCTACTCAAGATGAATGTCTGTATAGTAGCTTTCTATCACAGGAGGAACCTGAGCGAGTGGAAGAAGCTCTATTGGATCCAGATTGGATTTTAGCAATGCAAAAGGAGGTAAACCAATTTGACAGGAACAAAGTATGGAAGCTGGTACCCAAGCTAAAGAACAAGAGTTCTATTGACACACAATGGGTATTCAGAAACAAGATGGATGAAAATGGCATTATCATAAGGAATAAAGCCAGATTGGTTGCTAAAGGCTATTCTCAACAAGAGGGGATAGATTTTGATGAAACATTTGCTCCAGTTGCCAGACTTGAAGCCATCAGAATCTTTCTAGCCTATGCAGCTAATGCCAATTTCAAAGTCTATCAAATGGATGTCAAGAATGCATTTCTAAATGGGGAATTGGAGGAAGAAGTTTATGTAAGCCAACCTCCAGGTTTTGAAGATCCAAATTTTCCAGACTATGTGTATTATCTGTTGAAAGCACTCTATGGACTAAAGCAAGCACCTAGAGCCTGGTATGAGACTTTGTCAAAGTTCCTTCTAGATAATCACTTCACAAGAGGTACTGTTGACAAAACTCTCTTCTTTAGAAATGTTAATGGCTCTAAGATACTTGTACAAATTTATGTAGATGATATTATATTTGGATCTACAGATGATAAGCTTTGTAAAAAGTTTGCTAAATTAATGCAAAGTAAATATGAAATGAGCATGATGGGAGAGCTAACTTACTTTCTTGGTTTACAAGTTAAACAAGTTAGTGGTGGAATTTTCATTAGTCAAACTAAATATATTTATGATCTTTTAAAGAAGTTTGACTTAATGGATTGTTCACCTGCAAAAACTCCCATGGCCACTGCCACTAAGCTTGAATTAAACAAGGCAGAAAAGTCTGTGGATATTACAAGTTATAGAGGCATGGTTGGCTCACTTTTATATTTAACTGCTAGTAGACCTGATATAATGTTTTCTACATGTCTCTGTGCTAGATTTCAAGCTGACCCTAAAGAATCTCACTTAGTGGCTATTAAAAGAATTTTCAGATATCTCAAGGGGACTCCAAATCTAGGAATTTGGTACCCTAGAGAGTCTGGTTTTGATCTAATTGGCTACTCAGATGCAGATTATCCAGGTTGCAAAATAGACAGGAAAAACACAACAGGCACCTGTCAATTTCTAGGGAACAAGCTTGTATCATGGTTCAGCAAGAAGCAGAATTCTGTTTCCACATCAACAGCTGAAGCTGAGTACATTGTTGCTGGTAGTTGCTGTGCACAGATACTATGGATGAGGAATCAACTATTTGACTATGGTCTGACTGTTGACAAAATTCCAATATTTTGTGACAACACAAGTGCCATTGCCATTACTGAAAATCCAGTGCAACACTCAAGAACCAAGCACATTGATATCAAGTACCACTTCATTAGGGAACATGTGATGAAAGGTACAGTGGAACTTCATTTTGTTCCAAGTGAAAAGCAGATTGCAGACATATTTACCAAGCCACTTGATGAATCAACATTCATAAGATTAGTAAGTGAGTTAGGTATGCTTAATTATTCATAATCTATGTCATCTATATAATCTGTCTTGAAGCCTGAAATGAATTTGCTGCAAGAACAAAGCTGGCTTTAATTAAGACTTATCCTATCAACGGATATTCTCTATCCGTTGAAAGCCAAAGTTGTTCTATCAACGGATGTTCATTATCCGTTGAAAGACAAATACATTTCTGGTAATTTTATCCCTCAACAGATAAAATGGTGTTGTTCATCAACAGATAACTATTTCCCTTATCCGTTGAAGTGTCACGTCAGTTACTATAAGCGAGTCACAGCCGTTGATTCTTTTACTCAACCGTTGATACAGATATACAATTTTGTATGTATTTGTATTTAAGGTAGTTTTCAGAATTTCTACAGTTTTATTTATTCTTGAACGGCTGTAACTTACTTAAAAGTATCATTTAATCATTTTATTTACGTTTTAATTCAAGAAAGTATAAAAGCCCAATTGAACTCTTATTCTCACTTTACGCTTTCTTGCAATTCTTATTCTCTTTCTCTCTAAACTCTCAAGTTTTTCTCTGCAACCTCTACTCACAATAATGGCACCAGTAGTCAAAATTATGTCTCAAACATGATTTGTTTATGAAAAGAATAATTTCATAGCTTTGGTTGAAAAGAATGAAGCCCATTCTGATTATCACAAGATGATGGACTTCATCAAGAACTGCAAACTAAGCTATGCAATGCTGGAAGCCCCAACCATCTACTGTGAGGTGATTGAGGAGATTTGGACAACTACAGAGTTCAACTCCACAGATATGACTATTGCCTTCTCTCTCAAAGGTAAGGACTATTGCATTAATTGTGATGATATACAATCTTGCTTTAAGTTGCCTGAGAATAATGCCATGACACCACACACTGATAAAGATGTCTCTGCTATGCTAGATTCCATAGGCTATGCTTTTGATTCTGCTAGTTTAGGTAGTATTAGAAGGAAAGGCCTTAGGAAAGAATGGAGTTTTCTTGGAGATGCCTTTATTAAGGTTTTCTCTGGGAAGATTAGCAATTTTGATGCTATCACTTCATCTCTTGTTAATATGCTCTATATGCTAGTTTCTGATAGGTACTTTAATTTTAGCAACTGTGTAATGCTAGAATTAGGTTCCAGATTAGGTAACAAAGCTAATAGACCACATAACATCTACTATGCTAGATTCTTTATGTTATTGGCTAACCATGTTGCTGAAGGTTTGGTTATATCCAATGAGAATAATAAACTCAAATGCTGGGCACAAGAGAAAAGGGTCCTTGCAGACCTTTTGAGAATGAACCTCAACAGCCAGGTGCCATTGGTATACTTGCCAATCATGAATGCACCACAGGTAAGTGAGGTAAATACTTCTATAACTCCTACTATTTCCAACCCCAATGTTTCTTTGCCTTCTAGTATGGCTATGGAACCTGTGTCTTTGTCCAAACAGGCTCCTACCAAAGCCACCAAATCTAAAGTTTCCAAAGTCAAGTCAAAGAAACCTACCTCTGTTGTTTCTCAAAAGACAACAGTTGCAACAACTACCATAAACCCTGAAGGGAGTGAACAGGGTGTGAGTGGTGAGGGGAGGGGTGAACATCAAAAAGCCCCCCAGGATAAGGTGGGAGAGGTGAGTGGTACCCAAACCAGCCAAGCCACAGTCTCTCAAAAGACTGTGGTGGTTCAAAAGGAGTCCAACACATCCCTAGTTGCATCCTCCCAAAAGGTTGTAACTATTGAAAATAGTCCCCAACCAGGGACACAGAACAAAAGAGGGAGGGACACTGAAGCCACACATTCACCATTTAAAGCCTTTTCAAGGAAGAAGAAGGCCAAAACCCTAGTTTCCACACAAGGGACACACACAGCACAGATACATCCACCTGTATCTGTGCCTTCTCAAATTCAGCTTGATGTGATTCCAGCAAATGTGGAATCACAGCCCCATTCTCTCAATATAGAAACACACCATTCATCAAACTCTCCAACACCCTCTCTGGATGTGGATATGATATTCACATCAATTCCTGATTCTCCCTCATTAAAACTCAGGGAGGAGCCCCACTCAAAACCTGGTGATCATCATCTTTTAGATGATTTGTTGGATCATCAGCCAATTATTTCAGATGTAGTTGCAGAATCTGTGTCACCACACTTAAAATCAATCCACACAGATTCAACAATTATGTCACTTTCTATACCTACATCTTTTCCTTCTTCAACGGATATCTCTCATCCATTGACAAGTGGTTGTTCTTCAACGGATAAGCTTAACAGCAGTTATCCATTGATGCCATCAGTTTCCAATTCAATGGATATTCCCTATCCGTTGATGGTCTCTACACACTTAACAGAATCAATTCCAACTGTAGAGGACATGGCAACTGTACAATCACTTTTAGGTTTGAGGGAAGGGAGTGACCTTTTGAGTGAGAGGCTGGGTTGCTCCCAGGCAAAAGGAGAGGTTGAGAGTCACCATATGCATGCTATTTCTTCCAGCATGGCAAAAGTGAGTGAGAGGAGTGCCACCTTAGAAGGTGAGGGTGAGGGTGTGAGGGTGTGTGTGAGCCAAGGGGAGCCCCTGATGCAAGAACAGAGAGAAATTGAGAGAAAGGCTGGTACAGAAGCTATAAGGGTAGATCCAGCCATTGCTAGTGAGTTAATGAAAGTGGATGATGCAGAAAAGGAAAGACAATTTTAGCACCATTACAAAGCTGTCATTGATAACATTTCCTTGGATGCTGACACTTTTACTCACCCTGTTTTAGCCTATCAATTATTGGCTGCACAGGGCAATGTGGAGGCAGAACAGACACTACACATTGTACACACTTCAGAATCTCTTCTCAGAGACAAAGCTGCTGTCAATAGGCTGCCTTCTCAAGCTGGTGAGCCATCTTAAGAATTTGGAGTAAATTCTAATGATGATGACTCTAATTCTTTGAATGAGAGCATGAACTTAGGGGGAGTAGCAGGCCCAAGTTCTGTTCCTGATCTTCCTGAATGGGCATGGGCAAAACTATCAACACCAGGAGAGTTTGGTGTCTCTTTGGTCAGACAAGTCATGAAAATTCAGAAGGCCCTTCAGGAGACTCAAGATGCTGGTACCAAGGCAATTCTTCAAGCTCATCTGGAATCTCTGCATCTCTTGCAGTTGCAGCATTACCAGCAAAATCTAAGTGTGGATGAGCTCAAGCAGGACATTGCTGATCTGAAATCCTATAATGCTGAGAAATTGGATTCAGTTATACCCTATGGTACTATGCAAGATTTGTTGGGGAGAGTGAAGAAAGCATCTGATGCTGACAAGAGGCTGGCCAGATTGGAAGATAGGGTTCATATCATTGAAGACTCTATGGTCACCATTCTTCAGAATCAACAAACTCAAACAAATCTACTTATGCAGCTGGCAAAAGCACAAGGCTTGACCCCTACCCTTGATGATAACAAAAAGGGGGAGAATAAAGGGGAAGGGGAAGGAGAGCCATCTACAACAGTTCAGATTTCTCAAGTGCTAGTTCCTGTCATCACAACTTCTCCAACTATTCAAGTCAAAGGAAAGCTAGATGGAATTGATCTAATCCAGAAAGCAGCAGCTGAATTGCAAGTCAAAGAGCAAAGGAAGAAGATTGATGAAAAGATGCAACTAATATTTGGTTCTACAACTTCTCAATCACAATCTGTGAAGCATAGCACAAAAGTGGAATCAATTATTATGGAACTCAAGCCAGTAGGGAGGCATAAGGATGGAGAAACTTCTTCCAAAGATCTGCAACCTATGGTTCTCAAGCCCAACAACAGATCCAATAAGGACTCTACAAAGAATCCTCTAAAAGAGGTGGATTTTCCTCTTCCAAAAGCTGATGAGGACAAGCTTTTAGGTAGAAGTATTGCATATCTCAAAGAGACCATGGATGAGGCTGTAAGGAGAAACATGGCTATTATCTTCAGAGAGGGAAAGAGCATATGTGTGATGCAAGGACATCCCAAATTCTCAATAGCCAAGAGGGAAGAAACCAAAAGGTTGAAGGAAGAAGCCAAACAGCTAAAGGCTGGCAAAAGAGCACAAGCAAAGCTTGAAAAACAGCTAAAGTCAAGTCAGGCTGAAGAACAGAAAGAAATTGAAGACAAAGGTGAAGATGAAGCTATGGGGGACATGGTTGGTACTGAGATGGAGGAAAGAAGTAAGGAAGAATGGCAGAAAGGGAAAAGAAAGAAGGTCAATGCAAAGAGAAAGAAGGTAGATAAGACTGAAGAAACCCAATCAATATCCAAACCACTACCCTCTATTCCTGAACCCATTGTACCTGACCCCTTCATGAACATTCATGGTGAAACAATCATTCCCAAGGAGGAACCAATTGATTGGGACACCATCAAATTGCCCACCTTCCTAACCTCTTCTCCACCATCAAAGAAGCAGAAAAGAAGAATCAAATCAACACCCTCTAAAGCCTCAATCAAATTCACACAGAAGCCTAAGCCTAAATCTCAAACCTCTAAAGATGATTATGTTCACATCTGTGACATAAAAGAATTTTCAGACATTGAACTCTATCTGGATGAGCTGGAGGATGTAAGGGGAATAGCTGCCTACAGACAGCTACCAGAAAGACTAGTGTTCAAATACAAAGGAGCTGGGGGAAAGAACATGGCCTCTTCACAGAATTCTGAATGAAGGCTACTCTACCTTGATCAGAGTCTACTCAGCCATACAAAGGGATCCTGGCTTTACCAGGACTGCCAAGACTGAGATTCTAAACAAGATTGCCAACATAAGGAAAACTTGGAGGGAGCCCAATGCTTTGCCTAGAACTTTACTCATTCAAGAAAGAGGAATTACAATTCACAAATCACCTCATTAGTTGATGGAGTTCAGAGACAACAAAGGAGTCAGAAGATTTTTCAGAATTGAAGATCAGCTAAAGATTGCCAGTAATGAAACTCTCAAGGATATGCAATCTAAGTTAGATATCATTGAAAAAGATGAAGCTGAATTCTACAGACAACTTCAACTTCAAATAGAGGAGAATGACAGGAGGCTAGGAAAGAAAACCAGGGATCAAAGGAAAAGAAAGTAATTTGCTCAGGCTAAAGGAGAACCCTTGGAAACAATGTAATTCTTCAATTCCATCTCAGCATATACATTTTTGTAGCACTTTTGAATTTCTGCTTTATTACAGTTTATATATTTGTTAAGTGTTTTGTTATCATCAAGCTAAACCCAAATTTATGCCTACAGTTCTAGTAGACATAAATAGGGGGAGATTGTTAGGAATCTGTGTATTAGTTTTGATGATAAGTTAAGCAAAACACTTAAGTAGAAATCTAGTGTTTGTAGCCTCAACGGATAAGACCATCTTGGCCATCCGTTGAAGGAGTAGCTTTACTTCGCAATAAGTTTAGTATTGTAGCACATTTCACTCTCTGGTTTCAAGCTATAATTCTTAGATGTTGTTAGGAAATAATCAGTCATGTTGACTACTAATGGATGTACAAATAGGAGGGCTAATTGTAAATATTTCATGCCTTGTAATTTTGTATAAGTGAAGAAGTGTCAACGGATATTGAAGACCTTCAACGGATAAGAAACAAAGCTTCAACGGATGTCTCTAATGCTTCAACGGATAATATCCATCAACGGATAAGTGCTTCAATGGATAAAGACTTCAACTGATAATGCATCAACGGATAAAGCTTCAACGGATAAAGCCTCAACGGATAAGGCATCAACGGATGAAAGCTTCAACGGATGCTTAGTTCATTAGCAGTTGATAATGACAATTCACAAGCTGACAGAGGCACATGGGTTGACAGAGACATACTGGAATGTGGAAGCCTCTAGGAGGAATCAAGAAAATGCAGCATTTCCATTCTGATGCAAACAAGGAAGTATTCAAAGATTTACAGATTATCCTAGATTGCATTGGATAGAGAAATGAAGAAGAAATATATGAAGAATCTTTTCAATTGTATTTTTACAGTTTGTCTTCACTTGTAAACTTGGTGATATATAAACCAAGTAGCAGCTAGTAATTAGATATGAATTTTCCTGAGCTGTTTAGAAATATCAAAGAGAAAATCATCTAGTTTGTACTAGAAAGCAGCTGTGATTTAATTCTTTGAATCACAGATTTTCTGAAATAACACATCTCTGGTGGAACAACAAATCCACCAGAAAAGTTTTTAAGTTCTTTGTGCTCATTACATTTATGTTTGAATATATATCTGTCTGCATCAGCTTCAAGCAATTCACACACATTTGATCACTCAAACACTTAGCCTTAGAAACTGCTCAAAACTTGAAAAAGTTTTTGAGATTTACATTCAACCCCCCTTCTGTAAATCTCATTGTTAGTCCACTGGGAATAACAATCTGAATATCCCATATGGAAGGTGAGGATGACTATGTTTCTGGAAGCTACTGATCCAGAATATCTTGACAGAATCCATGAAGGACCTCACAAGCCAACCAAACTCGATGTTGCAGTTGCATGTGAAGCAGCAAAGTCTGTACCAAAGGAGAAAAGTGATTACACTGTTGAAGATATCGCATCAATTGCTAAGGATGCTAAGATACGACACTTGCTGTATAGTGCCATTGATAATGTAATGTCAAACAGGGTAATTAACTGCAAGACTGCAAAGGAGATATGGGATGCCTTAGAGACAAGGTGCCAGGGAACTGATTCGATTAAGAAGAACAGGAAGACAATACTCACTCAATAGTATGAACATTTTGAATCAAAGCCTAATAAGTCATTGACTGATCTATATGACAGATTTGTCAAACTCTTGAATGATTTGTCACTGGTTGATAAGGAGTATGATCTTGAAGATTCAAACCTTAAATTCCTGTTAGCTCTTCCTGAAAGTTGGGATTTGAAGGCAACAATTCTAAGAGACAACTATAATCTTGAAGAAACAACTCTTGATGAAATTTATGGGATGCTCAAGATACATGAACTTGAGATGGAATAAAGAAGCAAGAGGAAAGGAGGAAAGTCAAGGACAGTTGCTCTTAAGGCTGAAGAAGAATCCCCCAAGGCAGCTACCTCAAGGAAAGGCAAGGGAAAAGCGTTCATCACAAAGTCTGATACTGAGTCATCAAATTCTGATAGTGATGATGACTCAGAAACTGAAAGCTTGCCTGAGATGGATGCTGATGAAGAGATGATGAAGCTGTGTGCTCTTATGGTAAAAGGAATAAATAGGATTGCATACAGAAAATTCAGGAAGGGAAAGAAGTTTTTCAGGAAATGTGCAAGTTCTGATAAGAAGAATTTCAGAAAGTCTGAAGGCAAAGGAGGAAAGTCTGACAGAGGAGATCACTCAAATGTCAAATGCTACAACTGTGGTGAGAAAAGCCACATATCTCCTGATTGCAAGAAAGTGAAGAGTGACAAAGGCAAGGCTCTTGTCATAAAGAAGAAAAGCTGAACAGACACTTCAGATTCTGAAAGTGAGGAGAACTATGCCTTGATGGAAAATGCTGATATGGCAAATGCTGATAGCAGTCCTGAAGCTGCTGAGTTAAAGGTACCTTATACTACTTATGCCTTTCATAATGATGATATTAATGAGTTGAGAAGATATCTTAAAACCATGTTCATTAGTTATAGAGATCAAACTTTAATATGTGAAAGATTAACTTCTGAAAATCTTGCTTGTAAAAAGAGGAATGATTATTTAGAAAAAGAGTTAGTCATGTTCCATCAAATTCAGAAAGATAGAGATGATGCTTTCTATGTTAGGGATGAAGTATTTAAAATGAATGAATCTCTAAAAACTAAGTTAGAAAAGGAAAGAGAGATTATCAGGACTTGGACTAACTCTGACAGAACAACTCAGAATTTGTTAAGTAGTGGAAACTGGAAAGATGGCTTAGGTTATGGAGATGATTAGAATGATAATGGAACTGTAGAAATTAAGCCTATAGTTGTTAAACAAAAGCCAAAGTTAAAACCTATTAAGTTTGTAGCTGTAAAGTCTGATACAGAGAAATCAGAAGTTAAAGAGGAATTAACTTATGACAAACTAAAACAGGAAAAGACAACTGAAGTTAACGTAGGCTTAATGACAAAGAAGCAGCTTAAGCATAAGATGAAAGAAGTTAAGAATGTAAACAAGGTAAAGTCACCTAGGAAAAATAGGAATGGAATGGAAGGTGTAAATAAAAGCAATGATTATATGCCTGTTCCTAATGCTCCTAGAAAAATGTGTCATAACTGTGGAAGTTCTAACCATTTGGCTTCTTTTTGCAGGAAGAATAAGAACATAAACTCCTTACCTTCAAAGTCAGGAGTTAAGAGTCAGTCTGTTAGATATAGGCCACAAAATCCTTGTTTTCATTGTGGTAGTTTATGGCATTCCATTTATACTTGTAAGGAATATCATAGTTTGTACTATGACTATTATCAAATAAAACCTTCTTTAAAGAAAGTTAGCATTGTTCCTTCTAGTGTAAGTTCTGATACAAAGTCTGATAGTATAAGTACTGATAAGAAAAATGTTAACATAAACTCTGATGCTAAATCCGCTGTAAATGTTAACAAACTTAATAAGGCCAAAGGATCCAAGCAATTTTAGGTCCTTAAAACTAATCATTAGTGGTCTTTATGATTGTAGGGCAACAGGAAAAACATCTTAGTTCTGGACAGTGGATATTCAGGATATATGACTGGAAATAAAGCCCTGCTATCAGACTTTGTGGAGAAAGCTGGCCCAAGTATTTCTTATGGAGATGGCAACATTGGAAAAACATTGGGATATGGCAATTTCAATCTTGGGAATGTCATCATTAAAGAAGTAGCTCTGGTCTCAGGACTTAAACACAATCTGCTGAGTGTTAGTCAAATCTGTGACAGAGGTTATCATGTGGATTTCTTTGAAGAACACTGTGAAATTATAAGCAAATCTACAGGCAAAGTTGTTCTGAAAGGATACAGGCATGGTAACATTTATGAAGCCAAGCTTTCAATAAGTACTGATGGTTCTGCAATCTGTCTGATGAGTAGAGCATCAATTGAAGAAACCTGGAACTGGCATAAGAAACTCTCTCATTTAAATTTCAACAATATAAATGAAATAGTCAAGAAAGATCTTGTGAGAGGACTGCCAAAGTCAGTATTTGCTCCTGATGGCCTTTGTGATTCTTGTCAGAAGGCTAAACAAAGAAAATCTTCATTCAAGAGCAAGACCGAATCATCAATTCTTGAGCCTTATCACCTACTACATGTTGATCTATTTGGTCCAGTGAATGTCATGTCTATTGCAAAGAAGAAATATGCTATGGTCATAGTGGATGAGTTCACCAGATACACATGGGTGTATTTCTTGCACACAAAAAGTGAAACTGCATCTATCTTGATTGATCATGTCAAGCTACTGGATAAATTGTTCAAAGATTCTGTGAAGATAATAAGAAGTGATAATGGCACTGAGTTCAAGAATTTGAAAATGGAAGAGTTCTGCAAAGACCAGGGAATCAAGCAGGAATTTTCTGCTCTTGGAACTCCACAGCAAAATGGAGTTGTTGAAAGAAAGAATAGAACTCTTATTGAAGTTGCACGAACTATGCTTGATGAAGCAAAGCTACCAACCTATTTTTGGGCTGAAGCTGTGCAGACTGCTTGTTTTACTCAAAATGCAACACTCATTAACAAGCATGGAAAGACACCATATGAGATGGTGAAGAAAAAGAACCCAAATTTGAAGTATTTTCATGTATTTGGATGCAAGTGTTTTGTTCTTAAGACTCATCCTGAACAGCTATCCAAAATTTGACTTAAAAGCTGATGAAGGAATTTTTGTTGGATATCCCCTTTCCACAAAAGCCTTCAGAGTCTACAATTAAAGAACAAGGGTTGTCATGGAATCTATCAATATCTCCTTTGATGATAAGAAGATTACTGGACTAGAAGATTTCAATGATCATGATCAGCTGAGATTCGAAAATGAAGACTTAAATTCTGAACTGAAAATCATGACAGTCTAAATCCTGATACTGCAAACTCTGATGGATTAAACTCTGATATTATTGAAACTGTGGTGACTACGTTAAAGGAAGATGCACCTGTGCAGGGGGAGCATACTGAAGATACAAGCACATCTCTAGAAGCATCAGAACATACAACTGGCTCTTCAAGTTCTGATTCATCAAGTTCTGATAAGCCAAGTTCTGATAGTTCTGAAAACTTAAATTCTGAAGGATCCAACTCAGAGAGCATAGTTTCAGGGGGAGTATCAGAAAATATTGATGAAGATGGCATGGATCATGGGGGAGCATCCAGTTCTAGATAAAACCTTCCATCTGCAAGGAAGTGGACTAAATCACATACACCTGACTTAATTATTGAAAATCCTGATGCAGGTTTCAGAACTAGAACAACTACTTCAAGTGAATGTCTCTACAATTCTTTTCTTTCTCAGACTGAACCAAAGAAAGTAGAAGAAGCTCTTCAAGATGCTGATTGGGTGCAAGCAATGCAGGAAGAGTTAAATGAATTTGAAAGAAACAAAGTCTGGACCCTAGTGCCAAGACCAAATAATAGATCTGTTGTTGGTACAAAGTGGGTGTTCAGAAACAAAACTGATAGTGATGGCATAATTACAAGGAATAAAGCAAGATTGGTTGAAAAAGGATATTCTCAACATGAGGGAATTGATTATAATGAAACATTTGTACCAGTTGCTAGATTGAAAGCCATAAGGATATTTTTGGCTTATGCTGCTCATAAAAAGTTTATCTTCTTTCAAATGGATGTGAAAAGTGCTTTTCTCAATGGAGAATTGGAGGAGGAAGTATATGTTGAACAACCTCCAGGCTTTGTAGATCTCAAATATCCAAATCATGTCTACAGGCTTGATAAAGCACTTTATGGCCTTAAGCAAGCTCCAAGAGTATGGTATGAGACTTTAGCTCAGTTTCTTCTGGAAAGTGGATTTAACAGAGGAACTATAGACAAAACATTGTTCTACCTCAACCATGGAAAGGACTTAATTTTGGTTCAGATATATGTTGATGATATCATCTTTGGTTCTACAAATGACAGACTTTGCAAGAAGTTTGCCAAACTGATGTAGTCAAGTTATCAAATGAGTATGATGGGGGAACTTAGCTATTTTCTGGGCCTTCAGGTCAAGCAGAATGAAGAAGGCACTTTTATTTGTCAAACCAAGTACACCAGAAATTTGCTGAAGAAATTTGGAATGCAAGATTGTTCAAGTGCATCCACTCCCATTGCCACTGCAATAAAATTGGATAAGGATACTGGTAAATCAGTAGATATTACTGATTACAGAGGTATGATTGGCTCTCTACTCTATCTAACTGCTAGTAGACCTGATATCATGTATTCTACCTGTCTTTGTGCAAGATTTCAAGCAGATCCAAGAGAACCTCACTTAACAGCTGTGAAAAGAATTTTCAAGTATCTTAAGGGAACAGCTGATCTGGGATTATGGTATCCTAGAGAATCAGACTTTAAACTAATAGGTTACTCAGATGCAGATTTTGCAGGTTACAAAATAGACAGGAAAAACACAAGTGGAAGCTGCCAATTTCTTGGAGGCAGATTGGTTTCTTGGTTTAGCAAGAAACAAAAGTCAATTTTCACATCAACTGCAGAAGCAGAGTACATTGCTGCAGGAAGCTGTTGTGCACAGATTCTTTGGATGAAGAATCAGTTACTGGATTATGGGTTAACATATTTTAAAATCCCTATTTACTGTGATAATCAAAGTGCTATTGCTATGATAGGTAATCCAGTTCAATACTCAATGACAAAGCACATCAACATTAGGTACCACTTCATAAGGGAACATGTGGATGAAGGTACAGTGGAATTGCACTTTGTTCCAACAGATCAACAACTAGAAGATATCTTCACCAAACCACTGTGTGAAGCTACTTTTACAAGATTGGTAAATGAAATTTGAATGGTTTCAGTTTCTTTCTCTAAATCTGCTTAGCTTTTGTTCTGATGCATTAGACTTTATGATCAGTATTTACAGATATTACTATCTTTGTGTATTCTGTGCTTATTGAAAATTGCTTAAGTACTGATTGTTATCTGATATGAATTTCTAAACTCTGATAGTGATATGAATGTTTCTGTGATTATTCAATCCAATGAGGATAAATATACTAGATGCTGACCTAGTAGTTTTTAATATACTAACAAATCCCATATTAGAAGTAATTATTTATGTGGAAATCTATTGACACAAGCAAATTCTGATATTGAGCTTAGTTAAGTTTACTTTGTCTATCTTATTACTAAGTCAACAACTAGAATAATGCTTCTCATCTGTTAAGTTTTGATGTTAGTAAATCTGGTGAATGTACTAAGTGCTGATAAGCCTCACTTATCAAAAGAAAAGGAAAAGAAAAAGAATAAATATCAAGTACTCCTTTGAGATCTAGAGTAAAAACTGTGGAAGGGAAGACCCAAGTGCATTGTTGGTATTAAGTAATATGCATCAGAAAAGCAAAAATAAATATTTTTCTTGGTGACTTTTCACACTTTATGATTACTGGAGAAATACTCTGATAATTGAATAAATTCAGATAAGCAGTCGTGACTCACTTACACTGAGAAGCCACTGTAAAATGGAATTTCAAAAGATGCATAAAATGAGCACGAAATAGTTGAGGTGGACTCATGCATGAACTCATTCTAAAGTAGACTTCAGAATCATGACAGGTTTTGAGCAAAGTTCTTAGTTATGCCTTATTTTTAAGATACATTGAAGTGAATCAGACTTTAATCTTTATCTGATATTTAGCTTACTGCACACACATACACTCCATATGAATGATGAAAATTACTGTGGTTATAAATGATGTTTTAGATTAATAGTTTATGTGTCAGATTGCATAAATTCTGAGGACAAGTTATGATGGAAGTTCTGATGATTAAGTTCTGAAGAAATGAAATCAGAATTTATGTGAAGAATTGCAGAAATAGGAATTTACTTTTCGAGTTAAGAAATCATGTTCTGATGACTGTTAAGTTCTGATATAAGTCCAAGTTCTGATATTATACTCTGATTCTTTACCTGACTTATTTATGGTTATAATCTGAAATAATCTTATTTAAAATCAGAATATGTTTGGGTGAGATATTAACAGTCAATAAAATTAGAGTTAGTGGTACACGTCCATGAATAGTAATTTTTACTTGTTTCATGTGCGCATTAAATCCTGTTCTACACTTCCAATGGCTGTTTTTATTCTCATCAGTCTAGGGAGACGAGGTAGAATTATTTCTACCTATAATCATTAAATTTTCCTTGCGTCTCCTGACATTCCATTGGCTATATAAACCAACACTTCATTCCAGTCAGCACATCTCTCATTTTCTCACAAACTCACTCTTGTCTCATTCTTATCACCACAAATGGCTGCGTTTGGCTGGTTTTACAATTATGGTACCGAGACTGTACATGTTTTTCTAAATGGCATTCCAACTCCATACCATATCAACAACATCCCTCACAATCTCTGGATTCAATTTCCAGAGATCATTAAACGTGATATGTTGACAGTTCGAAGAGATCTACATCTCCGTCATCTCCGACAGCAGGAGCGAATCATCCGTCTCGCTGTTCCTTTTGTTGAGAGTAGGAAGAAGAAATAGTTTCTGCTCCCTGTTTCTCTTCACTGTCAGCTTTGTCTTGCTTCTAAGCTTAGGTCAAAAGCTGTTGATGTTAGGATTTGTAGCTTAGGACAATCTTCTAATTTTGTGATGTAATTTAAATTTCATGAAATGTATTTGCTCAATATATTAATGAAATTTTTATATTTATGCAAGATTTTGTCTCTGAGTCATTTGATATTCTGATGTATTTTTAAATCCTGATTTACCCATATTCTGATGACCGTTTTAGCTCTGATACAAATCAAGTTCTGATTCTGACGTGGCAATATTTGATTACTTGGTTTCTTTATGGTCATTATCTAATTGGTCACATTTTTACAGAATATTGATCTCGCAGTGAAAATAATTTACTAAGTGGGAACAGTTTTAATTTTTAAAATAAAACTGAACTACCTTAATTAATGGGATTACTTGGTAAGTGGAACATTTTTTCCTTGAAAAACTGCATGTGATAAGTAATGATTACTGTTTTCCCGTTCCCATTAATTATCCTTTACTACTGCATGTCTGACAGGTGTCCAACGGTTACTTTTTCTACCATGTATAAGTAAAAGAAAGAAAAGATTCTAAAATCTTTTATTTAATTTCACATTTTATCTCTCTCTTTTTACTACTATTCTCTCTCATCTCCTGACGCTTTCTCATACAGACATTTTGTCAAACACCTTACAGGCAACCTAATTTCTTAATTTTTCTCATGGCACCTAAGGATTTGATTATAGATGGAGCTAAGTTTGTACCCAACAACTATGCTGCAATCTTGAATAATGCTGAAGCTCCATCTGATTTGCACTTTGTGCAAGATCTTCTAGCACACAGTGAGATTGGGTATGCGTTAACCCAACCTCAAGTCATTTCAAGTCAACAAGTTCTGACGTTCTGGTGGACTGGGCATTTTGATAATGGTGGTGCAACTGGTACTCCAAGCATTATTTTTGAAGTGAATGATGTTAAGAATGTGGTAACTCCTGGAGCAGTTCGTAAAGTTCTCCATTTACCAGAAGGCTGCATTTTCTCAACAGCGGAGGAACCTGTTCTACAACAGCTCATGGCCAATTTGGGGTATGAGAAGAGTTTGGCCAAGCTTGGACAGTTGAAAAGGGCACATATCAGGAAGGAATGGATCTTTTTCTTCGACTGCATCACTAAGGCATTCTCCAATAAGTGTTCCAACTTTGATGTCATTCCAATTATGAGTCAACACATCGGGTATGCTATTACTCACCAAACTCATTTTGATTTTGCAAGAGCTGTGCTAGGTTTTATAGGGGATAGGATGACAGAAGATAGGAATGTAGTGTACTTTGCTAGATTCTGTCAGCTTATATATAACTTCTATTATGCTGGTGAACCCCGACCTACTACTGACTTAATTCCACCCTTTAAACTTGTAAAACGGGCTTTTAATGACTTGGTAAATGCTGACCTTAAGAAAAAGGTGATTAGACCCTTACAGATACTTCAGTCTGTAAAACAGATCCTGGTAAATGCTGATCCTCAAACTTACAGATCTGTTTACCCTGATGTTCAACCCACCAACACATCCCAGACACCACAACAACCATCAGAACATACCATATCTACACCTCAACCTACTCAACCCTCTATCAGAACATATCTCAAACCTTCACAGATATCTCAACCTTCATCATTAACACATACTGTGAAGCCTTCATCTTCAAAGCCCAAGTGGACAAAGACTGTACCTCAGACACCACAGAAGAGAAGGAGGATTGTTCTGAGAGATGAGACAGATGGTGAGGAATAGGTTCCTGTGTCAGAACCTGTTGTCAAAGAAGCTGAGAAGGTCTCTTCTCAGAAGGATAATGGAATTGGGGGCTCTAAGCTTCTCAAAAGGCTTAGAAGGATGTATTCTGCTGAAACTCCCAAGGAATCTCCACCTTCAAAGAGATACAAGAAACAGAGAGCACAAAGGTACAGGACTGAGTCAGTTTCAGAGGATGAGGAAGCAGCAGCTAAGGAAGGAGAGCAGGAATCTCTGATCTCAAAAGAGCCAGAATTTGCTGAAGCTACTGCATCTACACCTCCATTGTCACCAACTCAGGAAACTTCTCAAGATAAAGTATTTACACCACCTGTGTCTCCTGTAAATGAACCAATATCTACTGCAGACCCAGGCACAAGTGCTGAGATTGATATTCACAACCTAATTGTGCCTGAGGTTCTCTACTTAGAAGCTCCACCAGCTCCAATCAATCCATCAACAACACCAATTCCTGATGCTAATGAAACTTCAGAATTATCTAAAACACCTTCTCTGCATCTAGACATTGAAGATCAGACTATAGGTGAGCATCAAAATATGGCTGTTGATCAGAACTTGGAAGCAGATCAGCACTTAGAGGATGATGTTGAAGCCTCAATAGCCTCTCATACTGTTCTTTTATCAGAGGATATTGACTCTGTAAGTTCTGATGCTACAAATGTTGATGATACTGGTGATGCTACTACAAATGCAGATGCTGATGAAGCTGGTCCTTCTGGACATGCACCTCTACAAGCTCCTTCAAAAGCTGAACTAGTTAAAAAGTTTGTTAGAGGAGATGCACCAGTACCTTGGATTGAAACTCCTAGAGGACAGGAGTGGACTAAGGAGTGGAACACAGTTACCTTTGTTCCAAATGAAAGAATTCTTGCTGAGCACTTGGCAAAAGCTGATGAGATGCTAGTTAATGATGATTTCAAGACACAGCTGAGAGTTACTGCATTGAGTACTAGACACCTTCAAGGTCAACACTCAACAACTCATGCCGAGGTGCATAAAATTCAAGAAGCTTTACTCAAGCAAGAAATGACTATGAAACTTGAAAAAGAAAAGTTTTTTCCAACCTACCTTTGATAGAGTTGCTTACATTGAGAAAACCCAAGAAAAGCAACAATCTCAGATTGATGAAATTTTGAAAAATCAAGCTTCTCAGCAATCTCAACTCGATGAAATCCAATCCTCAGTGGAATTTCTTGTCTCTCTTCTTTTACTTGCTGATGCCAAAAAGGGGGAGAAAGTAATTAAGTCCAAATGCAAAACTGTTAAGACACTAAAGGGGAAGGATGATGAAAAAGATGACCAGGGAAACTCTGGAATGGGTGGAGGTCATGGTCAAGGTAGAGGTCTCTCATCAAGAAGAGCTGGAACTACAAGTCATAGAACAAGTTCTGATACTGGGAGAAGAATACCTTCTGATACTGGTAAAAGGATAAGTTCTGATGAACTTTTGGATCTTGATGAAGAAATTTCAAGACAGTTATTTCTGAAAGAAAATCCAGGAATGGACTTTGAGAGTCTAATGGAAGAAGAAGCTAGACTTAAGTCAGAAAAAGTCAACTCCAAATCTGAAGCTTCTGTTGGTAAAAAGAAACTTCCTACGGCTAAAGGCATTGTGATAAAAGAAAGGACAAATCCCGTGGCAACCAAGGCCAAATCACAATTGCAGATAGATCCAAGGTCCAAAGGCAAAGAAAAAGTTGGTGAACCTATAAAGCTTTATGTGCTTCCTATGGATGAAGAAATTTCTGTTGAAGATGCTGATCTTACTCTGACTTCGAGAAAGATTTCTAAGACAACCTCTGACATGGCTCAAGTTCTTCAGAGTCAAGATATAGTTAATTCTGATATAACCATGAAGCAAGCAACCTCTGACATAGCTCAAGTTGACTTGATATCAGAAGATAAATCAAAGGAAACCTCTGACATTGTTCATGTTAAATCCTCAAGGTTACTCCTACCAGGTTTCACTAAAGCCAAACAGACTCAACCCTTGAAGACTGTAGCAAATGGTTTTGAAGCAAGGGTGGTTACTGGAAAGGAAGCAAGAGATAAATCTGGATTGGGTAGTGCTGATGAAAGAAGAGTGCAGAACACAACCAATGATCCAACTTCCTTAAGTGAACCAGGTGTTGGAGCAACTCCTGAAAGATTGAATCAACTAGAATCTGTACAGATGGTCTACCATACCTACTTGAAAGAACACATCTTGTTATATTTCATGACAGATGGTAGGGTTTATCATATAAGGGAAAATGCTATACCACTGAAGTATTTTGAAGAACTAGAACATGTTATATTCTTACTTCAAGTGAGTGACAGAATAACAAAAAGTGCTGCAAACTATTTGAAGACTCAAATTCAGAGACAGAAAAGGCTTTATTCTGTAAAGTCTGACAGCACATACTGTCCAAAGTACAGAGATCACAAGGGTGATATTGTTGAGATGAAGCCTAACTCTGCTAAGATTATAACTACCTTTCTGGGTTATAAGGCTGTAGAATTCAATCTTGAGTCTGACAAGGCATATTTGATCAGACTAGATTAGGACATAAGGAAAGCTAGAATAAATGATCTCAGGGCTGCTATCTTCCAAACTGGTGAAGATTCTGCAGAACTCAAAGATGCTAAAAGGGGGATGATTGATGAACTCAGATATGCTGAAAGATGTTTGTTAAAGAACTATCTCAAAACAACTCCTGACATCAAAGAGATCAAAAAGTGAAGCCAAGTCAAGATCTACAACTGCTCAAATTCTGATATATATACAGACTGAAGTTGTTATCAGAAGTTAAAGTTGGTAAAGCTTTAAGGACTGTAAGTTGTAGTTATCTAGTCGATTTCTCATGCATTTGTACTTAATGTTTTTGACATTATCAAATATCTGTTAAATTTGTATATTATGCTAATTTACAAGTTGGGGGAGATTGTTAGATATATTTGATAATGTCATGTCTAATATGATTTATGTTTAATTTTCAGATCTTACTTAAACAGGACAAATCAGTACTTAACTGAAATCAGCACTTATACTGAAGTCAGAACTTAAGTTATCAGTACTTAAGGTTCAGGAGATATTTATTAGGAGATAATATCAGGACTTAAAGGAAACTTTTAGATAAGGAAGGCGGCTGATTGAAAGGAAAGAAGATCGAGACAAATGTAAGAAGAGATATGCATGAAGAAGGAATTCTATGAAGAATGGAATACTTGGAAGAAAAGATAACTGATTGATATATCTTAGGAAGCAGAATTATATTCCATATCAATTAGCGATTATCTTGTAACTGTGTAGTATATAAATACAGACATAAGGTTTACACTATAAGTGTTATCATTATCGAGAATATTATTCATTGTAACCCTAGCAGCTCTCGTGATATTTGTTCATCATTGAGAGAGGACGGTTCCATATTGTAACAGATTTTATTGCATTGAATAAAGTCTATTTTCTGTTACTTGTGTTATCTGAATTCGATTTGATTGTGCTATACACTGTATTCAACCCCCTTCTATAGTGTGTGTGACCTAACATTTTGACTTATCGATATCTCAGAGATCTCTAGTGATAATTGACTTGTCGATATCTCTGAGATCTCTAGTGACATTTTGACTTGTCGATATCTCAGAGATCTCTAGTGATATTTGACTTGTCGATATTGTAATATATAAGTGATGATGTCAAATATCACCGAAGATAACAATATTATTAGTGTCCCTGATCAAAGTATGAAGCAAGCCAAATGGACATCTGATCTAAGGAGATTAATGAACTGTTATTTTTGGTAATCAGCTAAGCTTGGGGCCAACCCTAAGTAAGTTGTATTGTTATCTTAATCTGTATTTTGTACTTGTAACACTTAAAGTCTGTAAAAATGCAAGGAGCAGAGTGGAGTCTTTTTCCTGAAACAGTATAAAACCTAAGGATTCTATCTGGAAGAAGATCAAGAAGATCATGCCTCAGAAGAATTTTGAAGAAGCTTGGAGTTGAATAAATCTGTTTGAAGAAAAATACTCTAAGTCAAGATCTCTACAAGTCACAGATTTAATGTTATAGAGAAGTCATTCGAGAACTCCAGAATGGCTTATCGAGAAGTCAGGAAAGCTATTAGAGAACTCAGTGAGATATCGACAAGTCAAGAGGTCATGAAGGTTAGAGATATCGACAAGTCATTTCTTCACTAGAGAACTCAAAGTTATCGACAAGTCTACATTCATTAGAGAACTCTGAGTTATCGATAAGTCAAGTTCCACTAGAGAACTCAGAGATATCGATAAGTCAAAATATACTAGAGAACTCAGAGATATCGACAAGTTAAAATTCATTAGAGGACTCTGAGATATCGACAAGTTAAATTTGACTAGAGAACCTTGAGATATCGATAAGTCAAGAAGCTACTAGAGAACTAAGAGTTATCGCTAAGTCAAAGTGAAGATGTGAAGACTAGAGATCTTGACAAGCCTAAAATTCTCTTATAGAGAACTGAAGAGCTCTACAAGCCAAACTAAATATAGAGTACTAGAGATCTCGATAAGACGATATACTTATCGAGATGTCAAGTGTTCTATAGGCTTAAACTGGAGATCTCGAGGTACAATCTCAAAGTACATATTTGCAGATCAGTTCAATATCCAAGATAAACAATCAACAAACAATCCAAATAGCTGGATTGACAAGTCTACAAAAAGAAGCGTGAAGAATGTGCAAGATCAATGGTAAAGATTAACTGACAGAGGAAGATCATAGTGAACACGGGATGCTAAAGATATGCTAAGCCAGAAATGGAAGATCTACTTTTCTATAAGCTAATAACATGTCTTATTATACACTGTGTAAACCAGCAGTTAACTAAGTTAGTTAGTTGTAACAATTTAGATTAAATTTCTTGTAACATTCTCATGGAGAAGCTAAGCTCTTTATCAACAAAGAGCCTAGAAATTTTGTAGCAAAACAGTCTTACTTTTAATATAAAATTAAGTGAGTTTTGAAGATCTGTGTTTTTTATTTTCTGCAAGCTTAAAATCTGCATGAACACATTTCATTACAAGATTTAGTTTACTTTGTTCAACCATAAATATTCAAGAAAAGCACAAAAATAGTAAAACACATTCACCCCGCCTCTGTGTGTTATTCATTTCCTAACAAGTGGTATCAGAGCAAAATCTGAAAGTAAACAGATTCAAGATCTTGGAAGAATGAATATGCAGAAAATCAGTAGCATCAAAATTCCTACATTTGACAAAGCTAACTACACTTTTTGAAAAAAGAAAATGATGCTGTTTATCAGGATGGCCAATCCACTCTACATTAAGATCCTCAAGGATGGACCTTTCATTCCTATGGTTAGAATTGAGGAATCTACAGATGGAGACAGGACTATCCAGCTCTTTATGCTCCAAAAGATCCTGCTGAGTATACTGATCATGAAAAAGAGAAAGTTTCCCTGGATAGCAACTTGCAATTAATTTTGATTGAGTCACTTGACAATGTAATGTACAATAACATTGTCAATTATGACACTACCAAGCAAATATGGGAAAAGATTGAGATACTCTGTGAGGGAACTGAGGAAGTTAGATCAAATGAAGGAAGGATACTGATTTCATAATATGAGGGTTTCATGGCTAAGCCAAAGGAAAGCATTACTGATGTGTTTGAAAGATTCAATAAGCTGATTAATGACTTGCAACTTCATGACAAATACTATGAAGCTGAAGAAGTGAATCTAAAGTTATTGCTTACTTTTCCTGATCATTTGGACAAGAAAATCTCAGCAATCAGGAAAGGGAGAGACTTGAGCAAAATAACACTGGAAGTTGTATATGGAATTCTCAAAACATATGAACTAGAGATGATTCAAAGAAAATCATTGAGATCTGGTCATGGATAGGTTATGGATGGCTCAAGTGCTTTAATTGTAAATGAAAGTCAAACATCCAATGATAAACCAAGATCTCAAACTCCATTTGCCTCAACAAGTGAGCAAAGAACAAATGATTCACAGGAACATGTCATTCTGGAATTGGAAAAAGATGAGTTCTATACTCTTGGAAGACTGGATGAGCTAGAGTAGTCAAAGGCCTATTTGGCTAAGAAATTCTCTAATATTAGAGTAAAGAAGCCAAGATACTTCAAGAATAAATGACAGTCTTTCAACAAAGACAGCAACTGGAAGGAAAAAGGGAAGTACAATTCTGATATCAAGAATGGCTACAAAACTGGATCTGTTGACAGATCTAAGATAAGGTGCTTCAATTGTGATGAACTAGGCCACTTTGCCAAAGAATGCAGGAAACCCAAGAAGGCAACGAAAGATAAAGCTTATCTTGAACTTGAAGCAAAGTATGAAACTCTTCTGAAGAAACAACAAAGCAAAGCTTATATTACAGAAGGTAAGAGTTGGGATGACTCTGAAAATGATGAAGATGAAGAACTTGGAAACTATGCACTCATGGCCTTAGAGCAAGGATAATCATCCTCATCTAAATCACAGGTACCAACTCTTACCACCACTGATTTAAATGTGAATCAATATAAGGAAACTGTTGAGAAGATGAGCACATAAATGTTTCACATCCACACAAGCATGGTTACTGCTAATGAAGAAGTTAGCAGATTAAAAAAGTTGAATGAGAAGCTTGAGAATGAAAAACAAAGAACTAAATTGTTGATAGTGGAGCTTGAAGACCTAAAACAAGAAAATGGTTATCTGAAGAAAAAGCTCAAGTGTGCAAATGAGATTGAGGTTGTTTCAAGGGAAAAACTGGAGAAAAATGAAGTAAAGATGAAGTCCTTCAAGATTGTATCTGAATTAGTTGGTCATATAACGACTCGTGTATTTTGTATTATTTAAATGTGTAATTATGGAAATTATTAAATAAATAAAATATGCGTATTGGTTTTGACCACTATGTGTTGTTTAATTATTATTTATGTGTGATTTATGAGGCATAGGGTCGTTCGTGTAATTAATTACGGACTTGTATTGAATTGTTTTCACTTTTAAAAGTGGATTTAATACAAGTTTATTTGTGTAAATATGTGGATTATCTCTAAAATTATTTTCATAACTTTATAATCTCAATATTTATTTTTGGGATTTTATAGAATTTAAAAATCAATATTTCATCAATTATTTAGCTCTATATGATTTTCTGATTGCATTTATTTGAAAAATCTGTATTTAATTCCTGAATTCTTCAAAAAATATGAAATTCATATTTATTTAAGTTGGGAATATTCCTGAAATTTTAAAATTATTTTGGGAATTTTTGAGATTAATTTCACCCGCACGTCGATTCGTTTAATTGATAAAAGCGGGTATAAATTGCATTTCAGAAATTCTTTTAAAATTATGAAATTTATGTTTTTATAAAATTCAGGATATTTGTAATATTTTAAGACTATCTTCGTGATTTTCTGAATTTGTTTTAAGTACAGCTCGGTTCGTTAATTATGAAATGCGGGTACGGGTTGTATTTTAAAAAAATGCTTTAAAAATTATGAAAATTTTATTTTATTATCTTTTAATTATTTCGAGAATTTTGATAATTAATTGAAACTTTTTCGACTCGTTTCTACCCGCAGTTTTGTTCAATAAAAGGTATAACCGAGACTAGAAATCAGATTTTTATCGTAATAGGACACGTGTTTGCACAACAGAAAGTTGGAAACCACGTGTCCCATCCCCAGTTGGTATCAGTTGTTTGATAATAATAGCAATTACAATCCCATTTGTCTCTGTATCTTTCGGCTTCATTAGAATTAAGAAAGGGGGGAGGGGAAATCAATCTCTCCTGTTGCTCCTTCTTTCTTCACGTGGCTGCTCCTGGCGGTTGTGCCGGCGCCCTGTTCCGTTGTTGCCTGAATATTTTTCTCCGATTTGTTCTTTGGCTAATCGCTGGTTTCTATGCCTGTTATCTGATACATATATATATACATGTGTACTGTGTATGTATAACAGTGGGTGTGGAATTTTGTGATTGCCTGGTGTTTCCCATCTTGTGCTTGTGCGGCTGCCTGTTCTATATTTTTCTCTGGTTGCCGCCAGTCTTCTCCGGCAAGGCGGCCGGAGTCTTGTGTTATGCGTGTTGATTCGGTGTTGGTTGCCCTGTGTTGACTGATTTGCAGAATTTCTTTTATTTTCTATATCAGTTATAATTAATTTCCTGCAGTAAGGAATTTATTATATTTGTGAATGAAAATAATATATTGTGCATGAATAATTATTAACTAATCGAGGAAATTCGCGAAGGATGTCCGATGTAATCGGGAACCCGCGAATTTTATCGCCGTCGACGATGAGCCTCGGCGAGCCGACGGTGGACGATGATGATGTATATCTGAGTCCTAATATTTTAAAATAAACAAATAAAAAAATACGGATAATAATTAATAACTGTTGTCGTTTGGGAATTAGTGGATTGCAATAGTTGTTGTTGGTTCGAATTGGTGGTTGGGACTTGTAAATTGGATTGTGGTAATCGTGTTGTTGATTGACGTCGAATTGTTCAACGGGTTAGTCCGATAAATAAAGGAGGTGCTGCCCAATTTTAGAGGAATCGAACTACGGAAATACGGGAGCGTATTCAGCAATTATCGGGTTGTCGAATGAGTATATATATAAACATATATATATGTTTTATAGGAAATCTGATTGTATGTTATGATGAACTGTTTTGCCAAATGTAATAACCCTAGTTTTGTAAAATGATGAGTATATGTATTTTTCCGAAAATGAACACCGAACCGATCTTCGAGATTGTGAACCCTAATTGTTGCATGTGTTATTATAATATACATAATTACGAGTGGGGTTTGAATATCGTTGGGTATAATTGGTATCGAGGATATGTCAAGCATACCTAGACTTCTAACGTAGGGTATTTCGGCACTGTAAGTTCTAGTCGAAAGACTCAAGAATTGATGTCGCACTAAGATAGTCTAGTGATCAGTTGGCAAGTGCCTCGAGGTTTCCAAGTGAAGAACCCTGAAAGTCTTGAATACTATCTTGAGATAGACTGTTGCGAAGCAGGGATGTCTTCTAGTGAGACAGTCATTTTTCCATGAGGGCCCAAACATTCAAGTCTATCAAAATCAGTCAAAGATAGTCGTAAAGCTCTGCAAGGCAAGTACCCCTAACCATTCTTTTATGGTTCAGTACGTATGAATAGCTAAATGTTTTATTTTCGTAATGGAACAGAAACGTTTTAAGTTACGTATCCCCTGTATCTGAAAATGTTGTTTAACATTATGTTTTGGGGAAAAGTAACTTCTGAAAACACCTATCTCTAAACGTGATTTAAATGAAAAGAGGATTTGAATAGTGCGCTGTGACAGAATTGATTTTGAAAAGATAGATAGGTAAAAGTGATTTTGAAAACTGGATAAAACGATCAGATATGGGATACGTTGGGGCCAGAGTAGGCTTATTGAGGTGGCATAAGAGGCTAATTCGGTTGCGCGCACTGTATAACCGATTAGTCCAGCAGGTCAGAGACCTAGCTAGTCTCTGAGTTCCGAAACAGGTATATAGGATGGCAGTGGGAGCTGTCCGGTGTTGATAGCCTGATCAACTATCTTCACATATCCACTAAGTATCTGATTTGGGTTTCGTGGTTCCGTAATGGAACAAGTGATTTATACAGTGGATTTGGAAATGAAGATAGCATGCTAGAATTAAACTCCGGTATTTATACACAAAATACTACTGATGATATTGTTTTACAGAGCATGCTAGTTTTTGTATCCAGTTTACACCTGTTTTACATGTTTCTAACGAGTTATGAATTCTGTTCCTATAACTGCCTTACTTTAAACTATTTTACTTGTTATTCATATAGTGGTGTTGCTGAGCAAGCAATTGATCACCCTTGTAGAATATTTTATATGTATTGCAGAGGCCTAGGAGATTCTTGCGTGGTAGTCAGGGCAGAGTTCCAGCTCCTTTCGTGTCAGGCTCCTCTGAGGTAGTTATGCTAGACCAAAGATGGTCTGTTGAGTTGCAGCGTTAGGTTAGTTATGTCAGGATTGTTTATAATTAGTTGAGTTGTAATAGTTGTAACCTAAGTCATACTTAAACCTGGAAAATATCTTGGAAAAAGGGTGATAAGAAATATAATATTTGTTATGGTGATTGTTGATGACGTCAACTCCTGACCCCGGGGTTGAGGACGTCACAGTTGGTATCAGAGCTACAAGTTTGAGTCCCTGATTTAGGTTAAGAGTAGAGTTAAAAGAGTGCAGGATGGTTTATATATATGTGTGTGAGTCAGCAACTCAATCAGAGGAGCGAGTCTAGGAGTTCAGTCAAGGGTTTCAGAGGTGTAACCCTGACGTTTTTTGGGGGTTGACTGGAACTGCCCTAACCTAGAGTACGTCTCCTTCGTATATGTATTATAAGTAATGTCCGATAGAGATTCCTAGTTTTCCTTTTGAGAATTCGAGTCTGATTGAGAAAAGTCAACTTCTGAGCATACCCGTAATGTGTCAGCTAAAGAGACGCCCCCATTATTTCTAAATATCGCATTTTCTGTGTCAAGAAATGTTATTGGACTGATTATGTGACCTTGGTGAGTTCGGATAGCATGATAATAGTTAGGGGCTGTTATGACGACTAAGTTTGGTAGTGAATGTTGATCAGAACGGGAGGTGACATCTTTAAACTCTTTTATTTCTTCCTTTAAATGTATTTTATCTCCAGAGTAATTGTTTCTTATTCCATAAGTTGTTTATCTTTCTTGTGAGAAGGTTGTGAACCCGAGGTAAGCTACTTAGGGTTCTGTTGATCTCCTTACAAATCAGATTCTTTCTTTTCTATTTGTAAATTTCTTATCTGAATATTGTTTCTTTCCTTGGTGACTTTTCGGTTGATTGGGGCAAACAATGCATATGAATTGACCATTTATCTATGTGACAAAAGGGTCTGGTGGGACGCCACCGTGTTATGTGTTGTGACCGTATGGTACTAAGACTGGCCATCTTATGTACTTGTATGGTTGCTCTCAGTCATACCTACATCTTCTTCACTGTTTCTTCTTATTCGATTCCCTTGAGCCGGAAATTTTATTGGATTTTTTATGGTAATGAATTTCCGCGATTAGATGGTCCTCGTTATTGAAAGCAAGTAAGAGCGACTGTTAAGAAGAACGAGAGTCCTATATCAGGATGTTATTTAATAGTAATGGTAACCGTGAGAGTTCAGGACCTAAGGATGGAGTTATAATCTCGGGAAAGGTAATTCAGTGATTGATGAATCCCTTGAGGGTGATAAGAAATCATCCCTGGAGAAAGGTTGATTGAAATTTGGACTAGAGTGCCTAGAAGAGTCCAGCGTTCCTTAAGTTGACTTGATTTATCAATTTGTTCTATGTAATTGGTGGCTGATATAGCCAGCCAAGTCTCGTAGTATATCAGGTTAGCGTGATATGGTAACTGAGTAGTGACGGGAAGTTAGTTAGTTGCTGTTGTATTGAGGAGCCATGGTACGGTGATTAGTTTCTTTATAACTCAATTTTCCTGTACTGTTGTTGATTCTGCTACTGTCATCGTTGCTATTGCTACTAGTATTGTTAATCTAGATTTCTATTATAAATGGACCCTGATATTAAGGACATGGGTATTTGGATTGGGCAGCATTTTTTTGATACAGGAAGATGCCACCCAAGAAAGCTACCCGGTCTAAAGAAAATAGTAGTAGTGTTGTTGTGGGTCCAGTTATAAATGAAATTATGGATTTATTGTGCCAGCAGTAAGGACAACAGCAGCAGTTAATCCAACAGGTTCAGCAGCAGTAAAGAGTGGACCCAAATGTTAATTTTAAATCTTTCAAGAGTGTTAAACCCCTGAGTTTGAAGGTGAACTTAATCTAGTGATTGCGGGAGCATGGTTAGAAGAGAGAGAGAAAGCTTTCAACCTTGTCCGAGTAAGTGATCATTTTAAGAATGAATATGCAAGTTATTTCTTGAAAATGAAGCGAGTTATTGGTGGGAGTCAACCCGAGCGTTAGAAGGCAAAGGCCATGTTCCATGGGCTAGGTTTACTGAGTTATTTTTGGAAAAGTATTTTCCTGACTGTGTGAGGAATCGAATGGAGATTGAGTTTCTAGAACTGAAGTAAGGTGACAGAAGTGTAGCTGAGTATGAGGCTAAGTTCACAGAGTTGACTAGATTTGTACCAGATTATGTGTGCTCTGAAGCTCAGAAGGCAAGGAGGTTTTAACAAGGATTGAAGCCTGAAATTCGTAGTGGAGTGGTGGCATTGCAACTCAAGACGTATCCTTCCGTAGTTCAGGCCGCCTTAGTAATTGAATTTGATCAGAAGTTAGACGCTAGAGAAAAAGAAGATAAGAAGCGAAAGATTAATAATATGAAAGAAGCATTAGGTCAAGAAGGATCCAGCCAAAAGTCTCAGAAAAAGGTTGGAAGAAGTAAGAATAAAGAATTTAGAGGGAAAAGTATTTCTTTAACCATGATTAGTAATACCTCAGCCAGCTCTAATCAAGCCAAGTCGGTTAAGTCGCCTATATCGGAGTATAAGCAATGTGGTAAGAGGCATGATGGAAGGTGTAAGGTAAATGCTAAATATTTCAGGTGTGGATAGAAAGGACACTACACGTCAGAATGTAAGGTGGAAAACCAGGAGTCATCTATTACCACTGTGGCAAGGTGAGGCATGTTGCCAAGAACTGTAGAAGTGCTTCTCGAGATAGCATGGGAGGTAGTGCATCGAAAGGTTTGACATCCAGTACAACCAAGACTAAGACTTGTAATATGATTAAAAGTTCAGCTGCCCAAAACTATGATAAAGAACCAGGGCGATGATTGATTACCAGAAGAATCAATATAAGAAGTTCCTCCAATCATGCGAGAAAAAGAGTAATAAGTTAAGAATATAAGGTAGATCCACCAGGTGCAAAGATACGAAGGAGAAAATACCTAAGCTGGGGGGAATTTGAGTGATGAATTAATTCCCTGGAGTCTTGGAGGCCAGTGGAACGAAATAATTAGTTCGATAATTGTAAAAGTTATTGTAAGGAGGAATGTGAGCATACCAGATATAGTCCATTGGGGTGCACCAGTGATGTTGTTGGAGAAGAGGGATGGAATTATGAGGTTGTGTACCAATTATTGGGAGTTTAACAAAATGACGAATAAGAATAAGTAACCCCTATTAAGAATTAATTACTTATGTGATTTAATTCAAAGAGTGTGTTATTTCTCAAAGATTGACATAAGATCCAGCCTGAGGACATATCAAAGATTGCGATGAGAGTGGGTTATGAATGTTACAAGTTCTGGTGATAATATGTGGAGTAATAAGTGTATCAGCTAACTATAAGGAATTAAGGACATAGTGTATACGGAGTATTTGGATAGTATGAAGGTATTTATTGATAACATCCTCGCCCATCTAAGGGTTAAGGAAGGCCAAGTTGAACACCTAAAGAAATGTCTGCGAAGGGTTGAAAAGTAGCAATTGTATAGTAAGTTTCAAAAGTCTGAGAATTTGATCAAAATTGATTATAAGCCATGGTTGTTTAAGTGACTACCAACCAAGAAAGGTCCATTTAGGGATAGATGTCTTGAGTAGAAAAGAAAATTGAATATTATTAAGATTATTGAAGAATTGGCGGATGAATGGAAGAAGTGAGAAATTGAAAGATTCAAGTACCTGGAGGTAATGGGGAGTTATTGTATGAGATCACTTTTTAGTCAGAAGGAATGGAAGGAATCAAGAAGTGTTAAGAAGAAGTTATGAATCAAGAATTGGATAGTTTAAATGGAAAGAAAAGTTGCACCCAAAAAGGACAGTAGAGGTATGTTTGGATTTTTCCGCTAGAGCATGAGTTTCAATGTGACTAAGCTGAAGAGTAAAATATAAAGAGAAGCCCACACTTCCAGGGTCCTATTCACCTGGAAGCACTCGGGCGTACCAAGACATGATAGAGAACTTTTGGGAAATTGATGATAAGTCGACGAAGTCTGCATAATTCCTTCCAATTAATGAAAGATACCATTGGATAAGCTAACATAGTTGTATTTAAATGAAATTGTGACAAAGCATGGAGTCCCTGTTCTTATTGTGACTGATTGAGACCCGAGAATTTACTTGAGGTTTGGATGAAGTTCCAGGAATGTTTGGGGATTGAGTGAAATATGAGTACCACTTACCATCCCCAGATAAATGGTAAAAGTGAAAAGTGAAAAGATGATTCAGACAATATAAGTTATATTAAGAGTATATATTTTGGAATTTAAAAGGAAACTGAGGTAATCACTTACTATTGACTAAGTTTCCCTATGCTAATAGTTATCATGCTAGTAGGGGAATGCTACCTTGCGAAGCCTTGTATGGACATAAGCGTGGTTCCCCGTACTATTTAGAGAAAGTGGGAATAGATATGCTGTTAGGTCTTGAATTAATTCAGTACACCAAGGACGTAGTGAGGTTGATTTGGAAAAAGAGTTGAAGCAACTCGGGATATACAAAGGAAGAAGACGGACGTGTATTAAAAGAGTGTGGATATAGAAATAGGATCATTGGTGTTGACAAAAGTTTCACCTTGAAAGAGATTGGTTAAGTTTGAATAGAAGGGTCAAGTAGGGTCCTAAATGTATTAAACCGTTCGAGGTATAAAGAAATATGGGTAAAATTGTCTATGAGTTGGTGTTACCGCTATAGTTGCAGTATATGTATATAATGTGTTCTGCGTATCAATATTAAGGTGTAATGTATCTGATTCGAATCGAGTCATTGATTAGGAGCCAATGGGCACTTATCCAAATTTATTCTGCGTGAAATGATCGATCCAGATGCTAGATCGTTAAGAGTGAGTCTTTAGTAATGAATTTATGTCTATAGTGAGTATGTTTTGAATAAATCCTTGAGTAGAAGAGTCTACCTGGAAGTTAAAGTCAGATATGCTTGACAAATATCCTCACTTATTTAGTTAAGTTAGATTCTGAGGACAGAATCTTTTTAAGGGGGGAAGGATATAATGACTCGTGTATTTTGAATTATTTAAATGTGTAATTATGGAAATTATTAAATAAATAAAATATGCGTATTGGTTTTGACCACTATGTGTTGTTTGATTATTATTTATGTGTAATTTATGAGGCATAGGGTCGTTCATGTAATTAATTACGGACTTATATTGAATTGTTTTCACTTTTAAAAGTGGATTTAATACAAGTTTATTTGTGTAAATATGTGGATTATCTCTAAAATTGTTTTCATGACTTTATAATCTCAATATTTATTTTTGGGATTTTATAGAATTTAAAATCAATATTTCATCAATTATTTAGCTCTGTATGATTTTCTGATTGCATTTATTTGAAAAATTCTGTATAAAATTCCCGAATTCTTCAAAAATTATGAAATTCATATTTATTTAAGTTGGGAATATTCCGGAAATTTTAAAATTATTTTGGGAATTTTTGAGATTAATTTCACCCGCACGTCGATTCGTTTAATTGATAAAAGCAGGTATAAATTGCATTTCAGATATTATTTTAAAATTACAAAATTTATGTTTTTATAAAATTCAGGATATTTGTAATATTTTAAGACTATCTTCGTAATTTTCTGAATTTGTTTTAAGTACAGCTCGGTTCGTTAATTATGAAATGCGGGTACAGGTTGTATTTCAAAAAAATGCTTTAAAAATTATGAAAATTTTATTTTATTATCTTTTAATTATTTCGAGAATTTTGATAATTAATTGGAACTTTTTCGACTCGTTTCTACATGCAGTTTTGTTCAATAAAAGGTATAACCGAGACTAGAAATCAGATTTTTGTCGTAATACGACACGTGTTTGCACAACAGAAAGTTGGAAACCACGTGTCCCATCCCCAGTTGCTATCAGTTGTTTGATAATAATAGCAATTACAATCCCATTTGTCTCTGTATCTTTCGGCTTCATTGGAATTAAGAAAGGGGGGAGGGGAAATCAATTTCTCCTGTTGCTCCTTCTTTCTTCCCGTGGCTGCTCCTGGCGGTTGTGCCGACGCCCTGTTCCGTTGTTGCCTGAATACTTTTCTCCGGTTTGTTCTTTGGCTAATCGCTGGTTTATGTGCCTGTTATCTGATATATATATACATGTGTACTGTGTATGTATAACAGTGGGTGTGGAATTTTGTGATTGCCTGGTGTGTCCCGTCTTGTACTTGTGCGGCTGCCTTTTTTATATTTTTCTCCGGTTGCCGCCAGTCTTCTCCGGCAAGGCTGCCGGAGTCTTGTGTTATGCGTGTTGATTCGGTGTTGGTTGCCCTGTGTTAACTGATTTGCAGAATTTCTTTTATTTTCTATATCAGTTATAATTAATTTCCTGCAGTAAGGAATTGATTATATTTGTGAATGAAAATAATATATTGTGCGGGAATAATTATTAACTAATTGAGGAAATTCGCGAAGGATGTCCGATGTAATCGGGAACCCGCGAATTTTATCGCCGTCAGCGATGAGCCTCGGCGAGCGAGCCGACGGTGGACGATAATGATGTATATCTGAGTCCTAATATTTTAAAATAAACAAATAAAAAAAAATACGGATAATAATTAATAACTGTTGGCGTTTGGGAATTAGTGGAGTGCAATAGTTTTTGTTGGTTCAAATTGGTGGTTGGGACTTGTAAATTGGATTGTGGTAATCGTGTTGTTGATTGACGTTGAATTGTTCGATGGGTTAGTCCGATAAATAAAGGAGGTGCTGCCCAATTTCCGAGGAATCAAACTACGGAAATACGGGAGCGTATCCAACAATTATCGGGTTGTCGAATGAGTATATATATAAACACATAAATATGTTTTATACGAAATCTGATTATATGGTATGATGAACTGTTTTGCCAAAAGTAATAACCCTAGTTTTATAAAATGATGAGTATATGTATTTTTCTGAAAATGAACAAAGAACTAATCTTCGAGATTGTGAACCCTAATTGTTGCGTGTCTTATTATAATATACATAATTACGAGTCGGGTTTGAATATCGTTGGGTAGAATCGGTATCGAGGATATGTCAAGCATACCTAGACGTCTAACATAGGGTATTTCGGCACTATAGGTTCTAGTCGAAAGACTCAAGAATTGATGTCGAACTAAGATAGTCTAGTGATCAGTTGGCAAGTGCCTCGAGGTTTCCAAGTGAAGAACCCTGAAAGTCTTGAATGCTACCTTGAGATAGATTGCTGCGAAGCAGGGATGTCTTCTAGTGAGACAGTCATTTTTCCATGAGGGCCCGGACGTTCAAGTCTATCAAAATCAGTCAGAGATAGTCGTAAAGCTCTGCAAGGAAAGTACCCCTGACCATTCTTTTATGGTTCAGTACGTATGGATTGCTAATTTTTTTTTCGTAATGAAACAGAAATGTTTTAGGTTACGTATCCCCTGTATTTGAAAATGTTGTTTAAAATTATGTTTTGGGGAAATATAACTTCTGAAAACACCTATCTCTAAACGTGATTTAAATGAAAAGAGGATTTGAATAGTGTGTTGTGACAAAATTGATTTTGAAAAGAGAGATAGGTAAAAGTGATTTAGAAAACTGGATAAAATGATCAGATATGGGATACATTTGGGCCAGAGTAGGCCTATTGAGGTGGCGTAAGAGGCTAATTCGGTTGCGCGCACTGTATAATCGATTAGTCCAGCAGGTCAGAGACCTAGCTAGTCTCTAAGTTCCGAAACAGGTATATAGGATGGCAGTGGGAGCTGTCCGGTGTTGATAGCCTGATCAACTATCTTCAAATATCCACTAAGTATCTATTTTGGGTTTTGCGGTTCCGTAATGGAACAAGTGATTTATACAGTGGATTTGGAAATGAAGATAGCATGCTAGAATTAAACTCTGGTATTTATATACATCACACTACTGATGATATTGTTTTACAGAGCATGCTAGTTTTTGTATCCAGTTTACACCTGTTTTACATGTTTCTAACGAGTTATGAATTCTGTTTCTATAACTGCCTTACTTTAAACTGTTTTACTTGTTATTCATATAGTGGTGCTGCTGAGCAAGCAATTGCTCACCTTGCAGAATATTTTATATGTATTACAGAGGCCTAAGAGATTCTTGCGTGGTAGTCAGGGTAGAGTTCCAGCTCCTTTCGTGTTAGGCTCCTCTGAGGTAGTTGTGCTGGACCAAAGATGGTCTGTTGCGTTGCTGCATTAGGTTAGTTATGTCAGGATTGTTTATAATTAGTTGAGTTGTAATAGTTGTAACCTAAGTCATACTTAAACCTATAAAAGATCTTGGAAAAAGGGGTCGTATTTATATTCTATCTCGGAATTGATTATATAATGTTTGTTATGGTGATTGTTGATGACGTCAACTCCTGACCCCGGGGTTGAGGACGTCACAGGTCAGTACCATGAGAAAAATAAACCATGTGCAAACATTGCTATTGGTCTTGATTATGATGCCTTGAACATAAAAAAGAAAATCATAAGGGATGAAGGAAAAGCAACAGAGAATGAAAATGTTCCAGCAATGCTGAAAAAGGTTGGGTCACCTGTGTTCAAGGCTTGTGAAGTAAACTTCAGTGAAGAAGAATTGATCATCAAGCAAGAAATTACAGATGAGGATAATGAAAAGAAAAATGCAAATTCAACTCAATCTTCCATGATTGAAGAAAATCTCATGGACAATCAAAGCACCAAGACTTATGTCAAAGAAATAAAGATTGAAGATGCAAGAAAGAAGAAGAAAAATAGAAATGGGAGAATAAGGATTAACGAAAGCAATAATCTGGCTTATGTTGCAGATGCTCCTGGTAAGAAGTGTGAAAAATATGGCTCTATAAATCATCTAACTCACCTTTGTAAAAAGGTTGTTAGTAAGCCAACTGAAGGAGCTTACAAATACAATGAAGCAGATTTAAATGATCCCTACTCATTCTATGATAAGTTTGACTGCATCCCTTGCAACTTGAAAGTGATGAAGAGTTGCCACAAAATGAGAGTAGACCATAAAGAAATAAAATTGAGTCTACATCAGAAAGCGAAAATGCACAACAATCATTGAACTCTATTTTATCTGAAACAACTCACTCTACTTCTGCTAAATCAGTTAATAAGAAGAAAGTACCCAACACTGCTTGGGTCACTAAACATACCTGAATCTTATTGTGTGCAGGGCAAAGTGAAGAAAGTCATATGGATCATTGACAGTGGATGTTACAGACATATGACAGGTGATAAGGCCCTGCTATCATAGTTTGAGGAGAAAGCTGGCCCATTGGTGACGTTTGGAGATAATAGCAAAGGATTCACAATGGGATATGGTAATATTGTTTATGAAAATGTTTTTATTGATGATGTAGTAATAGTAGCTGGTCTTGAAGTGAATCTTCTCAGTGTTATCCAATTTACAAACAAAGGCTTTGAAGTTTTATTCAACAAAGAAGAATGCACTTTTATCAGCAAGAGAACTGGTGAAGTTCCTCTAAAAGAGCAAGGAAGGGAAGCTTGCTTGTTGTAGACTTGGACTCAACATATAATGATGGTACTTGCTGCTTCTAGACCAAGGCATTAGAAGAACAAAGCAAGCTATGGCATAAGAAGCTGGCTCACTTGAATTTCAAGGCAATTAACACCTTAGTCAAAAAGGAGTTAGTAAGAGACATGCCCAAACTGGAATTTGCTCAACTTGAAGTTTGTGAAGCTTGTCAATGAAAAGATCTGGTCACAAGTCAAAAACTGTGAACTCTATAAGTGCACCCTTGCAACTTATACACATGGACTTATTTGGGCCAGTGAATGTCTTATCAATTTTAAGGAACAAATATGCACTTGTGATGGTGGATGATTTCTCAAGATACACTTGGGTAGAGTTCATGTACTCTAAAGATGAAACTCCACACATAATAATTAAGCACATCAAGAAGATAGAAAAATAGGATGAAGATTACAATTGTGTGAAAAGATTGAGAAGTGACAATGGAACATAATTCAGAAATGCTACATTAAGTGAATTCTGCAAAGGCAAAGGCATTGTTCAAGAATTCTCAGCTGCCAGGACACCTCTAAAAAATGGAGTAGTTGAGAGAAAGAACACAACATTGGTTGAAGCTGCCATGACAATACTGCAAGATGCCAAGTTGCCAACAAGTTTCTGGGAAGAGGCTGTTAACACTGCATGTTATAATTAGAATAGATATCTCATTAACAAGGCACATGGCAAGTCACCCTACTCAATCATGTCTAAGAAAAAGCCTATTGTAAAACATCTTCATGTGTTTGGAAGCAAGTGTTACATTTTGAAAGACAACTTTGAATATGTGGGAAAATTTGACTCAAAGGTTTTTGAAGCAATTTTTCTGGGATATTCACTAGATAGAACAGCCTACAAAGTTTATGTGATTAATCAAAAGAAGATTATGGAGAGCACATATGTGACCTTTGATGATGACAAATGTCCAGGCTTGAAATGCCTTGATGATAATGAAGCTGAAGCCCTGGCATTTGAAAACCTCAACATTGATAGTGACTCTGATGGGGAAGATGAAGTTGATGCACAACAGACATTAAATGAAGAGACTACTCAACAGGAAAATCATGAAAATGGAAACTCATCTCAAACACCTGAATCTGAGAGCACAAACTCAGGGGGAGAAAGAGAAGAAGGATCCAACAGTCATACCAATAATGGAGAAAATAACGAAGGCACAAGTCAACAAACTCATACAAGGAAGTGGGATAGAAGTCACACTAGAGATACAATTATTGGTGATCCTACTGCTGGTGTGAGGACTAGAAGTGCAACTGCTAATGAGTGCCTACATGCATGTTTTCTGTCTCAAGTAGAACCTAAGAAAATTGATGAAGCTCTTCTGGATCCTGACTGGATATCTGCCATGCAGGAAGAACGAATCAATTTGAAAGAACCAAAGTCTGGAAGTTAGTTCCTGCACCAAAGAATAGAAGCATTATTGGAACAAAATGGGCGTTCAGGAATAAAATGGATAAAAATGGTATAGTTACCAGAAATAAAGCAAGGTTGGTTGCAAAAGGCTACTCACAAAAGAAGGAATTGATTATGATGAAACTTTTGCTCCAGTTGCAAGAGTTGAAGCTATAAGAATTTTCCTACCATTTGCTGCACATTCAAACTTTAAAGTGTATCAAATGGATGTCAAAAGTGCCTTTCTGAATGGTGCGCTAGAAGAAGAAGTTTATGTGCAACAACCTCCTGGCTTTCAGAATCCAAAATTTCCATATTTTGTGTACAAGTTACTCAAGTATCTATATGACTAAAATAAGAACCTAGAGCTTGGTATGACATACTATCAGATTTTCTACTGAAGCATGGTTTTACTAGAGGAACCATAGACAAGACTCTCTTCTACAAGAAACATGGTGAAGATGTGATCCTAATTCAGATTTATATGGATGATATCATCTTTGGTTCTACTAATGAGAAGCTTTGCCAAAGAATCTCCAAGCTTATGGAAAGTGAATATGAAATGAGTATGATGGAGGAACTGAGTTACTTCCTTAGACTTCAAGTCAGTCAAAGAAGTGATGGTATCTTCATCAGCCAAACTAAGTATGTCAAGGATCTATTGAAGAAGTTTGGTATGGTTGATTATTCACTTGCATCTACACCTATGTCCACTGCATCAAAGTTGGATGAAGATAAAAAGGGCAAAAGTGTAGATATCTCAAGCTACAGGCTTGAGATAACTCAAGTTGGATTGGTAGGGATGATTGGATCATTGCTCTACTTAACAGCAAGTAGACCAGACATCATGTTTGCAACATGTCTATATGAAAGATTTCAAGCCAATCCAAAAGAATCATATTTGATGGTTGTAAAGAGGATTTTCAGATACTTGAAGGGGACTCCAAACTTGGGATTATGGTATCCTAAGGGAACTGGTTTTGAAGCTGTTGGTTACACAGATGCAGATTTTGCTGGATGCAGGTTTGACAGAAAGAGTACCAGTGAAAGCTGTCGATTTCTCAGACAAAGACTTGTATCCTGGTATAGCAAGAAACAACAATCTGTATCAACTTCTACAGCTGAAGCTGAATACATAGCTGCAGGAAGTTGTTGTGTTCAAGTGCTTTGGATTAGAAATCAACTAATGGATTATGGCCTAGTGTTACACAAAATTCCTATTATGTGTGACAATACTAGTGCTATATCTATAGTAGCTAATCCAGTTAATCATTCTAGGACGAAGCACATTGATATAAGGTACCATTTTATTAGAGAACATGCTACAAACCGTACCATTGAGCTCATTTTTGTACCAACAGAAAAACAATTAGCTGAAATTTTTACTAAACCTTTGGATGAAGCAACTTTCACTAGATTTGTAGGTGAAATTGGAATGCTTAATTCTTCATCCTAAGGAAAGAACTCAGCTAATGTTTTGCAGTAGATTAATGTTTTTTCTATTTTTTTATAAGGCTGGAAAAAAAATTCTGGCAGTCGGGTTCCAAGCGGTCGCCCCAGCTTTCCAAGCGGGCGCCTCAGCTCCCAAGCGGCCGCCCCAGATCCCAAGCGGCCGCCTGGGAGGTTTCTGGAAAAAAGTTTTTGCCTTTGTTTTTTCTAATTTTTTTTGGGTTTTTGGATAGAGTACTAACTTCTAAAGGTTCCTATAGTCTCAAATCTTGGGTTGCCTCCCAAGAAGTGCTTCTTTTACGTCATTAGCTTGACGTAGAGTAGTTCGATCAAGTTGACAATAAAACGGCACTAACCATTTCCCGGTTTTCCGTGTCCCCATAATAGTGCTTCAATCTCTGACCATTAACCTTGAATGCTTGGCCCGAATCGTTCTCAAAAATCTTCACCGCTCCATGTGGAAACACAGTTTTGACGATAAATGGTCCAGACCACCTTGATTTCAACTTTCCAGGAAAAAGTCGGAGATGAGAGTTGAATAAAAGAACTTGTTGCCCTGGCACGAATGACTTAGAAGATAGCTTCCTGTCGTGCCACCTTTTTACTTTTTCCTTGTACATTTTGTTGCTCGTACGCTTGAAGTCGAAATTCATCAAGTTCATTTAACTAAAGCATTCGCTTCTTCCCAGCTGCATCTAGATCAAGGTTTAACTTCTTCAATGCCCAATAAGCCTTATGCTTAAGCTCCGCAGGTAAATGACATCCCTTACCATAGACAAGTTGAAATGGGGACATCCCAAGTGGAGTCATGTATGCTGTTCTATAGGCCCAAACAACTTCATCGAGCTTTAAAGACCAATCTTTCCTTGACGGACAAACAACTTTCTCTAGAATGCGCTTGATCTCTCTATTAGACACTTCAGCTTGACCATTAGTTTACGGATGATAGGAAGTAGCAATACGATGATTCATGTTGTAGCGCTGCATCATAGAAGTGAACTTACGATTGCAGAAATGTGACCCCTCATCACTTATGATTACTCGTGGCGTTCCAAACCTTGTGAATATCTACTTATGAAGAAAACTCAACACCACCTTTGCATCATTTGTCGGTAGAGCCTTGACTTCTACCCATTTCGAGACATAATCGACTGCCAGCAAGATGTACTGATTATTGCAGGACGAGATAAATGGTTCCAAGAAATCGATTCCCCAAACATCGAAGACCTCCACTTCAAGCATCACATTTAAAGGCATCTCATCCTTTCTTGTAAGATTCCCAACTCTTCGGCAATGATCATACCTTAAAACGAACTGATGTGCATCCTTAAACAACGTAGGCAAGAATAAACCTGCTTGAAGAATACGAGCTGCCGTCTTTTCACCACCATAATGTCCACCATAAACTGTGGAATGACAGTCTCGTAATATCCCCTCCGTCTCATAGAATGGGATACATCTCCTGATGATCTGGTCAGCTCCTTGTCTAAACAAATATGGTTCATCCCACATGTACCACTTCACCTCATGTAGAAACTTCTTCTTTTGAGCCGCATTCATATTAGGAGGCATTATATTGCTGACAAGATAGTTCACAATATCTGCGAACCATGGCTCTTCCTCCTGAACTGCGAACAACTACTCATCCGGAAAAGATTCGTTGATCAATGTCTTATCATGCGAAGTAGAATTGGGATTCTCCAATCTAGAGAGATAGTCAGCAACTTGATTTTCAGTACCTTTACGATCCTTGATCTCTAACTCAAATTCCTGTAGAAAGAGCACCCAACGAATAAGTCTAGGCTTCGAATCCTTCTTTGAGACCAGACAGCGAATGGCAGCGTGATCAGTGAAAATTGTCACCTTTGTCCCAAGCAAATAAGATTAAAATTTTTCGAAACCAAAGACTATAGCCAAGAGCTCCTTCTCATTAGTGGTGTAGTTCATTTGAGCTCCATTAAGCGTCTTACTAGCATAGTAGACCACATGAAAGATATTATTCTTGCGCTGCCCAAGAACTGCTCCCACTGCATAATCATTTTCATCGCACATCATCTCAAAAGGTTCTGTCCAATCAGGTGCCGTAATAACTGGTGCAGTTATCAAACTCTTCTTGAGAGTCTCGAATGCTTCCAAGCATTCATCATCAAATTTGACTGGCACATCTTTCTCGAGCAAGTTGCACAACGGTTTAGATATCTTAGAGAAGTCCTTGATGACCAAGAAAACTACGGATTCCTTTCACCGAAATAGGTGGCGGAAGATTTTCAATGACTCCCACCTTGGCTTTATCCACCTCAAGACCTTTACTAGAGACCTAATGCCCAAAAATGATGCCTTGTTGCACCATGAAGTGATATTTTTCCCAATTGAGCACCAAATTAGTTTCCACACACATTTTAAGCACCGAAAGAAGATTATTCAAACATTCATCAAACGAATGTCCAAATATGGAGAAGTCGTCCATGAACACTTCGACATTATTTCCAATCATATTAGAGAATATAACCATCATACATCTCTGAAAAGTGGTCGGTGCACCACATAAGCTGAAAGAAACTCTGCAAAAAGCAAACATGCCAAATGGACAAGTGAAACTAGTCTTTTCTTGATCTTCTGGTGCAATGCAAATCTGATTATAACCCGAATAGCCATCCAGAAGACAATAATACTCATGACCAGCCAACCTGTCAAGCATCTGATCAACAAATGGAAGAGGGAAGTGATCCTTCCTTGTGGCTTTGTTCAACTTTCTGTAGTCCATGCATACCCTCCATCCTGTGACTATTTGAGTGGGGATGAGCTCGTTCTTCTCATTTGCTACCACAGTAATACCTCCTTTCTTAGGTACACATTGCACGGGGCTCACCCAAGAACTGTCAGAAATAGGATATATGATTCCTGCATCCAGCCACTTTAGAATTTCTTTCTTCACCACTTCTTTCATGATAGGATTAAGTCTTCACTGTTGTTCAACAGTCGGCTTGCTACCTTTCTCTAGCAGAATTTTATGCATGCAATACGAAGGGCTGATCCCTTTTATATCTGCTATAGTCTATCTGATGGCCGATTTGAACTCTCTCAAGATCCTCAAGAGCTTGTCCTCATCACTACCTGAAAGGTCAGATGCAATAATAACAGGCAAAGTAGATGCATCACCTAAAAAAGCATACCTCAGGTGTTCAGGAAATGGTTTAAGCTCCAAAGTAGGTGCTTTCTCAATAGATGGTTTGAGCTTTCCCTCAGCATTCTTGAGATCAGTGGTACCAAGAGATTCAAATGGCATGTCTAGCTTTCGCTTCCAAGGAGAAGCATTTAGATATTGTAGTTGCTCGTTGCCTTCCTCATCTTCACTGTTAAATTCCCCCAATAAGGCTTTTTCTAAGGCATCAGACCTTAGCACATGATCAAGTTCTGAAGTTACCGCCGAATCAATCAAATCCACCTTGAAGCACTCCTCATCTTTTGTAGGGAATTTCATTGCATTGAATACATTGAATGTCACATCCTGATCTTGTAACCTCATAGTAAGTTCACCTTTTTGCACATATATCAAGGTACGGCCTGTAGCCAAGAAAGGTCTTCCCAAGATTATGGGAATCTTCTTATCTTCCTCGAAATCCAGAATGACAAAATCTGCAGGAAAGATGAGCTTATCCACCTTTACTAACACGTCCTCCATGATGCCTCGTGGGTATGTAGTAGAATGATCAGCCAACTGTAGAGACATATAGGTGAGCTTTGGATCAGCCAAATTCCACCTTTTGAAGATAGATAACGGCATCAGATTGATGCTTGCTCCTAAATCGCAAAGGCACTTGTCGAATGATTACTTGCCAATGGTACAAGGAATGGTGAAGCTACCTGGATCTTTAAGCTTTGGAGGTAATTTTTGTTGCAACACAACACTGCACTCTTCCGTTAGAGCAATGGTATCAAGATCATCCAGCTTCACCTTCCTTGAAAGAATAACCTTCATGAATTTTGCATAACTAGGCATTTGCTCCAGAGCCTCAGCAAAGCGTATGTTGATGTGAAGTTTCTTGAACACCTCCAGAAACTTACCAAATTGCTTATCCATCTTTTATTTTTGCAATCTCTTAGGAAAAGGTGGTGGAGGATAAAGTTGTTTCTCCCCTGTATTACCCTCAGATAGAGTGTGTTCAACAATAGTCTTCCTTGGTTCCGCCGCTTTCTCCTTTTGCTTCTCTTCTTCATCTACAACTTCAGCTACTCCATCTTTTGCTTTTTCAGCATCAGCAACTTTTCCAGACCTTAAGGTAATAGCTTTGACTGGCTCTTTAGCTTCCTTTCTACCTGACACTTCAGTATTGCTGGGAAGTGTGCCAGGTTGATGATTGAGCACAATATTGGCTATTTGACCAATTTGATTCTTGAAGGTCTTGATAGAAATAGCCTGACTTTTACACAACAGCTTTAGCTCCTCGAAATCAGCACTAGAAGGTGGAGCAGCACCTCCTTGTTGAGGATATGATTACCTTTGAGCATATTGTTGAGGTTGCGAGAATCCAAGTGGATTAAACTGTTTACTTACACCTTGCTGATATGGTTGCTGAACAACATTCTGAGTATTACTCCAGCTGAAATTGGGATGATTTCTGTTATTAGGATGATAAGTAGCTGGCACAGGCTGCTGCGGTCGCTGATAATTATTCACATACTGAACAGATTCATTAACAAGAGAACACTGATCTGTAGCATGAGATCCTGCATAAAGCTCACAGACCAAAGCTATCTGATTTACTCCATAGTTGGCTAAAGAATTGACCTTCATAGACAGCGCTTGGAGCTGTGCTGCAATAGCTGTAGCTGCATCAACTTCCAGTATACCTGTTACTTTCCCAGGCATCATCCTTTGAGTTGGGTTTTGATGCTCATTTGCAACCATAGTTTCAATAAGATTATAGGCTTCAGTATAGCTTTTGGCCCACAAGGCGCCTCCAGCTTCTGCATCGAGCATGGGCCGAGATTGGGCCCCCAAACCATTGTAGAACCCAGTGATCACCATCGAGTCAGGCATACCATGATATGGACACTTTCTCAACATCTCCTTATAGCACTCCCAAGCTTCGCACATAGATTCTGTTGGTTGCTGCGCAAACTGAGTAAGAGCACTCCTTATAGCTGTAGTCTTGGCCATTGGATAGAACTTCACCAGAAACTTTTGCGTAAGATCTTCGCACGTAGTGATGGACCCAGCTAGTTCAGAATGTAACTAGTCCTTAGCTTTATCCCTCAGAGAAAATGGGAAAAGACTCAGCTTGATAGCCTCATCAGTAACACCATTATATTTGAAAGTACTACAGATCTCTACAAAATTCCTGATATGCATGTTTTGATCTTCAGTCGCAGCACCTCCGAAAGAAACAGAATTCTGCACCATCTGAATAGTGCCCGGCTTGATTTCAAAAGTATTAGCCTGAATAGACGGATGAAGGATGCTTGACTGAATATCATCAATTTTAGGCAAAGAAAAGTCCATAAGAGCTGGATCTGCTGGAACTATACGATCACCCATGATTACCGGTTCTTTCTGCTCACTCTCTTTATCCGAATCTTCAAAATCTATCTTCTCCGGAATATCAAGAACTGAGTCTGTCTCCTCAGCCGTATCTAGAATCCTCTTGCGAGTGCGAGAAAGTGTTTGCATAAACGCTCGCTAGAGTACCTAAAACACAACCGGAAACAATAAGTAACAAATCTTAATTAATGAGTCCTAATGACCACTAATGGCAAGTACATAAACTAAACAAATTAACACCGAGTCCACGACAGCGGTGCCAAAAACTTGTTAGGCACAAAGCATGCGCTAAAAATTCACACAAGTATACGCGTTCACAAGTAATATAGAATGATTTCTAGTTCATTCCCATAGAAACTCAGACTAATTATATTTAATTAACACTCACTCACCAATGTATGATTACTTCTCAATGTCAAGACAATAACACTAAAGGTTGATTAACTAATTATTAACTACAATTAACTACGAGAATAAAACACTTAAATAACACTTGAATTAACAATATTAAACACACATGAGATTATAAATTCATTACTACTTCATTCAATAGTTATTGTTATTACCCTTAGCATATAATGGTGATGATATTAATCGAACAACACGAAACTGATAAAAGCCAACTTTCATTGTACAAGTACCATTCTACCAAACATCCACAATTAAGATAGAAGTTGAATAGGCATCAATTATGTGTAGACCCTATATATCTACAGAATTTGACAACATAACGATTTAAGCGCAAGTTATTCATTATTGTTATGGATTAAAAACTAAGGTATATAACTGCTGTATTTATTACTAAGGAACGTGAGCTTCGAGGCTCGATTTGACTGCTCTTGTGTTGCGTGACTCAATGTGCCTTAACAAGATGCCTGCGTACCTTGCTGATTACCAAGGATCAAGTCAAAAAATGTAGTTCTGATTTGTGGGGTGAGACCCCTTATATAGATGTTGGTGGTCCTTGAATTGGACTTGGTATAGGAGACTTGGTGGTCAAGTCTCTGAATTAGAATGGACTTTGGAGTCCTAGGAAGTAGGAAGCAGATTCCTTATCCCATGGGGTTCCTTGAAGGCCAATTTACAAGGATTTATATCCCCACCATGACTCATCTTAATAGCTTTTTTTCTCCCTTATTAATTAATTACGAATTTAATTAATATTCAGGGTTTTAGGCCGTTTTTGTTCCATCAGGCCTGATCTGGTCCATCAGGCCTGATCAATGTGTTAACCTTTTTGGTCTGAATATCATACATCTTCTAATTGGGCCTTGTAGCCCAAATCATGTGTAATTAATGCAATATTAACTACATAATCATGATTTATTTTCTTCCCTATCATTTGCCCCCCAACTTTTGGGAAACAGTGACTAGGTTTCGCAGAAGTTACGTTCATTTATTCCCTTGCAGGGTATTATTTTGCGTAAAGTATGGAGCGACCTACACATTTACAATGATTTAATTTAATCCCTTTTATTTAGGAATTAACTTAATTTCCAGGAAATTTTCCCTTAATTATGGGATTTTCCCTTAATTTTCAGGAATTTTTCCCTTAATTCTGGGATTTTTCCTTAATTTTCAGGAATTTTTCCCTTAATTCTGGGATTTTTCCTTAATTTTCAGGAATTTTTCCCTTAATTCTGGGATTTTCCTTAATTTTCAGGAATTTTTCCCTTAATTTCTGAAAATATTTTTATTTTCAGGAAATATTTTAAGGAATTTCCTTTAATATTATTTTTTTCCCAGAATTTTTCTTCCCTCTTTTTTCTTCTTTTTTTTCTTTTTCTTCTCTCTTTTTTTATATATACCTGCTTCGACCAGGAATCCTGTTCGACCAAGATCCTGGTCGAATTAGGCCTCTACTTGCCCTGGTCGACAGAAATTTGAGCAAGATCCATTCGACCTCACTTCCTGGTCGAATTTCGACCAGGATTTTATATTATATATATATATATTTTTTTTTTCTAGCAGGAAATTTTCGGTCAGGATTTTGGGTTAGAATTTCTTGCCTTGACCGAATTAGCCATCCTTTTAAGCCCTGATCGAAGAAATTTCGACCTCAAGAATTTCGATCAGGATTTCTTTACAGTTCCTGGTTGAATGGGTCTTAATTCTGGTCAAATTAAGCCTTTTATTCAGCCCTAATCGACAGGATTTCGACCTCAGCTCATTCGATTAGGAACGTAATGTAAGTCCGGATTGAATTGGGTTAGGATATCAACATTTTATTCCTGGGCCTTTATCTTGGTATTTATTTTTGGGCCAATCCCTTTTTTGGGCCTATTTTTCTGGGCTTATCCGAGTTTTGTATTTGGGCCCTTATTCCCCAATTAATTAGGCCCTTTTTCCGGGCTTACATCTTATTGGGCTGATCTTTGCCCTAAACCTGGGCTGGTTTTATTGAACCTTGTATTGGGATTTTACTTTGGGCCCATTGCTTTTAACTGGGCTTCCCTTCCACCCCTCTTTTTTTTCTATTTTCTCTTAAAAGTTTAAGCTTGGGCCCTGTGCTGGGCTTGTTTTATCTCTAGGCCCAATAGGAATTGGGCTGGGCCTCCTTTTCATCCTAAAATCAAGTTTTTTTTGGGGTTTTCCAGAATGTTCTAGAGTCCCCTTAATTCTTTTATTTTATATATTTTTATATATATATTCCCTCTCCAGAATTCTCTAGATCTTCTGGAATATTCTAAATTTGGGCCTAATGGGCTTTTTTCAGGCCCATTCAAGGGATAATAATGGCTATAAAAGGGGAGGGGAAGTGAGGTGAAGTCATATACTTCACTTTCACATTTCTTATCTCTTCTCTCCAAAAGTTTCCTCCTTTCTACTCTTCTCTTTCCAACCTTCAAAAATCCTCTTTAGAGATTTTCCGGCCTTCTTCCCAAGTTTTCAAGTTCTATCAATGGCTGATAAGAATTCCGAGAGAGCGGCCAAGATAGCCTCGGCTTCAAAACGAGGTAAGGATATCGAGATCCGCTCTTCCTACATGTCTTTAATTGATATGATTAACACTAGGGGGGGCGAGTATCCCTCCACTGCACATCTCGACTCTTTTAATCATTGTAACACTTGGCACAACATAGATTATGATAAATTAAATGCACGTTATAATGTTCTTCCTCCCCTTAGATTAGTTCCAGTTTCTGGTGGCGATCATACTTGCCACTGGAAACCCGACACTCTTTTTATCTACATAGATGCCCTCGATGCTGGGCTTAGGTTCCCTTTTTATCCCTTCATTCCTCATCTTCTAGCCGATTTACAAATTAACCAATGTCAGCTTCCTCCAAATGCTTGGAGGAACATTTTATGTTTTATGGTTTGCTGCCTTAGGGAAGGTTTTCCCCAATCCGTAGCTGTTTTTAGGAATATTTTTCAGTGTTATAACAGCTCTTCCAGTATTTGTGGTTGGGTCTATGTTAAACAAAAGCCCAAGTGTAAGCATATCTTTAACAGCGCCTCCATTCCCGATAATAACCAAAATTGGAGGAATAGTTTTGTCGGGTTACGGTGGGAGAATGGCGATTGGGGCACACTCTTCAGATCTTCCTTCGGGAAGGTTAGTGATGGTAGCCTTAAATCCATTCACTTAACTCCCAAGGAAACTATTATTTATAATAAGCTTACTCGGGATGACGGCACTACTACCAGCTGGACTCTTTTAGAGGAGTTCTCCCTCATCCATGTGGGGCTATCCTCTGTTTCTCAATAGGGTATTTTTCTTCCCTTCTCAATTTTATTTCATGCATTATTGACACCACTTATTTTATTTTTTATCTTGTTTTGTAGCTGTTAAGGAGATTAACGAGGATAATGTGCCCCTCGTCGAGGAAACTGCTAGAATGAAGAAGGCTCGTCTCGCAGGCCTAGATACTCGAGGAAAGGCTACGGAGCCTAGGGAACTGAGGGCCACAGTGCTCCTATTACTGCTGCTACTCCTGCTTCTGCTGCTACAGACGCCTTCCAGCCTCTCTGGGGATTCCGTCGAGGGGATACCGTGGTTGGATCCACGAAGCATGCTTGGGATTGGTCCTACCACGACATGACTCCCAAAGATTTTACCGATGTGGTTGCCACCCCTGATCTTGAGAGGATAAAGCTCATGGGAGCTCAGTCTCTGGCTTCGGTATGACCTTTTCTTAAATTTATCTTTCTTACTTGTAGTATTCACTTGCCTTACACCTTTGTTTATTGTTTCATTTCAGTCTAACGCCTATTTTCAAGGAACTGTGAGGCAAGCTGAATCATGGAAGAGGGTTTCTGACAAAGCCGACAATGCCCTCAGGAGGCAGCAAAAGAAGTATGTTGCTCTAGAGAAGAAGTTCAAGCATAAGGAGGAAGAGCTCGAGGAGTCCAACGCTGAGGTAGTGGTGCTGCGGGCTGAGAAAGACAAAACGATTGATAACTATCTGGACTCGGATGAGTTTACTCAATCCATGAGAGTGAGGGACGACTCAGTCTTCCCTGGGTTTTTTAGGACTGGCTGGGACACGGCCCTTGGGACCGTGAACGAGGCTTGTCCTAATATTAACCCGGTGGACTATGTCTGTCCTGATGACGAGACTTTGCTGCAGAGGTTTCGTACCCGAGTAGTTGTCTCGGATCATATACCTCAGGACCCGCTTCTTCCTCCTCCCGAGTCTTCTTCCAGGCCTGTTGCGGATGATAGCTCCTCCTCCTCCTCCGAGAAGACAGAGACTTCTAGCGAGAGCGGAGGGGATGGTGATATGGATTGCGAGGGCACCTCAGCTCCTTAGAGCTTTTCCAGCTCTGTGTGGCTTATTTTATCTTATTTTTGAGACTTTATGTATGAAACTTTGTAATATTTACTTGATCCATTTCTATTTATCTAATTTTATGCTTGCCTTTCATGCACTTAGTTTACTTTTCTTGCCATAGAGATTCAAACATATTTCGAAAACTTTCTGAACTTCATAAATTATTGGGATTCATCCCATAAACAAGTCTTAATAAACCTCAAAATAAAGCTAAAACATGCAAATCCTAAGCAAGCAAAGCTTCAAGGTGCTTTTCAACGTACTTGTCACCTTAACAAGTGAGAATCATGTTTAATTGCTTCACACATAGTAAACCTTCAGGTTTTGTGCATGCCAAGTTCTCGGGACTTCAAAACCATCCATAGTCTCCAGCTTGTAGGTTCCTCTACCTTGAACACTCTTGACCTTGTATGGCCCTTCCCAATTTGGGGCAAGCTTCCCTTTCTGCCCTATACCAGAAGCTTCCACCTTCCTCAAGACTAAGTCACCTTGTTTGAAGAACCTTTCTTTAACCCTTAGGTTGTAGTAGAAGGAAGCCTTTTTCTGATATTCCACTATCTTCGCATGTGCCTCATCTCGCACTTCGTCAATTAGATCCAGAGCTAATCTTTGCCCTTCCTCATTCTCCTCAGCATTGAAAGCTTGAATCCTGTGAGAGGAATGTGATATCTCCACGGGAACAACTGCTTCTGCCCCATATGCTAACATGAAGGGGGTTGCTCCAGTCGTGAATCTACAGGTAGTCCTATAGGCCCATAGTATTGGGAGTATCTCATCCACCCAATTATTCCTCGATTTCTCAATCCTCTTCTTTAGTCCATCCAGGATTATCCGATTTGCCACTTCCGCTTGCCCATTGGCTTGCGGATGAGCCATAGAGGTGAATCGTAATTCAATTTCATTCTCCTCACAATACTTCTTGAACTCTTCATTGTTGAATTGTGTCCCATTGTCAGTGACTAGGATGCGGGGAATTCCATACCGGCACATGATATTTTCCTACAGGAATTGTGCAACCTGCTTAGTTGTGATTTTGGCCAAGGGTTTGGCTTCAATCCACTTAGTAAAATAATCGATGGCTACAATCAAAAACTTCCTTTGTTCTGTGGCCATGGGGAAAGGCCCAAGTATATCCATTCCCCACATAGCAAATATGATAGGTGAGTTGATGGAGGTCAGCATCGCAAGGGGTTGTCTGACGACAGGTGTATACTTTTGACAGTGGTCATAGTTCTTCACATATTCTTTGGCATCAGCCATCATTTCTGGCCAACAGAAGCCTAAACGGGTTATCCTATGAGCTAATGCTCTGCCCCCCAAGTGTTGCCCACAAATACCTTCATGTACTTCTTTAAGAGCCAAACGTGCCTCATCGGGCCTGAGACCCCTTAAGTAAGGAACCACAAAAGATCTTTTATATAAAATCCCATTTATCAAGGAGTATCTTAGTGCTCGAACAACCAACTTCCTTGCTTCAGTAGCATCATTTGGAAACCATCCGGTTTGAATATGAGTCTTAATAGGATCTATCCATGAAGTCCCCAGTCCTACAAGAGCTACAAGCTTAACATCAATGCTCCGTGTCTTCAGAACATGTAAGTATACACTTCCTGAGCTTTCCTCTATCTCGGATGAAGGAAAATTTGATAGTGCATCTGCCTTAGCATTTTCCTCCCTTGGAATGTGCTCAATATGGCATTCATCGAATTGGGTCATCACAGCCCTTACTAGGCGGACATATTTAGCCATCGTATCATCCCTTGCCTCAAACTCTCCCTTTACCTGGGATATAACCAACTTCGAGTCTCCGCAGATGTTCAAGTTCTTGACTCTCAGTATTCCTGCTAGGCCGAGGCCAGCTATCAGAGCTTCATATTCTGCCTCATTGTTTGTGGTCGGGAAGTCTAACTTCATGGCATACTCAATCAAGAACCCATCAGGGCTTTGTAAAACCAAACTTGCTCCACTTGAATTTGTTTTTGATGCTCCAATATTCTTTCTCCTTATCATCCTTTTCTTTGTCCCACTTATCGACTTCCTTGTCTTGAGGCATGGTATCTTCCTGCCCCCCGACTTCTTGGTTGGGTATGGTACATTCCATCATGAACTCAGCCAATACCTGGGCTTTTATTGCCATTCATGGCTTATACTTGATGTCGAATTCTCCCAACTCTATTGCCCACTTGATCAACCTCCCACTAGCCTTGGGACTATGAATGATATTTCTCAGGGGCTGATTTGTTAGCACCTCAATTTGATGAGCCTGAAAGTAAGGACGTAACTTTCTTGAAGCCGTCACCAAACTTAAGGAAACTTCTCAATAGTTAAATAATTCAACTCAGCTCCATGCAGAATTTTGCTGACATAATATACGGGGTTCTGGATTTTCATTTTCTCCTTAACCAATACAGCGCTCAAGGCACTCTCTGAAATGGCCAAGTACAAGTATAAAACTTCATTCAAAGCTGGCTTGGCCAACAACGGGGCCTGCGCCATATATTTCTTTAATTGCTCGAATGGCTTCTGGCTTTCCTCACTCCATACAAAATCCTTAACCTTCTTTAAGGACTTGAAGAACGACAAACACTTGTCCCCGGACTTTGAGATGAATCATCCCAATACAGCAACCCTTCATGTGAGCTTTTGAACATCTTTAACAGTTTTTGGTGGCTCCATGTCCAGGATTGCCTTTATTTTTCCGGGGTTGGCCTCGATCCCTCTCTTGGAGACCATCAATCCCAAAAAATTTCCAGATCCTACTCCGAAAGCACACTTCGTAGGATTTAACATCATCTTGTGGCACCTCAGGACCTCAAAAGCTTCCCTTAAATGGGTTATATGATCAGTCTTTACTAGACTCTTGACTAACATGTCATCAACATAGACTTCCATAGTCTTGCCAATAAGATCCTTAAAAGTTTATTTACCAACCTTTGATAGGTGGCTCCTGCATTCTTGAGACCAAATGCCATAACAAGATAACAATAAATACCAAAGTTAGTGATGAATGATACCTTTGGAATGTCGTCCTTATGCATCTTGATCTGATTATATCCACTAAATCCATCCATGAAGCTCAGCATCTCATGCCCAACAGTGGAATCTATTAAAGTATCGATCCTTAGTAACGGGAAACAGTCCTTAGGACAGGCATCATTTAGATCAGTGAAGTCCACACACATCCTCCATTTTCCATTGGCCTTCTTCACCATTACAGGGTTTGCTAACCACTCCGGAAATTGAATCACCTCAATGAAACCAGCCTCTAAGAGCTTCTCCACTTCCTGTTTTATAGCTTCTTGCCTTTCTGGAGCAAAACTTCTTTTCTTCTGTTTCACTGTCTTCCGATTTGGGTCCACATTCAGCTTGTGAGTAATCAGTTCCAGGTCTATGCCTGGCATATCAGCTGCTGACCATGCAAATACGTCACTATTTTCTTGCAAAAATTTCACCAACTTCCCTCTAAGGGGCTCCTCGAGCATGGCTCCAATAAAGGTCACCTTCTCAGGATCTTCGGGGGCTAAAGGAATTGAAACCAAGTCTTCTGTTGGCTTTCCTCTTTTCTCATCATTCTCTCGGATATCCAGATCTTCAATAGGAAGAACCTGCCCCCAACTCCATCTGCCCTCAAAGAGGCCACATAACAGCTTCTAGCCATTTTTTGATCTCCCCTCTCTTCTCCGATCCCATCCCGGGTGGGAAACTTCATAACTGAATGGTAGGAAGAAGGGACTGACTTGAAGGCGTGTATCCCTATTCTTTCCATGATAGCGTTGTAAGTCGAACAAGCCTTCACCACCACGAAGTCCAACATCTGAGTTGCTTACCTTGATTCCTATCCTATGGTTGTTGGCAACTTGATTATCCCTTCTACGGGGCACTCCACTCCCGCAAATCTATATATAGGCATGTCGGTTGGGGTCAATTGGGAGTCGTTATATCCCATTCTCAAAAAGGTGTCATGGAGCAAGATATCCACCGAAGCACCATTATCCACAAGGACCCTTCTCACTGGGCTGTTCCCTATTATCCGGGTTATAACCAAAAGGTCGTCATGGGGAAATTTCACACCCTCCAGATCAGAAACATCAAAAGACATTGTTACTCCTGTCCTGGCCCTCTTTGAGGCTTCCCCAACAATATGCATAACTTCTCGGGCATACGCTTTCCTGGAGTGCTTGGATAACCCAGCAGCAGTTGTGAAAGGAATATGTCCTAAGTCCAATCATGTATTAGGATTTAGGAATAACTTTTATGTAATCTGTTTTGATTTCATTGATATTAATAAAGACTTGTTTTGTTTTTATTACGGGCTTTATCTATTTAAGTGTTTAAATAAGATATACCATAGTTTAGAGTAAAGCTTTTTATGGATTATGATGAGATCATAATAGTGAGACCTAAAAAGATGATAACTCTAAACTTAAATAGTTCCTGGTCATAGGATTACTAACTGGTAATTGATAATCCGCAAAGATCGGTACATACTATGCTTGCTTCATTATGAAGGATGTCTGTTCTCATAGACATTTGTGTGGTGACACTATATCTAGTATGTAGGTGCTTATTATGGAATAAGTTCACTGAACATGACTCGCACAGCTGAACAACTGATGGAGTTCACTCACGTGTCAGCAGTTATTCACATAGTGATAGTTGTACAAGTATCCTTAGACTTGAGGTCATCATAGTCATCTTGTGTACACTGAACTATGCTTTGGTTTAGTTCTTAGTCTCCAGGGACAATTATTAGGGCTCTTCTGGGTATAGGAATTTGTACACGAAGATAGTGTATGATCAATAAAGGATCTACCCCTTCCAGTGAAGGAAACGAATGTTCAAGGCTGATCCACTTATGCTAGTTTAGGAATCTCTGGCCAGAGTAAATGAAATTAGAAAGGAGTTTCTAATTTGTATAGAACTACGCATAGTAAATGGTAAGCAAAGTGATTGAATTAGATAGGCTTGACACGAGATCCATGCCTTGTATTTAATCGGGACATTGTAGGGTAGAAGGAGTTTATTGTACGGTAACTATTCACTGAATAGGTTCTTGGTATTCTAAGCAGTGAATTCATATTATCCGGATAGTCGCGATATGCTGAGAAGTATCCCTCACGATGTAGAATAAATGTGATTAATTAATTAATCATATTTAATAAATTAGAGAATTTATATAAATAATGATAAAATAGTTTTATTATTATTTATTTCTACTACCGGCTTAATATTGAACATACAGGGTCACACCATAAAAAGAGAATGATTTAATGGTGGAGGAATTAATTAATAATGGCTAATAATTATTTATTTATGAAATAAATAATTAATTGGCAAATTTAATAATTGATTAAATGAGATTTAATTGATTATAAATTAATTAAGAAAAGTTCTTAATATTATTAATTAAAGGATTTAATTTTTGGAAATTAAATCAAGAGAGATAATTATTTCTAAAGTGTTTAGAAAAAGGATTAATGATTAAAAGGTGTTTTAATTATTAATGAGAATAATAAATGGGATAATAATAATAATATTTATGGGAAAATTTCAGCTGAAATTTTTTGCCTATAAATACACTATTATAGACCCTATTTTATTCTAACCCACATCGAACCCGAAAACCCAAAAAGTTTGGAAAACCCAATTTTCTCCACCTCCTTCCTCCTCCTTAACATCGTTTTCTTGGTGGATACCGGTGGAGTGCTTCACACTTGAGGAGCAACTGCTAAGGATCTCTTATCGTTGTCTCCGAATTATTTTAAAAGGTTAGATTCGATCCCTCGAATTTTTATTCACGATTTATATGCTTTTATTTGGATTTTGTATATGTAAAGTGTTTTGCCATGACCCCGCTGCGATTAAAATCCAACAATGGTATCAGAGCATAGGTTGTATGCATATAGATCTGTGGTAAAAATTTCAGAATTTTATGTGCTTGTATGAATTAATTATGATTTTTATAAGTTATATCATGGATTAATTTTGTCTAATGAGAAATCAATTCTCAGAATAATTTTGAATGTTGATCTAGATTCTACAAGTGTTGTAGATCGTCTGGGTATTTTTTTTCATAATTTTATGATGTATAGATTTTTTATTATGAATTTTTTAAGTTCTTGTAATTAAATTCGTAATTAAATAAATCAAATATATATACATATGAATTGTAAGTATGTTTATATATTTGTATATATACTGCTGCTGTCTGTGCTGCACGCGGAAAAGACAAAGGGAACAGGTACAGAGAAAACAGCTGTCATGCACGCTGTTCGAGAAGTTGTTAATGGCTGCTGAAAATAATAAAAAATAATAATAAAATAAAAGGGTGTCGCGCATTCCGGGAATGCGTTACACACCTGTGGCGCATTAACGGAATGCGTTACACCTTTTAAATGGCTTAAAAAGGTTGTAACGCATCACCTGAATGCGTTACAGGGCTTGTAACGCATTCCTGTAATGCGTTACAGCCCGTCTGTTGATTTTAAAATTAATTTTCTGGGAGTTTCGTAACTCCGTTTTAGGCGTGCAATATACCGTTGGATTTGTTTTTCCGAGACGGATCTAATGGAGTGATCAATTTTAGTTTATATAAAAGTTTTGAACTGTTTATATTTCCATGAAGTGTTTTAAAGCTGTTTTTGACTATTTTTAATTACTTTTAAATGCTTCATGTGATACATAGAGATGTATAATGCTTAGACTAATGTGCTAGATGATATAACATGCCTACCTTGATGTTTATTCATGTTGATATATGTGATATATGCTTAGTTTATCATGCGATGATAGATTTAGGTGAACTTAAATGGACATAAGGCATTTGTTAGACAACCTAGTATAGTGAAATTGTTTCATAACCTTAATAACAATATTATGAATACAATCATGAGATTCTTGTGTTTGTGAAACACGTAATTGAATATGAATTTTCGATATGAGAGAAAGGATGATTCTGTCAACAACAGATTTCTATCTGTAAGAAAGGGTTATTAAGTGACACCTCTTGACAATGCTCCACCCGATCTGGGAATCATCTGATTATTGATTATTGATTTGAAATATTTAATTTAAAGGGAAGAATTTCTTTATAATATGATTATGATTGTAACGTAATATAATCTCTCTAAAATTAAATAATATCAAGTAGTAATTGGCCAATGACAAAACGGGCTTGTGTCGGTCATAGCCTTCCAACATGATAGAAAAGTAGTTCTTATTTTTGAATCATTTTCGGTTCGTGCTACAGCCGAGGGCTTTGATTTCGAAATAAGAAATACTTGTCTATTACATAGAGATGTGTACATTCAATAAGAATCTAAAGGTCGGTACGTGCTACAGCCGTGGGCCTTTGGGGACTGATTCAACTGTACGGAATGTTGGGTTAGACTTGACTTAGAATATTGAGTTTGTCGTGCTACAGCCGAGACTCAATTATTCAAGAGGCTAAAGTTTGATTAGGGAATAACATGAGATGTAATTGATAAGAGTTGTCTGCCTATTGAACATTACATGGCGGTTCGTGCTACAGCCGGGGTCGTGTAATGGAATGTAGGATCCCTATTCCCACTAGCATTATGATTGCTTAATTTTTCACGTAGGGGGTTGAATAAATTAGGAAAACTAGTGGGAGCCACTTATGAATAAAGACCCGATTCATATAGTGTTTTAAAAAGAAATCGAATATTTGCTAAGTGTTGTTATGTGTTTATCATTTACAGATTTACAATATACATTATGTCTTCTGCACTATCACTCAGGAGCATACTAGATGCTCACAAATTGACTGGTCCTAATTATGCTGACTGGCTTCGAAACTTGAGAATTATTCTCAGGATTGAGAAGCTGGAATACGTGATTGACTCACCTAAGCCTACTGAACCTGCTAGTAATGCACATAATGATGAACATGTTGTGTATCGTAAGTGGATAGATGATGCAAATGTTGCTCAATGCATCATGCTAGCTTCCATGAACATTGAGCTACAGAAGCAACATGAGCATATGGATGCTCACACTATCCTCATGCATCTACAAGAGTTGTATGATGTGGCAGGGAGGATAGCTCGATATGAGATATCGAAGGAGCTGTTCGGGTGTAGGATGTGTAAGGGATCATCTGTGAATGACCATGTACTTAAGATGATCAATTTGATTGAACGTCTTGGACAACTTGGTTTTGCCATGGATGGGGAGCTGAGCCAAGACTGGGTTTTGCAATCCCTTCCGAGTTCGTTCTCGCAGTTTGTTGTGAACTTTCACATGAATAAGTTGGAAGTCAGCCTGCCTGAACTCCACAACATGTTGAAGACTGCGGAATCGAATTTTCCCCTTAAGAAGAGTTCTGTTCTTCTAATTGGTGAAGGTTCCAATCCTAAGAAAAGGAAGAGGAACTCTTCCAAGAAGAAGAAAGTAGGTGAGAAAACGCCGGTTCCACCAAAAGCTGAAGACCCCAAGAGCAAAGTTGTTTTCTTTCACTGTAATAAGGTGGGGCACTGGAAGAGGAACTGCAAGGTTTACCTTGCAGAATTGAAGAAGAAGAAGGGTAGTGAGACTACCGCTTCTGATTCAGGTATGTTCATGATAGAAGTGAATATGTCATTTCTACTTGGGTATTAGATACCGCCTGTGGTTCTCATATCTGCAATTTGTTGCAGGGACCAAGGAGAAATCGGACTCTTGAGGAAGAGGAGGTGATTCTACTGATGGAAATGAAGCAAGAGTTGCTGCTGTAGATGTAGAATCGTTTCATTTACATAGGCCTACGGGCAAGACTATTATTTGAAATAATTGTTATTTTGTTCCCTCGATTGTGAGGAATATTATTCCCATGTTAGACTTGGGTGGATTTTTCATTTATTATTGAGAATAATGAATGTTCTATTCTTAGAGATAATATTCTTTATGGACGTGGTACTTTAAATAATGGTCTGTATATATGTGACATAATTTACTTCAGATTGAACAAACTAATAAAAGAAAAGGGATGATGAAAATCTCACTTTATAGTGGCACTGCAGTCTCCATTTAGTGGACATGGAGAGAGGGCTGCAGATTCGCTAGGAATGGTACACACAGTTGTATGTGGACCAATATCTACGCAAGCCATGGGTGGATTTTCATACTTCATTACGTACATAGATGATAGATCTGGATTCGGATATGTGTTTGATGAAACACAAGTCTGAGGCCTTTGAAAAGTTCAAAGAATATAAGTATGAAGTGGAGAAACAACCAAACATAGTATTATGACTCTTCGATCAGATCGAGGTGGTGAATACTTTAATGAAGTGTTTCTAGATTATCTCAAAGTAAATGGTATAGTCTCCCAGTGGACTCCTCCAGATTAGTATCTGAAAGGAGAAATTGAACTTTGTTAGACATAGTTGGGTCCATGATGAGCTATGCAAATCTTCCAGTATTCCTATGGGGTTATGCATTGGAAACCTCAGCAAATTTACTGAATAAGGTGCCTTCCAAAATCTGTTCCTCAAACTTCGTATGAGATATGGAAAGAAAGGAAACCGAGTCTTAAACACGTTAAGATTTGGGGATGTCCAGCTTATGTCAAGAAAGTTGACCCAGATAAGCTGGAATATCGATCCGGAAAATGTAGTTTTGTGGGATATCCTAAAGAGACTTTAGGGTATTACTTTTGCACCGATCATCGGGTGTTTGTCTCCAGACATGCTACCTTCTTGGAAAAGGAGTTTATCCTTGAAGGAAACAGTGGGAGCAAAATTGAACTTGATGAAGTTCAAGAAGCACAAACTACTACGGATCAAGTGGAAACACCTATTCTGACTGAACAACCTTTTGTGGAATAGCCCATTCATAGATCAGGGAGAGTGTCTCGCCAACCTGAGAGGTAATATGGCCTTGTCAATGAGAATGACAATGAGTTGTCGATCATTGATGATGACGACCCTGTGACCTATAATGAGGCTATGAGTAGTGTTGACTCAGAGAAATGGCATAGTGCCATGAAATCCAGAATGGAATCTATGTATACGGTATACAAAAGATAGATTATAGCAGATGGCCAAGTGGAGACCTATAAGGCCAGGCTTGTGGCAAAAGGATTTAAACAAAGGCAATGGATTGACTTTGATGAAACCTTTTACCTGTAGCCCTGTTAAAATCAGTTCGGATTTTGCTTGCGAATGCTGCTTACTACGACTATGAAATCTGGCAGATGGCCAGATGGTTTTCTTTCCAAGGGAAATGAAAACCTAGTGTGTAAGCTACTGCGAACCATATGTGGTTTAAAGCAAGCTTCTCGAAAGATGGAACATTCGTTTTGATGAGACAATCAAAGAGTTTGATTTCATCAAAAACGTAGATGAACCATGCGTCTACAAAAGGGTTAGTGGGAGCGCGGTAACATTTCTTGTATTGTATTGAATTAGAATTGACACACATAACAACATAGCAGACCCACTCACAAAGCTACTTTATGAAAGTCACTTTGATCGTCATAAAGACAAGATGGGTATTAGATACCAGAGTGATTGGCTTTAGTACAAGTGAGAGATTGAAAGGAATATGTCCTAAGTCCAATCATGTATTAGGATTTAGGAATAACTTTTATGTAATCTATTTTGATTTCATTGATATTAATAAAGACTTGTTTTGTTTTTATTACGGGCTTTATCTATTTAAGTGTTTAAATAAGATATACCATAGTTTAGAGTAAAGCTTTTTATGGATTATGATGAGATCATAATAGTGAGACCTAAAAAGATGATAACTCTAAACTTAAATAGTTCCTGGTCATAGGATTACTAACTGGTAATTAATAATCCGCAAAGATCGGTACATACTATGCTTGCTTCATTATGAAGGATGTCTGTTCTCATAGATATTTGTGTGGTGACACTATAGCTAGTATGTAGGTGCTTATTATGGAATAAGTTCACTGAACATGACTCGCACAGCTGAACAACTGATGGAGTTCACTTACGTGTCAACAGTTGTTCACATAGTGATAGTTGTACAACTATCCTTAGACTTGAGGTCATCATAGTCATCTTGTGTACACTGAACTATGCTTTGGTTTAGTTCTTAGTCTCCAGGGACAATTATTAGGGCTCTTCTGGGTATAGGAATTTGTACACGAAGATAGTGTATGATCAATAAAGGATCTACCCCTTCCAGGGAAGGAAGCGAATGTTCAAGGCTGATCCACTTATGCTAGTTTAGGAATCTCTGGCCAGAGTAAATGAAATTAGAAAGGAGTTTCTAATTTGCATAGAACTACGCATAGTAAATGGTAAGCAAAGTGATTGAATTAGATAGGCTTGACACGAGATCCATGCCTTGTATTTAATCGGGACATTGTAGGGTAGAAGGAGTTTATTGTACGGTAACTATTCACTGAATAGGTTCTTGGTATTCTAAGCAGTGAATTCATATTATTCGGATAGTCGCGATATGCTGAGAAGTATCCCTCACGATGTAGAATAAATGTGATTAATTAATTAATCATATTTAATAAATTAGAGAATTTATATAAATAATGATAAAATAGTTTTATTATTATTTATTTCTACTACCGGCTTAATATTGAACCTACAGGGTCACACCATAAAAAGAGAATGATTTAATGGTGGAGGAATTAATTAATAATGGCTAATAATTATTTATTTATGAAATAAATAATTAATTGGCAAATTTAATAATTGATTAAATGAGATTTAATTGATTATAAATTAATTAAGAAAAGTTCTTAATATTATTAATTAAAGGATTTAATTTTTGGAAATTAAATCAAGAGAGATAATTATTTCTAAAGTGTTTAGAAAAAGGATTAATGATTAAAAGGTGTTTTAATTATTAATGAGAATAATAAATGGGATAATAATAATAATATTTATGGGAAAATTTCAGCTGAATTTTTTTGCCTATAAATACACTATTATAGACCCTATTTTATTCTAACCCACATCGAACCCGAAAACCCAAAAAGTTTGGAAAACCCAATTTTCTCCACCTCCTTCCTCCTCCTTAACATCGTTTTCTTGGTGGATACCGGTGGAGTGCTTCACACTTGAGGAGCAACTGCTAAGGATCTCTGATCGTTGTCTCCGAATTATTTTAAAAGGTTAGATTCGATCCCTCTAATTTTTATTCATGATTTATATGCTTTTATTTGGATTTTATATGTGTAAAAGTGTTTTGCCATGACCCCGTTGTGATTAAAATCCAACAAGTTGGTCCTCCAAAAATTGTGTTTGTCACAGGCCCTCAGGGTCGTGGTCCTCCGAAGATTGTATTTATCACCGGTCCCCTAGGCTGGGGATTCCGCCCCTGATTGTCTTGGTCCCTCCTACGATCTTCAAAGTTCTTTCTTCCATTGTTATTCCTATCCCCTCCATCTCCAGTGTACTTGTTAAACCTCCCTTTTCTAATATAGAACTTAATTTCATCTTTCAGTTGCCTACACTCATCGGTGTCATGACCAACATCCTTGTGAAATCTATAATACTTTCTCTTATCTAGCTTGGCAGGATCAGCCTTCAAGGGTTTAGGCCAACGAATATCTCGATCTTTCTCGATTTCCATCAAGATCTGGCTTCTAGGAGCATTCAGCTTAGCGTATTCAGTGAACTTTTGCCCAGGTCCTCCCTTCTTGGGGGTTGAATCAGGGTTTTGCTCGGTTCTAGGATACTTATCCTTAGCGATATATTCCAGGTCAGATTTCCGCTTCTTGCCTCTAGTGGGCTCATTACTCACTAAGGTCTTCCTCATGCTCTCTTCTACCTTGATGTACTTCCCGACCCTATCTTGGAGCTGCAACATGCTTTCAGGGGGGTGATTGGCCAAGGACATCTTGAAGAACTCATCCCTAGTTCCTTGTTGCAGTGCTATCATGGCTACCTTATCATCAAGGTCCGGGACTTTTAAAGCCTCCTCTGTGAAACGATTCAGGTAGTCTCTCAAGGATTCCTTTGTTCCCTGCACAATACTCATAAGAGATGCTGAACTTTTCTCATGCACTCTCTCGCTGATGAACTACTTAATAAAAGCCTGACTTAATTCTCTGAATGACCCAATAGAGTTTGGGGGCAAACGACTATACCACCTTTGAGCCATACCCGATAGGGTTTGAGGAAAGGCCTGACACTTAATAGCATCATTCACGGGCTGCAACAACAGTGCATTAGAGAATGTCCTAACATGATTAGCGGGATCTCCCGTGCCATCATAAGCTTTGATAGTTGGCATCTTGAACTTCCTTGAGATATGGGCATTCACTATTTCTTCAGTGAGGGCGGAGTAGGATCATCAGGATCTCCAAGGGGAAGAAGATTACTTGGATCAGCCATTGAGACAACAGCCCTTCTTTGTATTAGACCATCTAGGTCTATGATAGGAGGATGATTTCCTCCCCTATGGGGTAGTGGGGGTCTGGTGGTCTGGTGTGCCTCCAAGTCACGCCTCAGCCTTTGAATCTCAGCCTTGTGAGCCCTGATCCTTTCTTGCACTTCTTGGGGATTCTTCCCTTGGGTGCTTCTAGGACGTTGGCTACCATCAGCCATCGGCTCTTTGTCAGCACGTCTCCTTCTTGGGGCTACTTCATCATCCAAAGATTCGAAGTCTCTCTCAGTGTAAGGACCTTTCCTGATCCTCAGGGATAGGAGCCAAACCTCGTATGTAGGGGGTGATCGCCCTCGTGCTTCACTCCGTCCAGCATGTCCACTTCCTCCAACCTCGGGGTAAAGGGGCATCCCATAAGGGGGTTAGTAGTCACAACAGTTGAATACTCGTACCCGATGGGTCGAGAATTCACAGGTGCATGTAGTTGTTGAACTTGGGGATTCATACCTTAAACAGCCGAAGGAATCGTCCCTTGTGGATGAGGTTCAGTTACCCCTATCTGGGCTTCTTCTTGGGTGACTACATAAGTTGAATGAGGAGGTACCTCCACGGTTGACGAAATCACTTGGGTTGTCCCCGATGGTGTTCCTTCCTCAAGAGCTCAAATTGTTCTCCGTGTTCTCGCCATGGTTGTTGTTGTGCTTTCCCACAGACGGCGGCAAATGTTATGGATTAAAAACTAAGGTATATAACTACTGTATTTATTACTAAGGAACGTGAGCTTCGAGGCTCGATTTGACTGTTATTGTGTTTCGTGACTCAATCTGCCTTAACAAGTTGCCTACGTACCTTTCTGATTGCCAAGGATCAAGTCAAAAAACGTAGTTCTGATTTGTGGGGTGAGACCCCTTATATAGATGTTGGTGGTCCTTGTATTGGACTTGGCATAGGAGACTTGGTGGTCAAGTCTCTGAATTAGAATGGACTTTGGAGTCCTAGGAAGTAGGAAGCGGATTCCTTATCCCATGGGGTTCCTTGGAGGCCAATCTACAAGGATTTATATCCCCCCAGGACTCATCTTAATAGCTATTTTTCTCAGTTATTAATTAATTATGAAATTAATTAATATTCAGGGTTTTGGGCCTTCTTTGTTCCATCAGGCCTGATCAGGTCCATCAGGCCTGATCAATGTGTTAACCTTTTTGGTCTGAATATC